>NC_134357.1:12024429-12373179 GCF_048569485.1 Anomaloglossus baeobatrachus | reverse complement strand
TCCCTCCTCGCAGAACGCTGCAAGCAAGAGACGTGCTGTTAGGGAGGAGGGAGGAGGAGCAGGGAGCAGATGGGCTCAGAATGTAGCCGGCTGCACGGATGTGACGAGGCAGCATTGGACGGGTGCGTCACTGGACGGGGAGCAGCGGTCTGCAATAGTGCCTCTCACAGGCACTATTGACAACACAAGGTATTTGAGAGAAACATTGTTTCTCAATATAATATCGATCTAGACAATAAAAAATACGGGTGAAGCACCCCTTTAAAATAATATATAATTGTTACTGTTATCTTTTTTTTCTCAGTTTTAGTTATTTCACACCATACTGAATAAGGTTGTCTGCGTGCTCCATATACGCATTTACCAGACGAATAAATGCTGAAGTACGTAGGCGACAATTTTGTTATAGATACAGTTGATGTTATGGAGATTTTATGTTATCTCACCATTATTATTGTGTCCACGTTGTTTGCAGACACTGTTTTTGCCTAAAATACAAAGGAAATGTGTCATCTTTAACCTTAAGGGGGCTTTACACGCTACGACATCGCTAATGCGGAGTCGTTGGGGTCACGGATTTTGTGACGCACATCCGGCCGCATTAGCGATGTTGTTGCGTGTGACACCGATGAGCGATTTTGCATCGTCGCAAAAACGTGCAAAATCGCTCATCGGTGACATGGGGGTCCATTCTCGATTATCGTTACTGCAGCAGTAACAAAGTTGGTCGTTGCTCCTGCGGCAGCACACATCGCTATGTGTGACGCCGCAGGAACGAGGAAGCTCTCCTACCTGCCTCACGGCCGCTATGCGAAGGGAAGGAGGTGGGCGGGATGTTACCTCCCGCACATCTCCGCCCCTCCGCTTCTATTAGGCGGCGGATCAGTGACGCAGCTGTGACGCTGAACGAACCGCCCCCTTAGAAAGGAGGCGGTTCACCAGTCACAGCGACGTCGCCGGGCGGGTAAGTATGTGTGACGGGTCTGGGCGATGTTGTGCAACATGGATTTGCCCGTGTCGCACAACCGATGGGGGCGGGTGCCCACGCTAGCGATACCGGGACCGATATCGCAGCGTGTAAAGTATCCTTTAGAGATAATTTCATCTTCAATTTGCTTAATTGTTCACAATAACAGTAATTTTGACCAGGGTGCCCAAACTTCTGCATGCCACTGTACATTTGCAATCAAAAGTATTCACCCCCATTTGAAATCCTGCTTATTGGCAAAATATACAAATTTTCATCCTTTTGTAATAAATCAACAATAATGTAAATTTCTGAACATAACTAATATAACAAGTGGATTCTCCAAATTCACCACAAAATGCCCCTTTTACTAACTACTGCAGTCTCAGAATTATTTACCCCCTGCATGACAAGAGTCTTTAGTAATTAGTAGAGATGAAAAGAGGAAAAATGCAGCAACCGCCAAATAAAAATTAAAACCTGACTTTTAATAAAAAAAATACTTTCATAACAATTAATAATGATTATAGCCAAATACAACTTATATATAATCATTATTATCACTATAATCATTATTCATCATGTGTTAATCATTATAGTGCTGGTATATGTTTTGTTCTCTTTTCCACTGTTTCTTGATTTTTTAAAAAAAAACCATTTCCATTCATGATGTACTAATTGAGTTTGTTTTGTGGGTTTCCTACCACTCCCTTCATCTATATGTCAGGTATATATACTACCAGTCTGTGCTTTTTAATTTTGACATGATTAAGGGCAAGGTTTTTGCCTGAAACGCGTAGACGCACATCTGGTCTGCTTATGCTGTAACATGGACCTTTATATTGTTTTTAAACTATTTTTCTATTAAAAGTCATGTTTTAATTTTTATTTGGCGTTTGCTGGAACTTACTTCCTTATAGAAGCTAATCAGATTAGTTTGATCGAAATGATCCCTCATAAACCTACTGGGTCATGAGGTTATTCTTCTTGAGATCCTCCAGGATGGCATTTCTTAGGAACCGCTTAAGGATTTTACTCACAATAGAGGTTAAATGTAGCTGCTTATAATTTCAAGGGTCAGATTTTGTCCCCTTTTTGGATATTAACACCACATTTGCTATGCGCCAGTCATTCAGGACGGTTCCTGTTATTATGGAATCTGTGAAGATTAAAAATAATGGTTTGTCTATCATTGTACTTAATTCCTGTAGTACTCGCGGGTGTATGCCATCCGTGCCTGGGGATTTGTCTACTTTAGTGATTTTGAGGCGGAGCTGGACTTCCTGCTGGGTTAAGCAGATGCCATTTAAAGATGAATTTATTGTCTCCCTGATCTTGTCATGTGTCATGGGATTTTCTTGTATAAACGCTGTAGAGAGAAAAGTGTTTAGAACTTTGGCCTTTCCTTTACTGTCTTCCACCATTTCACCCAGACTATGTTTGAGGAGGCCAACACTATCAGTTTTGAATTTATTACCTCATGCTTCAATGTAGGTTTCTCTGAAACATCATTATTCACTTAGCCCTCACCATGCTTCACTGTAGGCTTCTTCGAGCCACCATCATGAATCACTGAGCCCCTGCCATGCTTCACTGTAGGCTTCTCCGACCCACCTTCATGAATCCCCGAGCCCTCGCCATGCTTCACTGTAAGCAGAGGGCTCTTTTCCATGTATATTTCATTCTTCCAGACATAATGCTGATTTTTAGAACCAAAAAGTGCCAGTTTTGGTTCTTTGCTCACAGAACTATAGTTTTGAGCATATTGGAACCAACTTTTCTTGTGCCTTGGGGTGAGTAGAGGTGATGTCTTGGAGGTCAGGTCTGGAGACCTTTAGTCTTTAGGATATGCCTCACTGTGCAAACTGACACCTCAGTGATTGCTGCAACCAAATCTTGCTAAAGATCTTTTGCCGTCATTCAAGGGTTTTTGACCACCTGCCCCCTCATCAATCTAGTGGCAGCCGGTGACAGCTTAGTCTTTTTGCCATGTCCAGGTACTGTAGACAGTGTTTCTTTTAACATTGAACTTACAAAGTATTCTTTCAGATGTATCCCTTGGAACATTCAATGCCTTTTTTTGTATCCTTTTCATTGTTTGTGTAGGATCTTGTCTCTTCATTTATTGATTTCTCTCTTGGCAATCCAAGAATATTAGTGATTTGGAGGCCATTGCCCATGAGAAATGGGCTAATATTATTCAGGAAAGCTGCCAGAAGCCGGTGTCTGACTATGCATACCGTCTGCGGCAGGTCATAACAGACAGAGGGGCTTTACTAAGTAGTAAAGACACTTGTCATCAAGGGATGAATAATTCTGAGACTGCAGAATTGGCATTTAGTGTTGAATTTTAAGAAACTACTTGTAACATTAGTTGTGTTTAGTTATTCAATCAATGTGATCATACATAAGCACTAAATAATAGGATACAATAGGATGGTGACATGGTATATAACAGAAAAAAATATTAACGTTCGAAGGACCAAATACACAGTTCTACAAAAAAATATTTTTTGTAATCATCGCAGGTGAATTTGTACTTTTCTGAATCAGCTTATTAACCAGATTTTAAAAATGTATATAGTTTTTCTGTAGCATGTATAGTTTCCCTGGAGCAGCACCATTATTATTATTATTATTATAAGGTATAAGAAATATACTGGCGACATTAAGAAAACAGTAATCTACATATCAGATAAAAAATGCTTCATCTTACAAAACAGTTTTTATCGAACCAAAATATGAGCAGAAATTAAAAGTGCTTGACATTAGAGTGTTGTTGATACGATTTTTCAGGGATGTCCCTATATAACATCCAACTCTGCCATCATTGAGTCATTCCAAAAACCCTGGTAGCGTTGTTCCAATACTTTAATGTCCTGGTGAAACCACTCGCCTTGTTCGTCGCTTACATCCCCAAGATTTTGAGGGAAGAAATCTAAATGTGAATGCAAAAAGTGCATTTTCAGAGACATGCGACATCCAAGAAATTGGTATGCATTTAGCAGTTCCTCATCACCTTCAACATATTCTGGAGATTTATTTTTTCCTAAGAAGTTTTCACAGATCCACTTGAAGCTTTTCCAAGATATCAATTCCTTATCATTTTGAGTTCCTTCAAACACATCATCTCTCATAAGCTCTCTGATCTGAGGACCAACAAATTCCTTTAGTTTGGCTGGTAAAATGCTGGAGAATTTCTGTGAAATGTACTGGAACCCTTGTGAATTTGTCTTTGCCATGGCTTTCACAATGTTTTTTATCAATCCCAATTTTATATGTAGTGGAGGAAGAAAGATTTTTGTCTCTACCTGGAGCATCGATGTTTCACTGTCCCCAATCACGACAAACATAATGCTCTACTGTATTTCTACTGTCCCATAAACACAAGAAGCAACAATATTTTGTGAAACCTCCTTGCATTTCCATTAGCAGACCAATCACTTTCAAATCTCCACAGATATTCCATTGATTATGCTTATATTATATAGCATCCAAAACAACGGACAGATTTTCCTAACTTTCCTTTAAGCGGGCTTCACACGCTGCGATATCGGTCCCGATATCGGCAGCGTGGGTACCCGTCCCCATCTGTTGTGCGACACGGGCAAATCACTGCCCGTGCCACACAACATCGCCCAGACCCGTCACACATACTTACCTGCCCGGCGATGTCGCTGTGACCGGCGAACCGCCTCCTTTCTAAGGGGGCGGTCCGTGCGGCGTCACAGCGACGTCACCTAGCGGCCGCCCAATAGCAGCGGAGGGGCGGAGCTGAGCGGGACGTAACATCCCGCCCACCTCCTTCCTTCCGCATTGTGGCCGGGAGGCAGGTAAGGAGAGCTGCCTCGTTCTTGCGGTGTCACACGGAGCGACGTGTGCTGCCGCAGGAACGAGGAACAACCTCGTTACTGCTGCAGTAACGATTTTTGAGACTGGACCCCCATGTCACCGATGAGCGATTTTGCATGTTTTTGCAACGATGCAAAATCGCTCATCGGTGTCACACGCAACGGCATCGCTAACGCGGCCGGATGTGCGTCACCAATTCCGTGACCCCAACGAGTTCGCATTAGCGATGTCGTAGCGTGTAAAGCCCCCTTTAGATGAAATGAGTGAGCAATAAGGAGGGATGGTCTCATATTTCCATTGTGAAGCAAAACTGACTGCTTTCAAACTTCTCTGGGATGAATCAATAACCAATCGCCAATCTGCAATAAAATACTCTTCATTCAGTTCTTCAAAGAGACCATTCACATTGTTACAGTACACCATTGGTCCATCAACTGGGAAATATTGTGTTAAAATGTTACTTCTGTTTCGGTAATAACACACTTTGACATCATCATGAAGAAGATTCTTCTTTTTCAACCTAGATGCCAGAAGTTCAGCTTTATCTTTTGACAATGAAAGGTCTCTGATGAGATCATTTAATTCATGTTGCGTAAAGCGGTCTGGCTACTCCATCAGGTACATACTCATCTTGACTTGAGGTCTCCATGTATTCGCCAGTAGCTTCCGCTCCATAGTCTTCATATTCTACTTCATTTTCATCCAATCCAGACAATGGTGGTACAGGAACTGGCAAGGTACCATTATGTACCCTGTGAATCATGCACATTAGGTACCCAGCATACATTGAAAATGCAGAAATAATAAAAATACTTCTATCTCAGAAACTTGATGTGATATAGCAAAACTAAGCATATTTTTGGAATCAGCACATCAAACTCCATTAAAAAGGCATATTACCTTTGCTGATGATTTTTTTGTGTTGACCAATGTTTATACCAAGCTTTCACCATCCAAAAATTCTAAATTTCTAAAAATGTGGCTTTTATTTAATATTATTAAAATATTTTTTTCCCTGTGCTGTGTGATAATTAAGATTAACATCCCACTAAATCAAGAATATTTTGGCATTTAGCTCTATATTACTAATGCATAAATGGTTTTTGTCCTGTGGGAAGAAAAAACCCAATAATGTTCAGGAAGCATATAATCTAATTATTATTAGATATGAAGTATTATGAAGTATTATCACCACATGGTTAAACAGCCCCACTCCAGCATGTTTTGTTTTTTTTTTAAATGTATCTGCTGGAATGATGCTTTAAATATAAGTCCCAAGCCCCCTGTTTTATAGTCACCTGCCGCCATCTTCATCTGTTTGCAGAGTGGCTCCGGTTGGTCTCCTGTCATTTGTGACCTGCAGGCAGCTTCAGTGTTTTATGGAGGCGCCGGAGGTCACAAATTAATGCATCTCTATGATAGCCTCATTCTGGCCTTGTTCTGGCTCTCACAGAGTTGCATTGAGACCTTGTGACGTAACATCGGACATCTGACCAGCCAGAAATTAGTCATAAGATGGCGCCGAGGGACCGGAGCATCGTTGGTAAAAGATGAAACCCCGGGAAGGGCAGTATGAGATAGGGGTCAGGGGACTTACATTTAAAGTGCCACTCCAGTACTGAAAAGAACAAAACAAAACCCTCAGAAGTGGTGCTTTAATATTTGTTATCTTTTAGTGATCTATGCTGAACAAAAATATAAACAGCACTTTTGTTTTTGCTCCCATTTTTAATGAGCTTTTTCTTTCAAATATTGTTCACAAATTTATATAAATTTGTGTTATCGAGCACTTCTCCTTTACCGAGATAATCCATCCACCTCACAGGTGTGGCATATCAAGATGTTATTAGACAATTTTGTCTTTTCCATGAAAAATCATACTTTTATTTATCAGATGAGTTGCATAATGAATAGAAAATGTAGTCCAGACAGTGACGAGGTTAGAAATAATGATTTTTACGCAAAATAATAATTTTCTCTTCACACTTGGCTTTCGGCACAGAATGCTCCTTTGCAGCAATTCCAGCTTTGCAGACCTTTGGGATTCTAGCTGTTAATTTGCTGATGTAATCTGGAGATATTTCACCCCATGCTTCAGAAGCCCTTCCCACAAGTTGGATTGGCTTGATGGGCACTGTTTGCGCACCATACGGTCAAGCTGCTCCCACAACAGCTCTATAGGGTTGAGATCTGGTGACTGGGCTGGCCACTCCATTACAGATAGAATACCAGCTGCCTGCATCTCCCCTAAATAGTTCATGCATAATTTGGAGGTCTGTTTTGGGTCATTGTCCTGTTGTAGGATGAAATTGGCTCCAATCAAGCGCTGTCCACAGGGTATGGCATGGCGTTGTGAAATGGAGTGATAGCCTTCTTTATTCACAATCTTTTTTACAATGTACAAATCTTCCACCTTACCAGCACCAAAGCAACCCCAGACCATCACATTACCTCCACCATGCTTGACAGATGGTGTCAGGCACTCTTCCAGCATCTTTTCAGTTGTTCTGCGTCTCACAAATGTTCTTCTGTGTAATCCAAACACCTCAAACTTCGATTCGTCTGTCCATAACACTTTTTTCCAATCTTCTTTTGTCCAATGTCTGTGCCCATATTAATCTTTTCCTTTTGTTAGCCAGTCTCAGATATGGCTTTTTCTTTGCCACTCTGCCCTGAAGGCCAGCATTCTGGAGTCACCTCTTCACCGTAGACGTTGACACTGGCATTTTGAGGGTACTATTTAATGAAGCTGCCAGTTGAGGACCTGTGAGGCATCGATTTCTCACACTAGAGATTCTAATGTACTTGTCTTGTTGCTCAGTTGCGTAGCGGGGTCGCCCACGTCTCTTTCTCCTCTGGTTAGAGCCTCCTTGTGCTCTCCTCTGAAGGGAGTAGTACACACTGTTGTAGGATATTTTCAGTTTCTTGGCAATTTCTCGCATGGAATATCCTTCATTTCTAAGAACAAGAATAGACTGTCGAGTTTCACATGAAAGTTCTCTTTTCCTGTCCATTTTGAGAGTTTAATAGAACCAACAAATGTAATGTTCCAGATTCTCAACTAGCTCAAACGAAGGCCAGTTTTATAGCTTCTCTAATCAGCAAAACTGTTTTCAGCTGTGCTAACATACTTGCACAAGGGTTTTCAAGGGATTTCTAAACATCCATTAGCCTTCTAACACAGTTAGCAAAAACAATGTACCATTAGAACACTTGAGTGGTGGTTGTTGGAAATGGGCCTCTACACACCTATGTAGACATTGCATTAAAAACCAGACATTTGAAGCTAGAATAGTCATTTACCACATTAACAATGTATAGAGTGTATTTTTGTTTAATTTAATGTTAGCTTCACTGAAAAAAAATGAGCTTTCCTTTCAAAATTAATAAAATATCTACGTGACCCTAAATTTTTGAACTGTAGTGTACATGTGAAAGGGGTATACATAGGGTCAAGTACAATAATCATAAACAATTCAAAACAGACTGGTACAGGAGGAGAGAGGTCCTGCCCGCGAGGGCTCACAGTCTACAAGGAATGGGTGAGGATACAGTAGGTGAGGGTAGAGATGGTCATGCGGCGCTGTATCAGACAGAGGGTTAAGGCAGGTTGTAGGCTTGTCGGAAGAAGTGGGTCTTCAGGTTCCTTTTGAAGCTTGTTAAGGTAGGCAAGAGTCTGATATGTTGTGGCAGGGCGATCCAGAGTGTGGGGGAGGCACGCTAAAAATCTTGGATGCGATGCTGGGAAGATGAGATGAGAGGGGAGTAGAGAAGGAGATCTTGTGAGGATCGAAGGTTACGTGCAGGTAAGTACCGGGAGACTAGGTCACAGATGTAGGGAGGAGACAGGTTGTGGAAGTCCTTGCTACAACCATTTAAAGCACTTACATTTGGCTCCCCATAGACTTATATGGGTTTGGAGTCTGAGCTCAAGGCCGAATCAAGCCCGGTCCTGGACAGGACTTTCGTTTTTAAGTCTGGCTGGACCCTCCGAACCCAAACACCTGCGGGTTTGCCCATCTCTATTGCTGAGGTTTTCCTGAACCAGCTGCGCCCAGAAAACCTGAAAAAAGGCGTTGTGTGCACATAACATTTACATGACAGACTAAGGTTATTTCTTTTCTGTCCGCAGGACTGGGACCTGCACATTAAGAGCAGGATGCATATTCAGAATGTGATGAGTTACTCTGAGAGGTAGGTATGCAGCAAGTAGCGGTTTGATCCTAGAAGCATCTGCACACATCTAACAGGGGTCTTCTGTGTTTTTTTCCTAGTTCTGGTATCAACTGTGCACCCAATTCTACAGATGGGATATTAACCTCCTCTCTAAAGTCTGACTTTCACACCATGAACAATGAAGGTGAGAGAAACTCTGTCCTAGAAACCAAATAATCTGCTACTTGACAAAGTTTAACTCTTGGCACAGGGAAAGCATCTAAGTATATAAAACATGCCGACCACATGAGATTGTAACACATGGAAAAACTATTTAACCTTATCAAATATTTTGCTGTGAGTCCAGCTCTCCAAAGTTTATATGCATAAGAGGGTCTCTATCTGCCATTAGCACAGATTATACATTGAGTGCAGACAACAAATGACACGAGTTTGACTCAATAACCTTAACTCAATAACCTTGACCCAACAGGACTTCATGCTTCTGCTTTTCACAGACATGTCAACATGCTGAAAGACTTTTGTCCTAAGTTTTTTCTCTGGAGAAAAATAAAACAAAACAAATTCTGAGACTTTATTTTTATTGTATGCAAAAAAAAAACCCACCAGAATAAAGCTTTTTGCACTGAAAAATTATGTTATCTTCTGTGGATATGCATCCTATTCATCATACACATTTAGGCTATGTGCCCACGATGCCTTTTTATATGCACATAAAAAAGCATGTTTTGGCAAGAAAAACGCAGCAGAAAAAACATGCATTTTTTTTATTTCGTATTGCGTTTTTTGCTGCTTCTTTTTGTGCTTTTTTTAGTCATGGCGATCGCTGGGGTTCAGGCGCTGTACCCCCGTGATCGCCACCAAGTCTCCAGTTGATGTTACAGCCGGGACCCGTCTCCCACTGTCCGGAGTGGTGCTCGCGCCGGTCTCGGCAGTTTAACCCCCTAAATGCTGCGATCAGTGCGATCGCTATATTCAGGTGGCAGGGAGAGGAATCACTTACCTCTCCTTGATGATCAGGTCCCTGTAATGCGATCACAGGGACCCGATCGCTGTCATGGTAACCCTGAGTCATCACCATGACGACCCCAGGTTACTGAGCTACAGAGGGCCTCACACACCATGCTGTATGCATGGTGCGTGAGGCAAAGTGCTGCAATATAATCCACTGCAGTGATAAAGCATTGCAGTGGATTATAGAAAGGCAGAGAAAAAAAATGCAGAAACAATTGACATGCTGCTTCTTTTTTCAGCAACAAAATCTGCAAAGAAAAAAGAAGCAGCAAGTCATGATTCTGATAGACTTTGCTGGGATGCTTTTACTTTGCCTTTATTCAGTAAAATAAGCAAGAAAAAAACGCATGAAAAAAAAAACGCCACGTGAGCACATAGCGTAACAAAGTGGATGAGGATAACTTCTCTATAGGTGACCCTGGACCTCACCAGCTTTCCCAAATAAACTCACACTAGCTGTAGTACCCGGGCGTTGCCCGGGATAGTAACTGTCTCTCTGTCTCTCTCCCAGTCTCTGTCTGTGTGTCGCTGTCTGTCTGTCTCTCTGTCTGTGTGTTTCTTTGTCTGTCTGTGTCTATGTCTCTGTCTGTCTGTTTCTATCTCTCTGTATTTGTATCAGTCTATCTGTCTCCATCTCTGTGTCTGTTTGTCTCTCTCTATCTCTGTGTCTGTCTTTATATGTGTGTCTGTCTGTCTCTTTCCCCGTCTGACTCTTTCAAGGACTGTCTCTTTCCAGGGCTGTCTCTTTCCAGGGCTGTCTCTTTCCCTGTCTGTCTCTTTGCCAGACTGTCTCTTTCCAGGCCTGTCTCTTTCCAGGGCTGTCTCTTTCCCCGACTGTCTCTTTCCAGGCCTGTCTCTTTCCAGGCCTGTCTCTTTCCAGGCCTGTCTCTTTGCCCATCTGTCTCTTTGCCAGTCTGTCTCTTTCTGTCTCTCTCTATCCGTCTCCCCACGACATCATATTACATCACACATAAGCTTCTTATACTAACAGTTTAATTTGTTCCTATAGCAACCACTGACAGTTGCTATTAATAGCCTGTAGCCTGTATTCAGTTTAATGGAGGCAGGATTTTGGATAGTAACTGTAAAGCGCAGGGTTAAATTTTCCCATCAAAACATAGTCTATGATGTTCCCTGAGTCACATAGAGTGTCTGTGCAAAATTTCGTGATTGTAAATGTGACGGTGCAAATTCCTTTAGCGGACATACACACACTCAGCTTTATATATTAGATTGTTAACGTTATAACATTTACAATTTGCCAGCTGACAGGAAGGAACGGGTTAAACCATGCTGCCATAGACAAGGAGACCATGAACGATAAATCCTGGATAGGGATTTATTAGTCAACAGATTTTGAAATAAAAAAACTCCTTCTTCAGGACAAGCATAGCAATATATACATGTGGCACACAAGGCATATATAGATCCACTGTTTAAAAAAATGCGTACTGGAAACAGCCGTTGAAATGCTGGAGTTAAAAGTATAATACAACTGATAAAATAAATTGTATAGCATAAAAGCCATGAAAAATTAAAATTGTAATGTCCATGAAAAATACCTATAATGTTTGAAAAATTGTGAATAAAATAAACAATTGTAAATTTACAGTAAAAAATTAATATAAATGTCTTAGGACAGTGGTTAGCGCTCAACCCAGTTTACCTATAAATCTGCAGCTAGTTTTGCAGGCAAAAACCCCCCAAAATTGCCTAGGGGCAAACTAATAATAAACTAGAGATGTTTAAATCTCAAAATAAAACAGCGCTGAATAATGGTAAAAATATGTATTTATTGCTATCCTTATTTTAAAAAAATGATAATTTTCTACATGTTAGTGTTGTCATTTTTTTAGAATAAGGATAGCAATAAATACATATTTTTACCATTATTCAGTGCTGTTTTTTTGAGATTTAAACATCTCTATTTAATTATTAATTGTAAATTTACATTTAATAATGATTAGGAAGGTTTTAAAGCAGGCTTTTATACATAAGAGGTGTAACAAGCTTTATGAACCACTAGTGCACACAGAGGAAAATAGAAGTGTGTCAAATAGTTAAAACTGTAGAATTTTTCTCCGAATGATATACGGTAAGTATATGATGTTTCTCTGGACAATCAGCTGACATTTCAATGACTATTTGCAGCACTTTTTTTTTTTTTCAAACAGTGGATGTACAGTGGGTACAGAAAGTATTCAGACCCCTTTACATTTTTCACTTTTTGTTTCATTGCAGCTATTTGGTAAATTCAAAAAGGTTCATTTTTTCTCATTAATGTACACTCTGCTCCCCATCCCTCATCTTGACAGAAAAGAAACAGAAATGTAGACATTTTTGCAAATTTATTAAACAAGAAAAACTGAAATATCCCATGGTCATAAGTATTTAGACCCTTTGCTCATACACTCATATTTAAGTCCCATGCTGTCCATTTCTTTGTGATCCTCCTTGAGATGGTTCTCCTCCTTCATTGGAGTCCAGCTGTGTGTAATTACACTGATAGGACGTGATTTGGAAAGGCGCACACCTGTCTATATAAGACCTCACAGCTCACACTGCATGTCACACCAAATGAGAATCATGAGGTCAAAGGAACTGCCCAAGGAGCTCAGAGAGAGAATTGTGGCAAGGCACAGATCTGGCCAAGGTTACAAAAGAATTTCTGCAGTATTCAAGGTTCCTAAGAGCACAGTGGCCTCCATAATCCTTAAATGGAACAAGTTTGGGACCACCAGAACTCTTCCTAGACCTGGTGATCCAGCCAAACTGAGCAATCATGGGAAAAGAGCCTTGGTGAGAGAGGTAACGAAGAACCCCAAGATCACTGTGGCTGAGCTCCAGAGAGGGAGATGGGAGAAAGTTCCACAAAGTCAACTCCACCAGTCGGGCCTTTATAGCAGAGTGGCCCGACGGAAACCTCTCCTTAGTGCAAGACATGTGAAAGCCGCATAGAGTTTGCAAAAAAAAACCATGAAGGACTCCCAGACTATGAGAAATAAGGTTCTCTGATCTGATGAGATGAAGATAGAAGTTTTTGGTGATAATTCTAAGCAGTATGTGTGGAATAAAACAAGGAACTGCTCATCACCTGCCCAATACAATCCAAACAGTGAAACATGGTAGTGGCAGCATCGTGCTATGGGGGTGTTTTCATCTGCAGGGACAGGACGACTGGTTTCAATTGAAGGAAAGATGAATGCGGCCAAGTACAAAGATATCCTAGAAGAAAACAGACTTGGCCGAAGGTACATCTTCCAACAAGACAATGACCCTAAGCACACAGCTAAAATAACAAAGGAATAACTTCAGAACAACTCTTTGACCATTCTTGACCGGCCCAGCCAGAGCCCTGACCTAAACCCAATTGAACATCTATGGAGAGACCTGAAAATGGCATCTACCAATGTTCACCATCCAACCTGACGGAACTGGAGAGGATCTGCAAGGAAGAATGGCAGAGGATCCCCAAATCCAGGTGTGAAAAACTTGTATCATTCCCAAGAAGACTCATGGCTGTACTAGCTCAAAAGGGTGCTTCTACTCAATACAGAGCAAAGGGTCTGAATTCTTATGACCATATGATATTTCAGTTTTTCTTGTTTAATAAATTTGCAAAAATTTCTAAATTTCACTGGTTTTTTTTCTGTTAAGATGGGGGATGGGGTGCAGAGTGTACATTAATGAGAAAAAAAATGAACTTTTTTGAATTTACCAAATGGCTGCAATGAAACAAAGAGTGAAAAATTTAAAGGGGTCCGAATACTTTCCGTACCCACTGTATATATACCCTGTATACTGCATGAATATTATTGTGATTGTTCTGTCAACAAATAAATCACTATGTAGAATTTATCTTTCATGGCCTCCTTGTCTACTGCGTAGTTTAACCCATTCCTTCCAGGCCTCTAGCATCTATTCAATTTGGGGCTGCTGCAGGCATATCATGTGTCTTCAGTGGTTGTGACTCTCCAGGTGAGCATGTTTCCTCATTCATACTGCTTTGTTGTCAAAGATAAGACCCTATTTTGTGATGTGTCTCTCCAACCACTTTTCACCATTTACAATTTAATGCCAATGTGACCTCGGCAAATTCACACTATATGCTCTGGCTATTCGAGTACTTAAGCAGTTGCCATCTATGACAGCTGCTATCCTATCACAAAGTCAGTGCCTCAACTTTCATGTACTATAAGGATAGGTAATGGAATTGCTGTTCCTATTACAGCCATAGCCAAAACTGTTAGCACCCTTGAAACTGTTCCTGAAAATGAAATATTTCTCCCAGAAAAATGTTGCAGTTACATGTGTTTATTTAATTTGTGTGTATTGCAACAACACAAGAAAAAAAACAAAGGAAAAAGGTCAGTTGGACGTAATTTCACACAAAACTCCAAAATTGTTGACACTTTTTTTCAAGCATGTGATGCTCATTCAAACTCAGTGTGGCAAGTAACAGCTGTGGACAATATGAAAATCACACCTGAAAACAGACATAAAGAGGAGACGCTGACTTAGAGCAGAAAGAGAAAAGAACTGTCTGTCTGAGAACTTGGGAACCACAAGTGTTGAAAAATATCAACATCTCAAGGTTCAAGTCCATCTCCAGAGATCTTGATGTTCCTTTGTCTACGGAGCACGACATAATCAAGAAGTTTACAACCCATGGCACTGTAGCTAATCTCATTGAATGTGGATGACAGAGAAACATTGATGAAAGGTTGCAACACAGGATAGTGGTGGATAAGTCCCAATCAAAGTCTAAAAAAATTCTAGCTGGCCTGCAGGCTCAAGGGCATCAGTGTCAGCTATCTGTCCACATTTCAATGTAATTAAACGTTATGAAGGAGACACAGGAGGACCCCACTACGGACACTGAGACATTAAAAAGCTAGACTGCGGTTTGCCAAAATGTAAATGACAAAACCAAAATCATTCTGGGAAAGCATCTTGTGAACAAATAAGACCAAGATAGAGCTTTATAGTAAAGCACATCATTCTACTGTGTAGTGAAAACGGAATAAGGCGTCCAAAGAAAAGAGCAAAGTACCTACAGTCAAATATGGTAGAGGCTCAAAGATGATTTCAGGTGGTTTTTCTACCTCTGCCACTCAGGGCCTTGACGGTGGGCAAGGCATCATGAAGTCTGAAGACTACCAAAGGATTTTGGGTGACAATGTAGTACCCAGTGTTAGAAAGCTGGGTTTGTGTCCTAGATCAGGGGTCTTACAGTAGGACAATGACAGATTTCAAAAAGCCCCAGATATAGATGAAAACAAAGCACTTAAAGGCCACTTTACACACAGAGATAAATCTGCGGCAGATCTGTAGTTGCAGTGAAATCATGGACATATTGTTCCATTTGTACACAGCCACAAACCTGGCACTGATTGTCCACAATTTCACTGCAACCAGAGATCTGCCTCAGATTTATCTCTGTGTGTAAAGTGGCCTTAAGAGTTCTGATGTGGCAGCAATGAGTCAGGATCTAAATCCCATAGACACCTGTGGAGAGATCTGAAAACTGCTGTTGGGAGAACAGAAGACGTCTTCAAATATGAGAGACCTGGAGACGTTTATAAAGAAGAGTCCAAAATTCCAGGTGAGTGGAGTAAGAAGCTTGTGGATGGTAATAGGATGCAATTGATTACACTTATTTATTCCAAATGGTGTGCGACCAAATATTAAGTTGTGGGTGGCAAACATTTTGTTCTGCCCATTTTTGGAGTTGTGTGTGAAATTTAGTCTAATTTGCCTTTTTTCCTCTTTTTTTTGTATTGTTCCAATACACACAAAGGAAATAAGCATGTATAGCAAAATATGTGTAATTGCAATCATTTTCTGGGAGAAATATTTAATTTTCTATAAAATTCAAGGGTACCAACATTCAGCCATGACTGTATAATAATTTTAGATACTGTTAGTTTAGCATAAATTAATAATTAAAAAGGGGTTAAAGAGAATCTTTCACCAGGTTTTTGCCACTTGAGGGTGTTTTACACGCTGCGACATCGCTAACAATATATCGTCGGGCTCACGTCGTTAGTGATGCACATCCGGCGTCGTTAGCGACATCGCAGCACGTGACAGCTAGGAGCGACGATCAAAGATCGCAAAAACGTCAAAAATCGTTGATCATTGACATGTTGCTCCTTTTCCATAATATCGTTGGTGGTGCATGCCGCTGGTTGTTCGTCGTTCCTGCGGCATCACACATCGCTATGTGTGACACCGCAGGAACGACAAACATCTCCTTACCTGCGTCCACCGGCAATGAGGAAGGAAGTGGGTGAGATATTCCGCCCGCTCATCTCCGCCTCTCCACTTCTATTAGACGGCTGCTGTGTGACGTCGCTGTGGCGCCGCACAAACCGCCCCCTTAGAAAGGAGGCGGTTCTCCGGCCACAGCGGCGTTGCAGGGAAGGTAAGTCCATGTGACGGGTGTAAGCGATGTTGTGTGCCACGGGCAGCGATTTGCCCGTGACGCACAACCGACGGGGGTGGGTACGCTCGCTAGCGATATCGATATCGCAGTGTGTAAAGCCCCCTTAAGTCTGAGAACATGATGTAGAGCAAGAGAACACGATTCCAGTTATGTATCTCTTAATGGCCTGCTTGTGGTAGTTTTGATAAAATCACAGGAGGAGATTTTCACTAGAGGACTGGAAAACCTGCTGTTAGGTAGTGCTCCCTATTCATCAGCGTTATGTAACTCCACACCCAATAATGAATGGCAACTTTCTGCCTATGCAGAGTGTACACAGAAAGCTGCCAATCAGTAGTGTGGATAGGGTTATACAGAGGCCAGCATCCAGAGATCTTGTCATGCCTCGGGTTCAGGACTTGGTTAGTTTCCTTCCCAGCTGAGCCACAGCTAGTTGTTCCCTGTCCAAATTCTGATTATCTTTTACCTTTACTTTTATCCTTTTGGTTTGCAGTCAACAGGTGTTTTCACTTGTAAATTTTCTCTGTCCTATTACATCCTGGGTGGGACTATTTATACTCACCTGATTTCAGCCTTCTCTGCTGGCTATCTTTCTATGTGGATTACTGCTAAGGAGTTCCAGCCCTGCAGATAAGGGATTTAGACAGAGACCAGTGTTGTTTTCTCTGTTTTAGCCTCTCCTAAATCCAACATTTGTTTTCTGTAAGGTTGTTAGGAGTTTATCCTGAAGGCCACGTCACACTAAGGGGTACTTCACACACAGCGAGATCGCTGCTGAGATCGCTGCTGAGTCACGTTTTTTGTGACCTCATTAGCGATCTCGCTGTGTGTGACACTGAGCAGCGATCTGG
This sequence comes from Anomaloglossus baeobatrachus, assembly GCF_048569485.1. Taxonomy (NCBI): domain Eukaryota; kingdom Metazoa; phylum Chordata; class Amphibia; order Anura; family Aromobatidae; genus Anomaloglossus; species Anomaloglossus baeobatrachus. The sequence goes on along the minus strand of NC_134357.1, from coordinate 12,355,871 downwards.
CCCCTGCTGTGAGATCGCTGCTTGTTATACACAGCCCTGGTTCGTTTTTTTATTGTTGCTCTCCCGCTGATAAGCGCACATCGCTGTGTGTGACAGTGAGAGAGCAACAATCCTGAATGTGAAGGGAGCAGGAGCCGGCGTCTGACAGCCTGTGGTAAGCTGTAACCAAGGTAAACATCGGGTAACCAAGGTGGTTACCCAATATTTACCTTCGTTACCAGCCTCCGCAGCTCTCACGCTGCCAGTGCCGGCTCCTGCTCCCTGCACACGCTAAGTTAAGCGGTGTGAGCAGGTAACTAAGGTAAACATCGGGTAACCATACCCGATGTTTACCTTAGTTACCAGTGTCCGCAGCTTCCAGACGCCGGCTCCGTGCAAGCGCAGCGTCGCTTGCACGTCGCTGCTGGCTGGGGGCTGGTCACTGGTGAGATCTGCCTGTTTGACAGCTCACCAGCGACCATGTAGCGATGCAGCAGCGATCCTGACCAGGTCAGATCGCTGGTCGGATCGCTGCTGCATCGCTAAAGTGTGAAGGTACCCTATTCAGCATCGCTAGCAACATCGCTGCTAACGAACAACTTTTGTGACGTAGCAGCGATGTTGCTAGCGATGTTGCTGTGTGTGACATCCAGCAACAACCTGGCCCCTGCTGTGAGGTCGTTGGTTGTTGCTTAATGTCCTGGGCCATTTTTTAGTTGTTGCTGTCCCGCTGTGAAGCGCACATCACTGTGTGTGACAGCGACAGACCAACAACTAAATGTGCAGGCAGCAGGAGCCGGCTTCTGCGGACGCTGGTAACCACGGTAAACATTGGGTAACCAAGAAGCCCTTACCTTGGTTACCCGATATTTACCTTCGTTACCAGCATCCGCCGCTCTCACGCTGTCAGTGCCGGCTCCCTGCTCCCTGCACACGTAGCAGAGTACACATCGGGTAATTAACCTGATGTGTACTGTGGCTAGGAGTGCAGGGAACAGGGAGCCGGCACTGGCAGTGTGATAGCGGGGACGCTGGTAACGAAGGTAAATATCGGGTAACCAAGGTAAGGGCTTCTTGGTTACCCGATGTTTACTGTGGTTACCAGCGTCCGCAGAAGCCGGCTCCTGCTGCCTGCACACATAGCAGAGTACACATCAGGTAATTAACCCAATGTGCACTGTGGCTAGGTGTGCAGGGAGCCAGCGCTAAGCGGTGGGCGCTGGTAACCAAGGTAAATATCGGGTTGGTTACCCGATATTTACCTTAGTTACCAAGCGCAGCATCGCTTCCACGCGGCGCTGCTGGCTGGGGGCTGGGACACTGGTTGCTGGTGAGCTCACCAGCAACTCGTGTAGCGAAGCTTCAGCGATCCCTGCCAGGTCAGGTTGCTGGTGGGATCGCTGGAGCGTCGCTTAGTGTGACATCTCACCAGCAACCTCCTAGCAACTTACCAGAGATCCCTATCAGGTTGGATCGTTGTTGGGATCGTTGGTAAGTTGTTTAGTGTGACTGGGCCTTTACTTTCATTTATTACTTTTCCTTTGTCCACTTGTGCACGTGTTTCATGTTTCCCACCTTGGTTCCCTACCTATCTTGGCACACTTACCCTATCTTGATTTGTAGCACTGGAAATATCCCCTCTGGTTGCTCAGGAAGTGTCTGTTATCCCTTTAAGTGAGGGATGTACAGTAGCAGATCATGACTTTAATAAGAAACATAGACATTACTATTCAAGCCAAGACAGAAAGGCAAATCCTCTAATTCATCTCACACAGTCATAAAACCATATTATATTATTTTATCTGCCTGCAGCCACCACTATATAGAACATAGGAGCTCACCAAAAATGTAAAACCCAACTTTAGTAACCTCCTACTAATAGGTGCTGCCTCCGTAGCTGTGTGATAGTAGTAGGGGATTTGAATTCCTTTACTCAAAAATCTCTACCATTAAAAAGAGACATGTTGGGGCTATATTGCACAAAATTATAGACCGTCTCTATTGAGATTGCACCATCACTTGGTCAGATGTCAATACCGGTACAGAGTTGTATGTTTTCCACCCACTACTTTACTCTTATAAATAACATTTGTATCATACAGGGTATAGATATAGCTTTACTTCCATGTTTAATGACAAAGTGTACAAAGTACGTGTGTGACCATGCTCTCAAATGCTGCACTTTTAATCTTTATTCTCAGGCTTTGTATCAGATATTGATAAGCTCTACCCTCCCCCTGCACCAGCTGCCTCATTTCTCCCGTCTGGAGCCCCCTTTGCTGGACCACCCATTGGTGCGAAGGTACAGTAATTAGTCTGATATATTATCTGTCTGGCTGGTGAGTGTTCTCAGTCCTTCAGTGTGACTTCCACACGTGTTTTACAAATTTGAGATTATTTACAATAGTTTCCCCTCATCCAGTAGTGATGGTATAGGGGTGGTTTGTCCGGGCTAACAGATGTCCCTCCAAAGTAACTTGCATAACTATCGCAGTTGAGACTGGTGTATTGTCTGTGTAAGAAAACTCATAAGCCCACAAGTTTCTGTGCTTGTCATTAACCGTAAACCACTCCTGATATTTCTAAATATTCTCTGTTCATTACACGTGTATTTATATGTGGAACATAGATGGCATTGGAAAAGAAGGAGGAGGAGGTTGAAAAAAAAGGAATTTCCGACATTTGCTGTGTCCAATAGTATTAAACACTTTAATGGTTTGTATCAAGTGTCTGTTATCTCCTAATCATAAGATAGAGGAGAACTTACTGATTTCCGAAGGTCCGAGCATTGGGACCCCCACTAGTTCTGATGACAGGGCTCTACAATGCCCAATCTCCACTCTATTCAGTCTCCATGGGGAACTTTATACATAGGCATACAATACATTTAATGTTCTGGAAGTATAGTGACACCTCTTTGAGAAGACCACTCAAAATTGTCTGCATTGTTGGCTCTGGTGTCTCTCGTAGATTCTCTATGGGGTTTAGGTCAGGAGAGTTTGCTGGCCAATCAAGCACAGTGATACTGTGGTTAATAAACCAGGTATGGGTACTTTAGGCAGTGTGGTCAGGTGCCATGTTCTGCTGCAAAATGAAATTTCCATCTCCAAAAAGCTTGTCGGCAGAGGGACGCATAATGTGCTGTACAATTTCCTGGTAGACGGCTGCGCTGACTTTGGTCTTGATAAAACACAGTGGACCTACACCAGCAGATGACATGGCTCCCCAAACCATCACTGATTGTGGAGACTTCACACTAGACCTCAGCAGCTTGGATTGTGGCCTCCGCTCTTCCTCCAGACTCTGGGACCACAATTTCCAAATGAAATGCAAAATTTACTGTCATCTGAAAACAATACCTTGGACCACTGAGGAATAGTCTAGATCTTTTTCTCCTTGGCCCAGGTAAGACGCTTCTGGCGTTGTCTATTGGTCATGAGTGGTGACACAAGGAATGTGACACTTGTAGCCCATGTCCTGGATACGTTTGTGTGTGGCGGCTCTAGAAGCACTGACTCCAGCAGCGGTCCACTCCTTGTGAATATCCCCCAAATTTTTGAATGACCTTTTCTTAACAATCTAATCAAGGCTGCGGTTATCCCGGTTGCTTGTGCACCTTTTTCTACCACACTTTTTCCTTCCACTAAACTTTCCATTAATAAGCTTGGATACAGCACTTTGTGAACAGCCAGCTTCTTTAGCAATCACCATTTATGTCTCACACAACTTGTGGAGTGTGTTAATGACTGCCTTCTGGAGATCTGTCAAGTCAGCAATCTTCCCCATGATTGTGTAGCCTACTGAACCAGACTAAGGGACCATTTTAAATGCTTAGGAAGCCTTTGCAGGTGTTTTGTGTTAATTAATCTAATTTTCTGAGATAATGACTTGTGGGTTTTCATTGGCTGAACACCATAATCACCAATATTAAGAGAAATAAACACTTGAAATAGATCCCTCTGTGTGTAATGACTCTATATAATATATGCGTTTCCATTTTTGTATTGAATTACTGAAATAAATTAACTTTTGATGATATTCGAATTTATTGAGATGCACTTTTAATAAGTAATCTAGGGAATGGTCTTCACAAAGTAGATGGTTAGTGTGCATAATATATGGCAGAACTGAACATCTGGTCTGGTTAAGGGGGTGGTCTTCTCACAGAGGTGGTCTTTTGAAGAGATTTGACTTTAGTATAAGATTTATTGTTTAAAGTTATTTCTGAACAGCTGATCCTCAAGATTGTATCTGCAGGCTGGGCATATGTCATTTACCATGGCATGCCTATATAGCTGTTCAGATGGGCAGGATGCATGCACTACTTTCTATGCACTAGTTTCTATGCATGTTCTACATCCACATGCTTTTCAGATCGAATTTAAAGAGAAAATATACTGTGCACTTAGAACAACCCGGCTAAAGAAAAGTAACCATGGTCATTGTATTTATAAGCACAGACGAAGAAATATTTATATTATGATAAAGTGACTTAGAAGAAGCACAAGGATGATCGATCACTGCAACGTGTCACACATCATAGACTCCGTCTCACAAAGTATTTCAGGATGTGAGAGGTGTACAGTAGCAGAACATGACTTTAATAAGAAACATAGACATTACTATTCCAGCCAATTTGATACAAGTAAAATATATCTTTGTACCGTGTTAGCCAGTAGAGATAAAAAAATTGTTTAAAAGAACAGAGAGTCCTCAGTGGTTGATACCTTTTAATGGCTAACTGAAAAGATGGTAATAATTGCAAGCTTTCGAGACTACTCAGGTCTCTTCATCAGGCATGGTATAACACAAAATCTGAAGAGTCACGTATTTATACACAACAGGACTTAGAATAGTGCAGTAAAAAAAAAAAAAAAAAAAAAAAGAACAAGTTATATGAAACAGAACTATCTCTATGGCAGGGGGACAAGCTGGTCCCCCTGCCATAGAGATAGTTCTGTTTCATATAACTTGTTCTTTTTTTTTTTTTTTTTTTTTTTACTGCACTATTCTAAGTCCTGTTGTGTATAAATACGTGACTCTTCAGATTTTGTGTTATACCATGCCTGATGAAGAGACCTGAGTAGTCTCGAAAGCTTGCAATTATTACCATCTTTTCAGTTAGCCATTAAAAGGTATCAACCACTGAGGACTCTCTGTTCTTTTAAACAATTTTTTTATTCCAGCCAAGACAGTGGCAAGCCTTCTACTTTCCTCTAAGCCTGGTGCTAAGACCATTTGAAGTTCAACCGGGGAAGGTCCTGAATGTTTGCACAGATGTCAGGATACCTGTCAGCACTGGGGAGCGCCGTAAGGTGACTCAAATATCCACACATCTCACTCACACTCATACTGGACCAGTTTGAGATTTTGGAATTTATTCACATTTAGTTTTCTTAACATCAAGGAAGAAACAATAGAGGACTCAGTAACATGCACTTGATTACACATGAGGTTAAACTTTAGGTGAGAACTTTTGAAAGTTGTGGTTCAGTCAGACGTTTCAAGATCTCTGCTATCTGCAATTGAACATAAAAATTCTTGTTTTCATCTGAAAACTCAAGTAGATCCAAAATATCACCTGAAGATTAGACATACATTTGTATCCAGTGTAGACAATCCTCTCTGAGCACCGACCTCTGCAGTGCAGGCTGATATATTGACCCCACTGATACATTGTAACAAACTGTAAGAACAGGTTCAAGATTTTCTCCACTGATAGAATATCTCACAGAGGACTGACAACTTAGTAATGCAAACTGCAAAAGTTCATAGTCCATATTCAGAAAAGCAAAATATTTCAAAAGGGCTCATTACATCGCGCAGTGTGGATATTATTCCCCCAGACTGCAGCATGCTAACATGGACCAGTTCTAGTATTTGTAATATATCATGTGTGTGTATGGAAGCTGTACAGGTCTGTATTGCACAAGCAGGAAGGATCCTCATGGATCTCCGATCAAAATGGGATTAACCACAATACTAATAGAAAGGCTGAAATGCCCTGTGTGCCAGTAATCACTGGTTCTGTACTGGGGGACACAGAATATATACTCGGCATTTGCCTAAACCATAAACTACATGTTCATGTTTGTAGAAAAGTCTTCTCCCGTAAACTACAAATAGGTATTTCTGTTGACAGGACACATGCAGCATCCTCCATTCTGTTTTTTTTGTGACTTTTATTACAAAGAATTCTAATTTTGGACGTAACATGCTGGTTATACTAACATCGTAAACTGATTTTACAGTCTTCATTATGCTATCTGATTAAGCTATTATCATTATCAAGTTGATTTGGTTATTTACCGACATCACATAATGCTATATCCATTTAGCATTTGATAAGAAAAGGTTTCTGGATTTCACCACCCATTTTTTGCACCTTAATCTCACAGAAGCTAAAAATGGCTCATTCTTTGGTGTTCCACAACTCATCTCCCCCCACCCACCGGCTATCACAAGTGCAACCATGGTGTAAATAGTCGCTGCTTATAATTCATAGCCCCTATTCAAATTTAACCACTTAACCAGGTGAGAAAGAGCCTAAAATGGAATCTGTGATCAGATTCATGCAGACTTAATCATGGGCAGAACAAAACAGTCTGGCGGTGTGACTCTGAATCGCTTTACTCTGACTGCTGCGGCATTTCAGAGGAAACACACTGAAAAGCCGCCATGGACTGTGTGTCGGCTTCTTCCTGCCTTGCTTGAGTTGACTGAATGGTTTCTCCCTGTTTGCTATCACAGATAGAGACCTGTCAGTCATGATGATAGGGGTGGAGAGGAGCTGATCGGGGACTGCATCAAACTTCTCAGCCAAGACACAAAGTAAGCTGAAATACATAGTCCATGGACGCTTTGCAAAGTGCCTTTTCTCTGAAATGCCACAGTGTTTCGGAGTAAAACATACCCAGCGGCAATCATGCAGTCAGACTGATTCATACTACCCATGGTTCATGCGATGTGGATCTAATCGCAGGCTCCAATTTATGTTATTTTGCCTCTCCTATTTTCAGTATCCATAGCTTTCTTTATTTTTTCACGGCTGTGGCTATATAAGGTTTCATTTTATGAGGGACAAATTATATTCATTGAGCACTGCTTTGGGGTATATAAATTACTGTGTATTTTATATTTTTTTTCTGCAATGTAAATGCACAAAAATACAAATGTTATTATTAATTTTCTTTTATAGCTTGGTATATATTGTTTCATAAAAAGTAACCCATTGAGCAAATTTTACAAGTTACATAGACTGAAAAAAGCCCTAGGTCCATCTAGCTCAATCTTCCTCCACCAGTTCTACATTTTGTCATTAAGTCCTTTATAATCAACAATGTTGTGTACTGAGGAAATCATCCAGCCCTTTTTAATAGTTGTTATAGTATCTGCCATCGCTGCCTCTTGTGGTCGGCATTCCACAGTCTGGCTGCTCTAACTGTAAAGAACCCTTTCCTATTTAGCTGCCGTAATCTATTTTCTTCCACTCACAGTGAGTGCCCTCTAGTCATTAGTATTGTCTTTGGAAGAAATAATTCATGTGCCATCCTTTATATTGACCACACATGTATTTATACATATAAATGAGATCTCCTCTGAGACGTCTTTTTTTCTACCTCTTATCATACGGGCGGCCTCCATTCCTTGTAATAATCTAGTTACCCCCCCTTTGAACTGACTTTAACTTCTGAATGTCCTTTTTAAAACGTGGAACCCAAAACTTGATTCCATATATTAGATGTGCCCTTACAAGTGATTTATAGAGGGGTAACAATATGTTGTGATCACAGGATCTAAGCTCTCTTTTTATACACCCTAAAATCTTGTTTGCTTTTGCAGCTGCTGCTTGACATTGAGCGCTGCTGCTCAGCTTACGTGTTACCATAATAGCCAAGTCCTTCTTCTGTTCTGTAGTCCCGCATTTACTTCCATTTATTGTATACGCAGATATAGGATTGCTCCGTCCCAAGTGTATTATTTTACAATTATCAACATTAAATCTCATTTGCCAAGTATCTGCCCATTCTGACATCTTATCCAGATCGTTTTGTAATATTGTACTAGCAAGGTCAGTTTATAATATCCTACATAGTTTGGTGTCATCAGCAAAGACTGACACTTGACTATCAATCCCATCCACAAGGTCATTAATAAAGAGATTAAAAAGAATCGGTCCTAGTAAAGATCCCTGCGGTCCCCACTGCTCCCAGTACAGATCCCTGCGGCCCCCACTGCTCCCAGCACAGATTCCTGCAGTCCACACTGCTCCCAGTACAGATCCCTGCAGTAACCACTGCTCCCAGCACAAATTCCCATTTACAGAATATACCATTTATGACTACTGTTGTTTCCTTTTAGCCAATTCCTTACCCAGTTGCATATAGTTTTCCCTAGTCCTTGCTTCTGGAGCTGTAGTATGAGGCAATTATGTGGTACAGGATCAAATGCCTTTGCACAGTCCAAATAAATCCATCAGCTGCATTACCAATATCCAGGTTTGCACTTACCTCCTCCTAGAACTCCAACATGTTGGTTAGACACGACTTATCGTTGATGAATCCATGCTGTCTGTCGGTTATTATATTATTTTCTGCAATATATTTTCTGCAATATATTTTTGCATGTCATCCCTTAAAATGCCCTCAAAAACTTTGCACACTACTGATGTCAGGCTTACTGGACAGCACCTGCCTGGATCCCTGGATCTACACTCTTACCTTTTTTGTTTTATCGGTCCCACATCAGCAATCCTCCAATCCTGAGGCACCAACGCTGTTACAAGCGAGTCTAAGGCCGAAAACACACCTATGCGTGTAAAATCGGTCCGACTAGGCTGGAAAAAACTCGGCTGATTTTAGTTCACGTTAGGTCAGAGTGCAATGCAAGTGCGATGCTTGTTTTGAATAATTTAATGATTTGACTCGCGTGTGTGATGCGATTGAGATGCATGTTTCCTGCAACATCTTAACAAAATTAATTGGATTACGCATGTGTCAGATAATTAACCTTTGGAAATGTGATGTCACATTCATCTGTTGAATAATGAATGAGCGAAGTTACTGCCACACTCGCAAATTGGAACGCTGGTGCGCGTGTGTGATCCTTCTTTAAACACGCTTCCATAGGAAATAATTGAGAAAAATGGTGTGAGAAACTCGCAAAAAAGCAGCATGCTGCGATTTTTTTCTCAGTCTGATTTGGACTGAGAAAAAAAATCGCTAATGCGAGCTGAATCATTCACTAACGTGTCCGATTCCAATGCGAGATTTTCTCGCATAGCACTACTGCGAGAAACTCGCAAGTGAGAAGCTGGCCTTAGAAGATTAGATACAGCAGTCTGTCAATTACTGACCTCAATTCCCTCAATATCCATGGATGAATGCCATCTGGCCCTGGGGATTTGTCAATCTTTAATCTACTCAGACGTACTTCTTATGTTAAATTAATTATATCAGGTGGTGAACTTTGATTTTTGACTTGTTGAATGATCCCTGGAACAGTCAGTTCCTTGATGAACACTGATGAGTAGTGCCTGTTTAATATCTCAGCCTTTTCTTTATCCTTTGTAATTAACTTGTTATTATATTTTAAGGAGCTGGCACTATCCTTTGGTAGTAAGTTAAGTTGTAATCGTCATGTGGATAATAACAGATGTAGTTTTTTTGTTAGATGAAATAAAAATTTATTATATGTTTCTTTTATTTTTACTTATTTTGCAGATGGGACTTTTACATATTACTTTTAAGTTTTGCAATATTTTTTTACATTTATATATTTATTTTACATAATTGTTCCCTAAGAGCTCTCAAAGTTCTCTGGGGAATATATATTTTTTTTAATTGATATTTTTTTACCACTGTAACAGGGTCATCTATAGTCACCTCAGTTACAAGGTTAGGCTAAGTAGTCCTGCAGTCATCCATTAGAACGGGTCTGTTGTGCATAGACTCCACATGTTAAAAATTGATCTGGCCAATATCCGTTATTTAACAATGGACAAAAAAGTTGTGTTTGCACAACTATTTTGAAAATGGATCTCCAAAGGCTCCGCTATCACGGATGACTACAGGACATGTGAACCAAGCCTAAATCGGCCCACTGCAGTTGTCTAAAGCAAATAATAAATGGGAGCGTATTTTAAAACTGGTGGAAAAGAAAAGTGGACCATTTGCACATGGCAACCAATTCAGTTGCAGCTTTGTAAAAAGCGGACACCACAAAATAAGATTTTGAAGTGAATAAGTTACTATAAGCAGCTTCGCCACTTTTCCTTTGTAGGACATGTAATGTGTACAATAGGCCCGTTTGTTATTATAGCTTGTGCTAATCATACACATTTTTTGGGGGTAAAATGGATAAAAACCACTGTAATAATAGTCTCCATTGAGTGCATGCTATGCGTTCTATAATAAAGGTTGTGTCATGTCACCAACAAAGCTCAAAGTGGAAGAAATCACTTAAATCCTACTCCACACTGATGAAGGGCAATACCCCGAAACAGCTGTCTGTGGATGGATACCTGGCCTTGGTATTTCCCTTGTCATATCTTTAAACTTGTCAAAAACTTGGATATTGACTTAAAGGGACACTTAATATGGTGGTTATGGTGGTCTCCTAAAAAGAGCCACTCCTTGGCTGGGTCCTTCACGGAGGGATATCTGGCTGGTTTCTGTGTCGAGACTCCTAACAGAGGCTCTACGGAATTTTTTGATTCCCTCTAGAGACAAGCATGTGTGTTGTTCCTGGTCTATCCTATCATTCTGCAAGTGCTAAGCTCTGTATTCACTCTAGGAAACTTGTAATGGGAGAGCTCAGCAATAACTTGTCAGCCATCCAGCTTTATTTCTCTTAGTGCCATAAGTGGTTGCTATCAGTGAAGAACACAAAGGTAAATGTAATTACAACAAAATGTGATTTTCTTTAGAAATTTTCTCTAAAAAAAATAATTAGACCTTTAAAGAGGAAAATGTTATGTAGTTTGGTATTTTTATGAGGAAAAAAATGTGTTGCAAAGTTTACATAAAGAATATGGATCATAACAGAAATACAGAACTCTTAAAAAAAAAGGTATTTAAATTTTGGAGCTGGATCATTACAGTCTATATATATTTGCTAGTCCATGCAAACTACAACAACGGACCATCCTAATTAAGGATGATGATATTATTAATCTGATAGTAAGGCTATGTGCGTTCGTTGCGTTCTGTCCCTGCAGAAATTTCTGCAGCGATTTGAACAGCACAAGTGCGCTTCAAATCGCTGCAGAAAGAGTCTGTAATGAAAAGCCGATTTCTTGCGCTCTGGATGCAGCCTCTCCCATAGACAGAGCGGGGGCTGCATGCAGAGCGCACAAAAGAATTGACATGTCACTTCTTAGAACGCAGCGCTTCGGCAGTAGCCGAAGCGCTGCGTTCTAATATGTCACGTGGGCATGGATTAGGCACAATCTTCATAGATTGTGCTGGGGACGCAGGACGCATGCAGTTACGCTTCGGTGCAGATCGCAGCGTAATTGCATGAAAATACGCTACGTGGGCACATAGCCTAAATCTGTTTTTTTGTTTTCTCAGTTTACACAAAGGAAATCTTCCATTGGGCGAGTGGTTCACATTTGTAATCTTCCTGAAGGAAGCTGCAATGAGACTGATGTTGTTAACCTTGGCCTACCATTCGGCAAAGTCACCAACTATATCTTGATGAAATCAACAAATCAGGTACGTTTTATACTAATCCTTTATCAGTATACCAAGAAATATTTTAATTCCGTACATAAATATAAATTTAACACAGAGTGATGTACGGTAACTGTTTCGATAGATGGTTGATTCCATAACCACAAGTGATGGCATTTTGCTTGAATATTTTATTACTTTCTAACCAGAGGGTGTCTCACTGCTGAGTCCCACAAGATTCAGCAGAATTGACTTTTCCTGCAAAGAATGGCTCCCATGTGCTGCAAACTACACCAAATATGCCCATACAAGTATAAAATGAGAATGTACCATTAACACACTGGTAATACCTGACATATGCAAGCTGCAAATGACGCAAGGGAATAAACAGGTTCAGCTCACCGTGTCGATCAATCTCAGCTACCCTCTGGAGCCCAGACAAGGTGCTGCCATGCCTCAAGCAAGATCCAAATAGAAAAAAGTCCAGCTTCAACAGAGGGATATCAATTTTTCTTTTATTTTCCTTTTGGCACAAGTATACAGCACATTGCAGTCAAGATAATAACATGACCGACGTCAGCGACGCGTTTCAAGTGACAACGCACTCTTAATCATGATCAAGGGAATGTATGGAGTGTGCATAAGCATTGCGCTTGCTGCAAATGTAGCAGGCGTCAGTATTATATTAAAACTAAGGGCTTGTTTAGATGTCTGATTTCATGGATAGAACTTGTACCTGTGATAGTCTGTGGGGGCCATTCATTCAGAGACAAGGACAACTTTGATTTGAGTGTTAGATCAAAATTGACAATGCAAGTCTATGGGTCGGTGGAAAAAAATCGGACTGCACTGGGATGAGATTGGCTAACAGAATGAATAAGGTGGAGAAACATTTTTTTTTCCTGAGATGAGAAAAACTAATGACACTCAGAACACAATCTGATAAGTGTCCGATCAATTTAATTGGTCTTTTTTTTTTTTTTTACGGACGTAATAAAATCAGACTTCTGAATCCTAACAGTGTAATATCTTCTGATCCTGGCTGCTTAAGCCATTTAATGCCTCACTCAATAGCAATTGCACACTGCTCCATCTATTTTACATAGTTACATAGGTTGAAAAAAGCCCCCGGGTCCATCTAGTTCACCCTTCCCCGCCAATTATACATTTCATCACTAAATAAATTATAACCGACAATGTTGTGTACTGAGGAAATCATCCAGCCTGATATATAAACTGTTATAGTGTCAGACATTACTACTTCTTGTAGTAGGGAATTCCACAATCTGACTGCTCTAACTGTAAAGAACCCTTTCCTATTTAGCTGCCGGAATTTAAAGGAACATTTTTTTTACACTTCTAAGAATATGGCAACATACAGCACCTTTTTACAAAAATAGATAACTACTTTCTAAATTTACTAAAGTCAGTAAAACATGAGGAAAAACTGTAAAAAATTGATATCACAAAACTTTTACTCAAAAAAGTTAACACCATTTTTACAGCACAGATATAATTTAAAAAAAACCCTAACAAACCCCAAAATATAGCTATGATACTGGAATAAAAAAAACAAAACAAAACAGCAAGATGAAGATAACAAATAAGTATTCGCCAATAATGGCTGCTACACTAATAGGGTTATTAATGTCTCTAGGAACATAAAACTGATATATGCACAAAGAAAGACATCAATATACAATGTGCTGTTTACTGTAATCTCATACTATGTGCAAAGAAATCAAATATGAAGAATTGTTACCAGATACAATTGTGACATGTATAGACAAATATGTTCTACTTACACTTACAGGCATTTCTGGAGATGGCGTTCACCGAGGCAGCAGAGGCAATGGTGCAGTACTACAAGGAGAAACCAGCAATAATGAATGATGAAACACTATTGATTCGTATGTCAAAGAGATACAAAGAGTTACAGCTGAAGGTAGAGGAATTTACGCTTTACATAGTTATGTGAAAGAATTGTTTGGGTTTTTTTTTGTGACCATAGGCTACCATTGCATTTATTTCAAAATAACCTAATTTTTCAGTGTGTGAATTTTTTTTTTTTTTTTTTTACACCCCCTGTCATTTTATTATACTCTCCATTGGTGCAAAATATGTAGCTTAAATTCACACACCATATACAATAGCACTCTGACTATGGTTGTAGAGGTTGTTTTTTTTTTTCTTTTTTTGCTGCATTATTTGCATAACTTTAACTGTTCTTTGAGAGTTTCATTTCTTCCAGGACAGATGCATGTAAAATACTTTATTGTATTATGAAATATACAAAGACTTTCTGCTTTTAGTGTTTTCTATCAATGATAGCTTACTCTAGTTATGGCTTTTTTTCTGCTGTTTTCCCAATAAATTCTGCAGTACTTTAATATTAAACAAAAAGTAAAAAAGCCAATTGATAGGCTTGAAAAAGGCTGATAATAATTCTACGGTATCAAATGCATGCCATTTGCAAATTAAAAAAAAAAAACAACAAAAATCAGAGTGAAGAAAGCCTGAGTGTATGCTCACAGGATTTCAACTGCTGTGGATTATGCTGTGGATCCACCATACACAGCACTAATTGTTGGGCCAAAGTTGTGGAGTAAAGGGTGTTTTACACTCTGTGACATCGCTAGCGATGTCGTGCGTGATAGCACCCGCCCCCGTCGTTCGTGTGACATTTGGTGATCGCTGCCGTAGCGAATGTTATTGCTACGGCAGCGTCACACACACATACCTTTTAAGCGACGTAGCTGTGACCGTCGAAGAATCCCTTCTTCAAGGGGGAGGTGCGTTTGGCGTCACAGCGACGTCACTGCGGCATCACTAAGCGGCCGCCCAATAGCAGAGGAGGGGCGGAGATGAGCGGCCAGAACATGCCGCCCACCTCTTTCATTGCCGGTGGACACAGGTAAGGTTCCTGCGGCGTCACACATAGAGATGTGTGACGCCCCAGGAACAACGAACAACCAGCGGCATGCACCACCAACGATATTATGAAAAGGAGCGACGTGTCAACGATCAACGATTTTTGACGTTTTTGCGATCCTTGGTGTCACACGCTGCGATATCGCTAACGGCGCCGGATGTGTGTCACTAACAATGTGACCCCGACGATATATCTTTAGCGATGTCGCAGCGTGTAAAGCAGCCTAAACATACTAGACTTATGCAGACTTTGTAAGTGACTGGCCAGTGGCGGCACTGGGAACAGCGGATTGGTGGGGATTATACCAATCAGATTGGGGATAGATTATGTTAAAGTCTCGGACAACTCTTTCAGTATGCTGCAGATTTGAAAATACACTTTGCAAGTTCAAAGTGGAAGGAAAAAAATAAGCACCGATTTCAGAAATCTCATGCGCTTTCTTGGTAATGTAAAACACAGCAAAGACACTGTGTATGTACAAGCTGGTAATATTTGTTTTAGAGCAACATTCATTTTGAGAATAAAAAGAATTTGAAGAAAAACAAAGAAAAACAAAATATTCAATAAACAAGAGCTTAATTAACCCCATTACGACCGCGTTACGTTTTAAAACGGCACTAAAAAAGGGTACTTATTCCTTTCTGCCGTTTTAAAACGGCGGTCGGAAAAAAGGGTCTAGCGCCCCCCAGAGTCAGAAAATTTCCGGGGTCTCAGCTGCCGGGGGTAGCTGAGACCCTGGAGATCATGATTCTGGCCGGTTTTTCCGGTCCCCGCTCACCTGATGACCGGTATACACCGTATACCGATCATCAAGTTATAGTAAATGACCGCGCCGGTAAAAAATCATTTATCTCCCATCTGGCATGATCAAACATGCCAGATGGGAGATAAATCTTTTTCCCGGTTCCCTCCGGTCCCCTCGGTATCCCCAAAGTGCCCCCCCCGACCCCCAACCCCCTCCCAAAAATCCAAGATGGCCGCGCGCATCGGAGAGCACAGCAGCGCGCCGGCCGCATTTCCACTGTTCCTATGGTTTCTGTCGTATGTGCCATAACACATACGACAGAAACCTGCTCCCTAGGCCCTGCCGGGTCCCCCCCTACCCCCCCCTGGTGTCCCCCGGTGTCCCCCGGTGTCATACATACCGGAGCGCTGATCCCCCGCGGCCCCCTCATCCGGCTCCTTCTCTGCAGACTCCGGTCACATGTGCAGAGCGCGGCTGTCAGCTTCCTGTGTTCAGGACGCTGGCTGCTGCACAGAGTCTGCAGCTGTGACCCGGGGAGAGTAGGTGCAGATTCTTTGCACCCACTCTCCTCAAATGGAGGGTCTGCCCTCCTAGAAAATGGGGGATACGTTCCCTGAACGTGTCCCCCATATTCTAGAAGGTCCAGAGGCGACGTGGGACGTCCAAATGGATTATTGTGGTTTTTTTTTTTTTCTTTTCAATAAATTGGTCAATCAGGGAATGTTTTGGGGAGTGTTTTTTCAAATAAATTTTTTTTTGTTGTCAATTTTTTTTCTTATTACTGTCAATTAGTTATGTCGGGTATCTGATAGACGCCGTGACATAACTAATTGCTGGGCTTGATGCCAGGTGACATTACACATCTGGTATCAACCCCATTCATTACCCCGTTAGCCAACGCACCAGGGCGCGGGATGAGCTGGGGCGTAGCGCCAGAATTGGCGCATCTAATGGATGCGCCACTTCTGGGGCGGCTGCGGCCTGCTATTTTTAGGCTGGGAAGAGTCCAATAACCATGGCTCTTCCCATCCTGAAAATACCAGACCCCAGCTGTCAGCTTCACCTTGGCTGGTGATCTAATTTGGGGGGACCCCACGTTTGTTTTGTTTTTTTAATTATTTATTTATAAATAATTTAAAAAAAAAAACAGCTTGGGGAGCCCTCCAAATTGATCACCAGACAAGATGAAGCTGTCAGCTGTGGTTTGCAGGCTACAGCTGTCTGCTTTACCCTAGCTGGCTATCAAAAATAGGGGGGACCCCACGTCATTTATTTTAATTATTTTTTTATTTTTTTTGGGCTAAATACAAGGCTAGGCATCCTTTAGTGTCACATGAAAGGCACTAAAGGGCGCCAGCTTAGAATATGCAGGGGGGTGGGACGTTATATATGTTTGACATCTATCCATTCATCCATTGTAGCATTTTACGCTGTGTGCCCACAATCAGGGTTTGCAACGTTTTGGGCGCAGAGTGTTTTCCCTGCGTCCATAACGCTGCGTTGTGCAGTAGAAGCACAGTGTAAGGATTTTTAGAAATCCCGTGCCCACTGTGTTTCTTTTCTCCGCAGCATAAATCGACCTGTGGCGCAGCTTCCCGAGCCTCAGCATGTCAATTTATGCTGCGGAGATGAGTGTTCTTTGCAGGTAGAATAGAACTAAAGTCCACAGCAGCCTGAACCCAAATCGTGGGCATGGGCAGCTGCGTTCTCCCGTGGACAACACTCACATTTCTGCAGGAGGCTGACACTGGGTACTAGACGCCGTGTCGCTGGATCATGGCCACATAGCCTAAAGGCTACTTTACACGCTGCGATATCGGTCCCGATATCACTAGCGTGGGTACCCGCCCCCATCTGTTGTGCGACAAGGGCAAATCGCTGCCCGTGCCGCACAACATCGCGCAGACGCATCACACATACTTACCTGCCCGGCGACGTCGCTGTGACCGGCGAACCGCCTCCTTTCTAAGGGGGCGGTCCGTGTGGCGTCACAGTGACGTCACTGAGCGGCCGCCCAATAGAAGCGGAGGGGCGGAGATGAGTGGCCGGAACATCCCGCCCACCACCTTCCTTCCTCATAGCGGCCGGGAGGCAGGTAAGGAGAGCTTCCTCGTTCCTGCGGCGTCACACATAGCGATGTGTGCTGCCGCAGGAGCGACGAACTACATCGTTACTGCTGCAGTAACGATAATCGAGAATGGACCCCCATGTCACCGATGAGCGATTTTGCACGTTTTTGCAACGATGCAAAATCGCTCATCGGTGTCACACGCAGCAACATCGCTAATGCGGCCGGATGTGCGTCACCAATTCCGTGACCCTAACGACTCCGCATTAGCGATGTCGCAGCGTGTAAACCCCCCTTAACAGTGAGAAATTTGTTGCTACAGCAACATTTTTGTGAAGTACCTGTGGATTCAAAATGTTTACTATACTCCTGAATAAAATACTTGAGGGGTCCAGTTTCCAAAATGAGGTCACTTGTGGGGGGTTTCTGATGTATAGGTACCCAAGGGGCCCTGCTAATGTGACATGGTGCGTGCAATTTACTTCAACTTTTCCAAAATTCAAATGGTGCTCCTTCCATTCCAAGCCCTCCCATTTATCCAAACAAAGGTTTTTGGCCACATGTGGGGTATCCCTGCGCTCACAAGAAATTAGATAACAACCTGTGGGGTACACGTTTTGTTGTTGCCTCTTGAAAAAGTGAAAAATGTGTCGCTAAATCAACATTTTTGTGAAAAAAATGAAAATTTCAATATGGCAACCTAAGCTTATCAAATTCTGTGAAGTATTCGTGGATTCAAAATGCTCAATATACACCTAGATTAAAGCCTTGAGGGGTCTTATTTCCAGAATGGGGTCACTTGTGGGGGACCTCCACTGCTTAGGCACCTCAGGGGCTCTCCTAATGCAACATGGCGTCCGCTATTGATTCCAGCCAATTTTGCAGTCAAATTGCACTCCTTCTCTTCTGAGCCCTGTAGTGTGCCCAAACAGTTGATTTCCACCACATGCAAGATATCAACAAACTCAGGAGAAATTGCGCAATAAATTTCATGGTGATTTTTTTCCTGTTACCCTTGTGAAAAAAAAAAGCTACCTGGTTGAAGTAACAATTTTGTGGTAAAATTTTATTTTTTTATTTTCATGGCTCAACGTTATAAACTTCTGTAAAGCACCTGGAGGTTCAGGGTACTCACCAAACATCAAGATAAATTCCTTGAGGGGCCTAGTTTCCAATATGGGGTCACTTGTGGTGTTTTTTTGCTGTTTACGTACCTTAGGGGTCCTCCAAATGCGACATGGTGCCCGCAATCTTTTTCAGCCAAATTTCCTTTCCAAAATTCAAATATTGCTCCTTCCGTTCCAAGCCCTCCCATTTCTCCAAACAAAGGTTTCAGACCACAAGTGAGGTATCACCGCGCTCATAAAAAAGTGGGTAACAAACATTGGGGTCAAATTTTTGGAATTACCTCTTGAAAAAGTGAAAAAATTGATGCTAAAGCAACATTTTTGAGAAAAAAATGAAAATTTTCAATGTGACAACGTAACGTTATCAAAATCTGTGAAGTACTTGTGGATCCAAAATGCTCACTATACCCCTAGATAGAAGCCTTAAGGGGTCTAGTTTCCAAAATGGTGTCACTTGTGAGGGGTTTCTGCTGTTTAGGTACCTTAGCGGACATGTAAATGCAACATGGTGCCCGCAATCTATTTCAGCCAAATTTGCTTTCCAAAATTCAAATATTGCTCCTTCTGTTCCGAGCCCTCCCATTTGTCCAAACAAAGGTTTCTGACCACATGTGGGGTATTGGCGCGTTCATAAGAAAGTGGGTAACAAGTTTTGGGGTTCATTTTGTTGTGTTATTTCTTCTAAAAGTGAATAGATTTGGGGTAGAGCAACATTTTGGGTAAAATTTTATTTTTTGCTTTTCTCATTCCACTTTGCTTTAGTTCCTGTGAAGCACCTGAAGGGTTAATAAACTTCTTGGATATGGTTTTGAGTACTTTGAGGGGTGCTGTTTTGAGAATGGTGTCACTTTTAGGTATTTTCTGTCACTTAGGCCTCTCAAAGTCACTTCAAATGTGATGTGGTCCCTAAAAAAAATGGTTTTGTGAATTTTGTTGAAAAAATGGGAAATTGCAGATGAACTTTGACCCCTTCTAACTTCCTAACCCCAAAACATTTTGTTTCAGAAATTGCGCTAATGTAAAGTAGACAAGTGAGAAATGTTATTTATTAACTGTTTTGTGTGACATAACTCTCTGGGTTAAGGGCATAAAAATTAAAAGTTTGAAAATTGCAAAATTTTCAAAATTTTCATCAAATTTCCGATTTTTTCACAAATAAAAGCAAAAAATATCGTTCTAAATTTATAACTATCATGAAATACAATATGTCACGAAAAAACAATGTCAGAATCACCGGGATCCGTTGAAGCGTTCCAGAGTTATAACCTCATAAAGGGACACTGGTCAGAATTGCAAAAAATGGCCTGGGCATTAAGGACAAAACTGGCTTCGTCCTTAAGGGGTTAAAGATTGGTGCAGAGACAGTCATGGCCGCTTCTTCCACTACCTGTCAACAGACGACTTACTACTACTAAGAGGCTGGGCGTTGTATGCTAGATCCATGGCTACAGACTGGTGTAAATGAATCTCTTCTGACATATAGAGAGGAGCCAACAAAGGTGAAATTCTTTATTCAGGCAGCATACTAGCATTACATTCGTTAGCTGCCAATATATTTTTGCCGTGTGAGTATGGACAGTTTGATTATATGCAGCTGCCGTTGTTCCCTCTTCTTTCTCATATTTACAAGTAGATGAAAAATCTGACAGGTTAGTAAATGTAAGGGTTGAAAAGAAGGACACTGTTCTCACTGACATCTCTGAAAATAGAGGCCAATGGTAATGCTGCATGTCTGGATGTATGAGCATTGTAAGTAACTTTACACTGTTAACCTCTCCCATCTTGATTATTTTACCCAGCATGAGATGGGATGGAAAGTGTTTACAACTCAGTGGGAGATTTGCTAACACATTACATCATATACATGCAGGGTCAGCGTAATATCGGAGATAGCTAGAATTAGTACTAAGTCAGTCATAGACAGCCGTGATCTTCACAACCTATGGAGAGCCTTAAAAGAGAACATGGCAGCAACATATGATTCTCCACAGTCTAGCAGGAGACCAGGCTCCTAAATTATTAAGAAGCCTCCTAATAAATTTGGAACATCTCTAGAATCCATGTGTCAGATCTACAACAGTGTACGGCTGGCCTCAAAATGTGGTTGTTTTTTTTAAAGGCAGAAAACAGACATAAATCTATTTAAAAAATCCCACCCCAGTGCTATTTTGGCAGAGTGTTTATTGTGTAATGAACTTTAGAATGTAGAGATGAGCAAAAGGATTCACCGTATTCTGGTTAGGTGTCCGCTGTGGTACCACGTGGCAAGCAAACCAGGACAGTATAAAGCTCCACGGCCGCATGCAAATGGCAACATATTGGGCTCCTTTTGAGAATACTACGGTAGGCCTAAAGCAATGTCATGATGTCACAAGGGCCTAATTACTTTCCCGATGCGCCCAGGATGTCAGCATTTTCAATTGAAAAAAAATCCCCAAAGCTTTAAACCTTTTTCACATTATTTAAAAAAAAAAAAAAAATCTAAATTTTTTTGCACAGATAATTTTACCCTTCTCAAAACTTTTCAAATATGATAAGAAAAAGGGACATGGCTGGCCACAGTATAATGTATGCCCAAATTGGGGACATTTGTACCTCAAATCTACACCTGCTCATAGTTATAGATTTGAATGAACAGACCAGTGATGAGCTGAGTGTTACCAGTAGTAAGATGAGTGTCGGTATAAAATAATTTAGGTTCGTCAAATGGATCATGATACATTTCTATTAGTCCTCTTTTTGCATACATTGAGTTGGTACTATATGATACCTTTTGTTTGGTATGATATATGTCTGGCTTTACTTTTTTACAGTCCGTGTGGTTTTGATTATTGTGAGAGTGAACAACACAAATTTTAAGACGTTGTCTCGCCTTTGTAAATGGTTAACCTCGCAAATTGCTTATAAAAACAATCAACTTTGCAATTTAACTCTTTTAGTTTTCAAGAACAGAGTACATCTCTCAGTGCAGAGGTGGACGCTTTCTTAACCCTCAACTGATGAGGTGGGATTTTTGTCACGCAACTGGTGATGTGGGGCTTCCTATACCCCAGTGTTTAGAAATCTCTAATTTTTACAGAAAATGCAAAGATCATGTTTGCGATTGATTACACATGAGTATACCAAATTATTGACACCCACAAATATCGGAAAATGTAATACATTGATGATTCATACCAGCATTTTCCAATGAATGCCAGCTGAACAAAATTTCCCTGAGGCGTTGCAAACCCCACCTCATCAGTTGAGGGTTAAGTAAGGAACTAATTGGATCCGGATAGTTTCAGAGCCCCAGCACTTTACAAATACTACAGAACCAAAGCTGCCGCTGCTAGACGCACTGGGAAGTGTGCTGTCCAAGACAGTCGCTTAGCCAAGCCGCTCAGCCATGCTGCTAGCCCAAATTGTAAATCTTTAGGCGCTCCTCCGCTGAGCACGAAGCCCAAGGAGCAGAGCACTACTGAAGAATGAACCTGAGACAGTCCCTTTAAGGCTATGTGCGCACTCTGCGTTTTTTTCTGCGTTTTGGCTGCATTTACAGCTGCACTTTGTCATTGACAAAATGCATGCGTTCTGATTCCCCAGCAAAGTCTATGAGAATCATGCAAAATCTGTGCACTTGATGCTTTTTGAAAAGCAGCGTTTTGATTGTCAAAAATCTCTGCTTTTGAAGGAGCAACATGTCAATTGTTTTTGCCATTTTGGCTGCGTTCTACACCTATTGAAATCAATGAGTTGTAGAAAATCACTGGCAAAATGTTAAGCAGTGCGTTTGCATTGCATTATTGTTGCAATCCGCATGTTTTTTTAACATAACAAAGGCAGGTCTTTCGTCTTTCTCTCTCTGTCGGTCGGTCTCTCTCTATCTCTCTATCTCTCTCTCTGTCCATGTCGGTCTCTCCCTCTCACCCACTCTCTCATACTCACCGATCCACGATCACCGGAGTGGCGCTGCATGGCGTTCACACTGTGGCAGCTTCTTCTCTTTTGAAAATGCTGGACGCTCATTAATCCATTACGTATTCCCTGCTTTCCCCGCCCTCCGGCGCCTATGATTGGTTGCAATCAGACACGCCTCCATGCTGAGTGACAGCTGTCTCACTGCAACCAATCACAGCCGCAAGTGGGCGTGTCTGTATCGAGCAGTAAAAAAAATAAATATTTAAAAAAAAAATGACGTGCAGTCTCCCCAATTTGGATACCAGCCAGGGTAAAGCCACATGGCTGAAGGCTGGTATTCTCAGGATGGGGAGCTCCACGTTATGGGGAGCCCCTCAGCCTAACAATATCAGCCAGCAGCCGCCCCGAATTGCCACATCCATTAGATGCGACAGTTCCGGGACTTTACCCGGCTCATCCCGAATTGCCCGGGTGCGGTGGCAAACGGGGTAATAAGGAGTTAATGGCAGCAGCCCATAGCTGCCACTAAGTCCTAGGTTAATCATGGCAGGCGTCTCCCCGAGATACCTTCCATGATTAACCTGTAAGTTAAAGAAAATAAACACACACACCCGAAAAATCCTTTATTTGGAATGAAAGACAAAAAAACACCCTCTTTCACCACTTTAATAACCCCTCAAAAACACCTCCAGGTCCGACATAATCCACGCAAGGTCCCACAACACTTTCAGCTCTGCTACATCGGAAGCTGACAGGAGCGGCAGTAGAACACCGCCGCTCCTGTGAGCTCCATGCAGCAATTGAAGTGAGTAGCGCAATCAGCTGTGTTGTCATTGTGGTTACTCGCGGCCACCGCTCTCAGGTGGAGGACTGCTGCTGTGGCCGCGAGTAACCTGAGTGAAAGCACAGCTGATCGCCCGGGTCACTGCAGTCACTCAGGGGATTTGCGATCACAGGCGAGTCCTTCACGTGTGACCGCAAATCAAGGCGCGGCACACACGGCAAAAAAGATAGAGTATGTAACCACATCCCAAAGGCAAATAGTTCTAATGCTAATAATATTTCTAAGTTATTTTATATAATATATATTTAGGAAATGCAAGATAAAAAGCGTCTCAAAATATCTCCTAATTGGTGATAGATGTGATGCCTGCTGGATAGGGTCATTGTTACAGCTTTCCTTTTATCTCTCATCCCATGGATGGAGCGGTGTGGTTGCTGCATTCTTTTCCCCAATAAATGGCTTTGTGCCACAATTGTGCGGGATATGGCATGACCCGCTGCACAGCTCGCCCCTCTCAAATATCAGATAATGTCATGTTTTATTTAAGGCAACTACAAACATTAGGAATTGTATCAAACTGTTACACGAGGCTGTACTGTGAAATAGAGGTACATATCAGTTTTCCAGATTTCAATATTTGTGGCCATTTAACTGTTTATACACTGTTATCCATACTGTTTCTTATGAAGATTGTGATACACATCTGGAAAAACAACCACATGCCTGTGACATTTTATTGTGCTGCACGTCAGATCAGCCACCCATGTAGTCACTTTTCTCTCTCGGAGAAACTTGATGAGCAATACATTTTACCTAAGAACAGATATAGAGAATAGTAAATCACTAGGAGTTGAATAGTATTAATAGATTGAATCCGATACTCTGCAGTGGAGCATACATTAAATATGTTAACCCCTGATGGTCGGCAGGACTCAGGGAAGGCTGTTTTTAGCTTCTGTCTGGGTTTATGTGATACCAAACTTGCCAGAAAGGACTGTACATTCCATAGCATTTAATTTGGGGACATGGGCTTGCTTGTGGCAGCTGCACAACCTCCTGACCTGGACTTCTCCTGACCTAAGGGATTAGACTGAACATGTGCTTCTAGTAACTGACTTACACTGTACCCTCAATGTTAGACACAAACCGTTGAAGTAATGCCCTCCGGTCTGCAACTGATCTAAGGCTCACACCCTCTATAATCTGAACCTTGCACCTCCGTCTCCACAACGTCTCTCGTGTTGCGAAGGTGTTCTGGAATGCCCTACCCCAGATGATCCGACTAATATGTAACCCCCATGTTCTTAGACGTGCGTTAAAAACACTTCTCTTTAGACAAGCCTATCACCTCAACTCAGTAACCTAACTCTCCCCCTATTGTGTGCCCACTATGTCCTTATAGATTGTAAGCAGTGAGCAGGCCCCTCAGTCCTCCTGTAACAGGTCAGTAGGGTGGCACGGTGGCTCAGTGGTTAGCACTGCAGTCTTGCAGCTCTGGGGTCCTAAGTTCAAATCCCTCCAAGGACAACATCTGCAAGCAGTTTGTATGTTCTCCTCATATTTTCATGGATTTCCTCTAGGTGCTCCGGGTACCTCCCACACTCCAAAGACAAAGTGATAGGGAATGTAGATTGTGAGCCCCAATGGGGACAGTGATGATCACATCTGTAAAACGCTGTGGAATTAATAGTACTATGAAAGTTAATAAAATAAGTAAATAAACTATATTGTTACATTGTATTGTCTTTATTGTTTGTACTTGTCCCCGCTTAATTGTAAAGTGCTGCGAATATGTTCTTATTGTTATCATCATTATTGATACGTATCACACTGGTAATGTTGTCTCATATGTGTGCTGACTACTGCGATTGTCACAATTTTTGGTATTGTGTAGTCTATTTCCTCCATCTAGTGCTCTGTGTTGTTATCTGAAAACATAATGGGGCACATTTACTGTTTTCGTCTTACATTTGGAAACCGAAGTGTCACAATCAGAAAATGCACCAAATCTAACATAGTAAAGCCAGCTTTACACCTTACAAATAGGTGTGCGATCTCGTATGCGATGTGACACGCCCAGGTCGCATATGCGATTTAATGAGATCGCACGTAGGTCGTTCATTTGCTGTCACACGTGCGTTAGTAGTCTATGTTAAATTGATCAATTTTGTGTGCGATCTTTCAGATCATGTGTTCTATGACGTATGCATTGGGCACCCTTTTTTTTTTTTATTTATTGACTTGCCAAGCGTGTGTAATGTGTAGGGATGCGTTTTTACTATGTCATCTGCCATTCAGCTCTGCTACATGGCCGCTAACAGCAGACACAGACATCCATGTAGCAGAGCTGAATGGCAGATGACAGCAGACACAGAAAGAGCCGCACGATCAGAATGAACTCGGGTGAACTTCACCCGACTTCATTGTCATGCTGCGGCTCTGTCTGTGTCGCGTCCTGATTAGCGGTCACCAGTGAAGGACTCACCGGTGAAGGCTAATCTCCTGAGTAACTGAATTTAGCAGCCCTCTCTCATATGCTTACCGATCCCCGATCACCAGCGCGGCGCTGCACGGCATTCACACTGCTCCGGCGGCTTTTACTATTTTGAAAAAGCCGGCCGCTCATTAAACAATCTCGTATTCCCTGCTTTCCCCGCCCACCGGCGCCTATGATTGGTTACAGTGAGACACGCCCCCACACTGAGTGACAGGTGTCTCACTGCACCCAATCACAGCAGCCGGTGGGCGTGTCTATACTGTGCAGTGAAATAAATAATTAAATAATTTAAAAAAACGGCGTGCGGTCCCCCCAATTTTAAAACCAGAAAGATAAAGCCATACGGCTGAAGGCTGGTATTTTCAAGATGGGGAGCTCCACGTTATGGGGAGCCCCCCAGCCTAACAATATCAGCCAGCAGCCGCCCAGAATTGCCACATACATTAGATGCGACAGTTCTGGGACTGTACCCGGCTCTTCCCGATTTGCCCTGGTGCTTTGGCATTCGGGGTAATAAGGATTTATTGGCAGCCCATAACCCATTAATCTGTAAGTGACAGTAAATAAACACACACACCCGAAAAAATCCTTTATTAAAAATAAAAAAACACTAACAAACTCCCTCATTACCAATTTATTAACCCCAACAAAACCCTCCATGTCCGGCGTAATCCACGGACCTCCAGCGTCGCATCCAGCTCTGCTGCATGAAGGTGACAGGAGCAGCAGTATACACTGCCGCTCCTGTCCCCTCCACGCAGCTAATGAAGGGAATAGCGCGATCAGCTGAGCTGTCACTGAGGTTACCCGCGGCCACCGCTGGATCCAGTGACAGCGGGTAACCTCAGTGACAGCTCAGCTGATCGCGCTATTCCCTTCATTAGCTGCGTGGAGCTGACAGGAGCGGCGGTGTCTTCTGCAGCTCCAGTCACCTTCATGCAGCACAGCTGGATGCGACGCTGGACCATCCTGGATTACGCCGGACATGGAGGGCTTTTTCGGGCTTATTAAAGTGGTGAACGAGGGTATATGTTTGTGTTTTTTATTTCTAATAAAGGATTTTTTCGGGTGTGTGTGTTTATTTACTGTCACTTACAGATTAATCATGGAAGGTATCTCGGGGAGAAGCCTGACATGATTAATCTAGGAGTTATTGGCAGCTATGGGCTGCCAATAAATCCTTATTACCCCGATTGTCAACGCACCAGGGCAAATCGGGAAGAGCCGGGTACAGTCCCAGAACTGTCGCATCTAATGTATGCGGCAATTCTGGGCGGCTGCTAGCTGATATTGTTAGGCTGGGGAGCTCACCATAACGTGGAGCTCCCCATCCTGAGAATACCAGCCTTCAGCCGTATGGCTTTATCTGGCTGGTTTTAAAATTGGGGGGGACCGCACGCCGTTTTTTTTTTATTTATTTAATTATTTATTTCACTGCACAGTATAGACACGCCCACCGGCTGCTGTGATTGGGTGCAGTGAGACACCTGTCACTCAGCGTGGGGGGCGTGTCTCACTGCAACCAATCATAGGCGCCGGTGGGCGGGGAAAGCAGGGAATACGAGATTGTTTAATGAGCGGCCGGCTTTTTCAAAATAGTAAAAGCCGCCGGAGCAGTGTGAATGCCGTGCAGCACCGCGCCGGTGATCGGGATCGGTGATTATGAGAGGGGGGGGGAGAGGGATAGACTGACATGGACAGAGATAGTGACCGACTGACAGAGATTAGTGAATGACAGACATTGTGAGGTGCTTCAGAACGCAGCTTTTCAGCTGCGCTCTGAAGCGGACCTTTTTTAAGCTGCGGTGCAGAGCGCACACCTGCGCACATAGCCTCAGACATCAAAATCGTATGAGGGATGTCACACGTTTCAATTGACTAGGTTCGTACAACAAAACGTCCAATGTATGAGGAATAAACGACGTGTATGCGATCACCGTATTTGCGTTCAATCTTGATCGCACGTAGGTGTCACACAGAAATGCGTCACGAACGATGCCGGATGTGCGTCACTTACAACTTGACCCCGACGACGGGTTGAAAGATTTATTGAAGCGTGTAAAGCAGGCATAAGGCCCACTGTTGGAGAATCACTGGTGCATATTGGACTATTTCCTATTCCTTCCTCTCATACATTATTGAACTACAGACTAAGAAAGTCTAGTGGGTCCCAGCGTCGGGAAGATGCGGTGTCCTGGTGTCAGGAACCGCTCTCCTTCCTAATCCCCTGCTGTTAATCACTTCACGACTATTCATTGAGTAAGTAAGGCAGTGGTGTGCAGGCTTTTCCCGCAGGTGAGCTGCTCTTTGTAGCCACACTATGTAATCACTATGTCCTAATGATATAGATAGAAGCTACCATATAATAACAGCTCCATGAGTTGATGGGCTTAGATTATAGCATGTATGTTTTTGTCATCACTGGTTATTTCATATACTAATTATGATTTTCATTTCTTTTGTAGAAGCCCGGTAAGACTGTTGATGCCATTATCCATGATATACATTCACAGAGGGAAAGAGACGTATTTCGCGATACAGACAGGCAAGCTATGACTATATTATAATAGGGAATAGTTTGGTTTTCTGTGCCTCTTGTGACATATTTGTTTTAACTTTCAGATATCGAAATGAAAGGCCTAGATCGCGCAGTCCTGTGAGCCGCTCCTTGTCCCCGAGGTCCCACACTCCAAGCTTTACTTCATGTAGTTCGACGCATAGTCCGTTAGGAGCATCTAGATCAGAGTGGGGAAATGGAAGGGATTCCTGGGATCAACAAGGATACGGCAGGTGGGAGGATGAGCGTGAGCAAGGTACATGGAGGGAATGTGGTGAAGAGAAAGGTAACAGGACAGACCACTGGGTGCATGAGAGGAGGCATTACAACAGGCAGACTGACAAGCAAGAGCTTGATGAGAGAACCGATTCATTTAGAGGACACAGGGACAAATATAGCAATTCTCACTCATCATCCAAGTACAAAAGCAGAGAAGGGGAACATTATAGAAAGGAGTCCAAGACAAAACCTGAAGCAAAGGCCTCAGATACATCTGGAAAAAACAAAAGGAAAGAAGAAGGCAAGCCACGAGATGACAAAGAAAGTCACACAGAAGATGCAGTCAAAAAGGACACATGTGAGTCTAAGCCAAATAAAGAGACTGAAGGCAGCACGCAAGAGAACGTGGATAAAAGCAAAATAAATGAAACTAGTGAGGATGTAAAAGTGAACAAAGACACTGATCTGGTAAGTTACATCCTAGGATGCACTTGTTAGAATAAGGCGGGCTTTACACGTAGCGACATCCCTACCGATATATCATCAGGGTCACGTTGTTAGTGACGCACCTCCGGCGCCGGTAGCGACATCGCAATGTGTAAATCCTAGGTGCGACGATGAACGAGCACAAAAGCGTAAAAAAATCACTGATCTGTGTCACGTCGTTCATTTCCATAATGTCGCTACTGCTGCAGATACGATGTTGTTCCTCGTTCCTACAGCACCACACATCGCTGTGTGTGAAACCGCAGGAAAGACAAACATCTCCTTATCTGCGTCCACCGGTAATGCGGAAGGAAGAAGGTGGGCAGGATGTTATGTCCCGCTCATCTCCGCGCCCTCCGCTTCTATTGGCCGGTCGCTTAGTGACGTCGCTGTGACGCCGAACGCACCTCCCCCTTGAAGGAGGGATTGTTCGGCGGTCACAGCGACGTCGCCGACCAGGTATGTGCGTGTGAAGCTGCCGTAGCGATAATGTTCGCTACGGCAGCAAGCACCAGATATCGCATGTACGATGGGGGCGGGTGCTATCGCGCTCGATATCGCTAGCAATTGCTAGCAATGTCGCAACGTGTAAAGCCCGCCTAAGGCTGGGGTCAGACGAGCGAATAGCACCCAATGCGATCGGCTAATGACACTCCGCTCAATTGCTGCTGTGAGCAGCATTTACATGCGAGAATCGGAGCCCAGGTGCGGAGAAGATAGAGAGATTAATTTCTTCACTTTCTCCCTTGCCTGTCTCTGCATATACAGTATAGAACGAGATGTACAAAGTTTCACACACACCCTTAAGCGGGCTTTACACGCTGCGATATTGTTAATGAATTATCGTCGAGGTCACGGTGTTTGTGACGCACATCTGGCGTCATTAACGATATCGCAGTGTGTGACACTGATGAGCGACCTTAAACGATCGCAAAAGCGGTCAAAATCGTTTGCCGCGGAGAGGTCGTCCTGAAACAAAAAATCGTTTTCTGCTTATTAGCGATGTTGTTCCTCGTTCCTGCGGCAGCACACATCGCTATGCGGCAATGCGGAAGGAAGGAGGTGGGCGGGATGTTACGTCCCGCTCATCTCCGCCCCTCCGCTTCTATTGGACGCCTGCCATGTGACGTTGCTGTGATGCCGCACGAACCGCCCCCTTAGAAAGGAGGCGGTTCGCCAGTCAGAGCGATGTCGCAGGGCCGGTAAGTACGTGTGATGGGGTAAGCGAGGTTGTGCGGCACGGGCAGCGATTTGCCCGTGTCGCACAACCGACGGGTCGGGTACGATCGCTTGCGATTTTGCTAGCGAGATCGCAGCGTGTAAAGCCTGCTGTAGACTTGTATGGGTTATCATGATCCAAGATAAGCTGCCAATTGGACCGTGCAGCATTTTTGTTCTCATGCTGAATACAGCTCATAACAATACGCAAATGTGACCTTTATCATTGAATAACATCCAATAAATAATTTGATTGCACTCGTTCTATTCATACACGCGTGTGACCCCTCGACCTAAAAGTAAGATACAGAAGCGAATACTTCCTTCTATTACTAATACTAATGCTACGTGATCCAGACATACTGCGCCCTGGATGCAGCATATCCTCTCCTGCGAGGCCTTGAGTGTTCTCCACAGGAGACCGTAGCTGCTTGTGCCCATGATCGGGGGACAGGCCACTGCGGACTTTCTCTCTATTCTCCCTGCAGAGAACACTCGCGACTCCACAGCAATAAATTGACATGCTGCAGCTCGAGAAGTCGCACCACATGTCAATTTCCTTTGTGGGAAAAACAAGCACAGTGGACATGAGATTTCTAGAAATACCATCCACTGAGCTTGTACTGTACAACGCGTTTTGGAAGCAGTGAAAACACGTAGTGCCCAAAACACTGTGAACCCAGATCGTGGGCATGCAGCCTTAATGTTCCCACAGCAGAAATACTGTTTTCTTTATTTCCTCATGTTTTTTGCGGGTGTTCACGAAAATTTGCAATACTCTTTATATTGTTTTTGTGCTTAAAAATACAATAGTGATTTTACATTTATTTTTTCAGGCTCACTATAGAGATCTAATACAGAAATCAATCCACCGAAAAACACATAGACAGCGTCTTTAACCCCTTAATACAAAATCATGTACATATATGTTGGGGAAAGTGATGCCTTCCCGCATTCCACCATACATGTACGAGATTGATTTATACTATCATGGCACAAAATCGCAATGTGACTGGACACCGGAGCCATGCAACTAGCCGTGTCCAGGTCTAAACAGCTATGGTGCCACCTGCCCAGCGCTGTGCTTGGTCTGCATGCATTGACGGACCAATCACAGTAAAGCAGGCTGGTTAAAGGTAAAGCTGAAACAAGCCCTCATACGGTTCTGTCAGCGGAAAAATAAAACGAATTATGGAGAAAAGAAATTGTTTTTAGTGTGTAAAAGTAGTAAAACATGAAAATAAAAAGGAAGATCTAGATTCATTGTGATTGTACTGACCTGAAGAATAAATCTATATTATAACTAATACTGCATGGTAAAAGTGTAAAGCGGGCTTTACACGCTACAATATCGTTAATGATTTATCGTCGGGGTCACGTTGTTTGTGACGCACATCCGGCGTCATTAACGATATCGCAGCGTGTGACATTTATGTGCGACCTAAAACCGCAAAAGCGGCCAAAATCATTTGCTGCAGAGAGGTCGTCCTGAAACAAAAAATCGTTCTCTTCTAATTAGCGATGTTGTTCCTCGTTCCTGCGGCAGCACACTAAGAAAAAAAATTAGAAAAGTAATTCTCGTACTGCTGTTGATTGGTTTATTCTGACTCCCAAAAATTAGTTTAAGGCTCGGTTAACATTGTGCTCTTCACTAAGCACTTAATTATGCGTTTCCATGTTAATGCCCCAAAAAATATGGTTTAGAAAAAATGCCAAGTAGAATCGTTCACTGTAATGAGGCAGATGGAGTCAGTTTGGTCTCTGTTCCCGGTGGTCTCTTCTCATTTTGTAGTGTTTTTAGTACACAAAACTGTGGTCGACCACAGATGTGTGCATGCCTCAATAGATGGGAAACCACCGGAACACTTGAAAAAAAGAAAATACAGTCTCTATTTTAGATTTTTCTGCGAGAAAAAAAAAAGTAAAAACCACTCAGACCCGTAATATGCCATCTACCCTCTTGCTCTTAAAGGAAATCTATCACCAGGTCACTTACTGAATCAATGTTTTCCCTGCTACAGATCTAGCATTATACAGAGCTTATTAATATGCTGGACTACCTGGCCGAATGCCAAGTATTCCTGTAATGATAATCTACTGCTGATAAAACTTTTTATCAAAACTAAACTAAGCAGTCCAGTAAGTGACACACCGCTGTGGAATCAGGATCCCTGTCTCTACGTTATGCCACTCTCATATTAGATGGCAAAATCTTGGTGACAGATTCCCTTTAATAGTATTAAATAAAATTTTCATGACTCTTGTTAGATTATTCATACACAGATCCTACTCCTTACATCTCAGACTCGATTTGTTAAAGTGGGTAAAGAGGGGCTTAAAGGGACATCCAAAACTAGTAGTAATATTTTCGTTTAGCAACTGGCAAAACGTTTCAGAAACAACAAATACCAAAGCAGAATCCAGCATTTATATTTTCTATACACAAGAGAATATCCTGCTAATATAAGTTATAATTTCAACATCTCCCGAATAAGGCTGAGGCTTCATGGAGACTTTCTCCAGGACACAGGTTGTGCGATCACATCTTGTTCTCTGCCGCTGCTACATCACAATGTAACACAGGTGAATGGTATCACGCTGCAGCCAGTAGTGTCCCGGAAATGTGACCATCAAGTTGCAAAAGATCCAACTGAGTCTGACTTTCCTGGTGCGGTCGTGGCACCCTGTGGGTTAGTGTCACAGAGCCATCTTTGAAGTGGCCAGTCAGAATGTAGCCCCAAGCAAAATGTACTAGATTCATCCTTTCCCTTTTTACTTTTTGGGCAAAAAGAGGAATCAGTTTGCCTATTATTATTACAGGAGCTGTAATGTACAATACAATCTGCTTCATATAATAAATTGTAAACCCTGAGTACATAGCTAAAATTCACATCAGGTAAATAACTAAGGGTTCTCAGACATAATTCACTCATGTTTCCATTCTTTTGTATGATTTATCAGACTGACGTAAAAGAAAAAGGAATGAACCATAATAATACACTGGACAAGTCTGAAGAAGGTTTGGAAGAACCAGAAATCCCTGCAACAACTAAAAATAAAGTAAGATCTATCTATCTATCTATCTATCTGCTTTCACACTGCAGTTTCTGCTTGCTATATACGCAGGGAAATGACTGGATGCATTAGTTAAAGGGATGGCCACATTTAGGGTAAGAACGCACTTTGCATTTTACCTGCTTTTTACCTGCTTTTTCAACTGCAGCGTTTAATGCCAAAATGGATGTGTTCTGCTTTTCAAGCAAAGTCTATGGGAATTTGGTTTTCTAAACCGCACTATGCAGTTAAAAATGCTGCCTTTTTGTTGCAGAAATTTGGGCAAAAACTCAGCTTTGCAGTTCAAAACTCAAATGGCAAAAACAATTGACATGGGCAGCACGGTGGCTCAGTGGTTAGCACTGCAGTCTTGCAGCGCTGGGGCAGTGGGTTCAATTCCCACCAAGGACAACATCTGCAAGGAGTTTGTATGTTCTCCCCGTGTTTGCGTGGGTTTCCTCTGGGTTCTCCAGTTTCCTCCCACACTCCAAAAACATACAATTAGGGACCTTAGATTGTGAGCCCCAATGGGGACAGTGTTGCCAATGTATGTAAAGTGCTATGGAATTAATAGCGCTATATAAATGAATAAATTATTATTATTATTATATTATTACATGTTGCTTCTTTGAACGCATGGTTTTTGCCACAAAATATGCAAATTAAAACGCAAAGTGGGGTCTAGAAATCCCCATTTTCCATAGACTTTGCTGGAAAATCAAAACGCATGGCTTTTGGCATGAAAAGGTGCTTCTCAAAACGGACCTAAAAAGCACCAAAAACGCAGGTGGAAACGCAAAGTGGGGCCCTAGCCTAAGAGACACATTTTTTTCCCTTAAAAAGCATGTATTTTGAGTTAAAAAACTAATTGTTGCATATAGATTGGGGTGAGCTTTCTGTAAGGCCTCATTCATATGTCAGTGCTTTTAGGCTAGGAACGAACTTTGCGTTTTTTACCTGCGTTTTAGGTGCTTTTTAGTTCCGTTTTGTGAAGCACCTTTTTCTTGCCATAAGGCATGCGTTTTGATTTACCAGCAAAGTCTATGGAAAAATTGGATTTTCCAACCCCACTTTGCGTTTCTAAACGCTGCGTTTAATTTGCATATTTTGAGGCAAAAACCATGCGTTCAGAGAAGGAGCATGTAGTTGTTTTTGCCATTTTCGGTACGTTTTGCTAACATTGGAGTCAATGAGAAATGGCAAAAACCAAGATTCCTTCAAATTCCTGCGTTTTACCTGCTTTTCCATTGCAGAAAGCATGCGTTTTGGACTACCAAAACGCATGCTTTTTGATCATTAAAATAATTTCATAAGTCCCTTTACACACACACATAGTCCGACAATTTAAATTAAGGAAAATAATACTTTAATGCAATTTTTCCATAAAATATCATATTACCGCAATAATTTAATGAACACAATTTAATTTCATGATTTTTTCTATGATAAGAGTTTTGATTCGTTTTTTTACCATTTTTTCTAAAATTTTGACTATTTAAACTTTATTAAGCAGTATCTTTATGTTCAAAACGCAACTATCAGAATGTAGGTGGAAACGCAGATAAAAAGCGCTGAAAGCGCATCAAATACGCAACAAAAACGCATGCGTTTTCAGCGCTAAATTTCAGAAAAAGGCAACTTTGAACAAATCAATTAAGCCCAAAACGTACGTTCTAAACAGCAAGTAGGTGAATGCAAAGTGCGTTCCTAGCCTTAGTGATTTGGATGCAATTCACTTGTGTTTTTCACGTACGGATAAATAAATAAATTATAAAGCTTCTTCTATTCATTACACTGTTAAACATAGACAGCTCATGGACTGTACTCTAATGCCATCCGTGTGCTGTATGTGTTTATCAGGCACCCATAGACTTGTAATTTTATTTATTTGACTCATTTACATAGCGCTATTAATTCATCAGCGCTCTACAGACGTGATCATCACGGCCCCAATTGGGGCTCACAATCTAAATTCCCTAGAATTCTTTGCAGTATGGGAGGAAACCCACACAAACAAGGAGATAACATTCTCGCAGATGTTGTACTCGCCGGTCGTTGCTGAATGTCCAGCTTCATTTTTTGGTCGTCGCTCTCCCGCAGTGACGCACACATCGCTGTGTGTGACAGCGAGAGAGAGACGAAATGAAGCGAGCAGGGAGCAGGAGCCGGTGTCTGGCAGCTGCGGTAAGCTGTAACCAGGGTAAACATCGGGTAACCAAGGGAAGACCTTTCCCTGGTTACCCGATATTTACCTTCGTTACCAGCGTCCACCCTCACTGCCAGTGCCGGCTCCCTGCTCTCTGCACATGTAGCTGCAGTACACAACGGGTAATTAACCCCATGTGTACTGTAGCTAGGAGAGCAGGGAGCAAGCACTAAGCAGTGTGCGTGGCTACCTGCTCTCTGCAAATGTAGCTGCAGTACACATCGGGTAATTAACCCGATGTGTACTGTAGCTAGGAGTGCAGGGAGCCAGCACTAAGCGCGGCTCCCTGCTCTCTGCACATGTAGCACAGCGTCGTTATGATCGCTGCTGCTTCTGCTGTGTTTGACAGCTAAGCAGCGATCATAACAGCAACTTACAAGGTCGCTGTTACGTCACAGAAAATGGTGACGTAACAGCAACGTCGTTGTCGCTATGTGTGAACCCAGCTTTAGTGGGATTTGAACCCAGGACCCCATTGCAAGTCTGCAGTCCTATCCACTGAGCTCTCATGCAGTCCTATCCACTGTGCCCCCGTGCAGTGCTGTCCACTGTGCCCCCGTGCAGTGCTATCCACTGTGCCCCCATGCAGTGCTATCCACTGATTCCCCGTACAGTGCTATTCAGTGAGCCACCGTGCAGTGCTAACCACTGAGACACCGTGCAGTGATAACCACTGAGCCACAGTGCAGTGCTAAGCACTGAGACACGGTGCAGTGCTATCCACTGAGCCCCCGTGAAGATCTATCCACTGAGCCACCGTGCAGTGCTAACCACTGAGACACCGTGCAGCGATAACCACTGAGCCACGGTGCAGTGCTAAGCACTGAGCCACCGTGCTACTCGTATTGTGTTGCCACTTTTCATCCATGTTGCTGGTAAAAAACAGGCATGACTCCATGATTTTTGGAAAAAACACCAACGTGAATAGCAACATAGATTATAAAGGGTAGGTGTTTTATTCATGAAAAACATGGCTGCAACACAGACGTCTGAATGAGGCAGAAAGCTGCATCTCGACCACTAGTAAGGACCTCAGAAACCATTTCTTTCCCGTAGGCTGGATTCACATGATCATATGGCATCCAATGCGAGTGCATCAGATGTGATATGCTAATGACCCTTGACTCCGGCTGTGCTGCCAGTGTGAGCCGAGTGTCGTGCAACTATGATCCGATCCTGTGATCAAATCACAGCTGCGGAGGACAGGGCAGGCGGAGGAGAGGGAGGGATTATTCTCCCCATCTCCTCCATTGTCAGGTGATGCGATTATCACACTGTGCTCGGATGTCATCCAAGTGCAGTCCAATGGTTCACTCGCACCCATAGACTTGTATGGGTGCGAGTGACATGGCTCTCGCTGACAATCACAGCAGGCTGCGACTTTTTCCTCAGTCTGACTAAGGAAAAACTCGCAGATGTGAGCTGCAGCATTGTCTTATATGGGGCCAAGTGCAATGCGAGATTTTCTCGCATTGCACTCGTCCGATTCATATGCTCGTGTGAGCGTACCCTTAAAGAGATCATCCTCAGATTTTTTTTAAGAATTTATTTTTCTTCTTTTGATATCTTAATTCAAATAGCTAAAGAAGATAATTACATCATACGAAGTATTCCTAGTGTCATATGTTGGACATTTTTTTTTAACCTCAGTATCCTTTTTATGGCTGCTCTTTTATGTATAACAACAGAAAGGAGATAAAAATTAATGCCGTGCTTCTGTGATCCTTTAATTTAATCCCACAAGCCTTTAGCAGAGCCACTAACGTGCCCTTTAATCTAATAATAAATCAACAATTTGCCGTGTTAACCCACCAGTCATTAAGATATGGTATTGCATGAACTTAAGCATTTAGAGCCTAAAAAAAGAACTGTACCCATTGATGAAAATGATCCGTTGACTTGTGGCCCTGGCCTATGTTATTTCATCTGGAGCAGTCGAATTTGATATATAGTTGACACTGGATTGCATAGCTGTTGTGTAAGGAAATTGCCCTGCAACGACCTTGCCTTGTAGCTTTGCTTTAGAAAGTTTTTTTATGTGTTTGCTCCATGTATAAATTACTTTGCATGACTTCCCTTGGCAATAGTAACTCAAAGACACATGTGTCAAAGATATCTATCAGATGATGCACAGGCGCAACACAGTCTTTACTATTATAACTATATATGTCCCTCTTCTGTACTTTTTCTGACATGGACACTGAAGTGAGACTTAGTCACCTATTTCGATTTCTTCAGGTAGCAAATGGTACATGATACATTGTGGTCAATGGATATTTGTGTTGGAAAAATGTTCTGGGAAAACCTCCAGATCTATCTCTTTCTAATTATGAGCTAATGCTATCAATATCTGTGTGGGCAGACAAACCAGTCCTGTAAGCACGGACAGTAGCTCTTATAGCACCACTAACTTTACTTTAGGGCAATGAAAACTGGATTATTAGACAGCAAGACTTGATGATACTGCGATAAATGTAACAGTGAGGGGTCTCTTACATATCAAGATATATTATATGTAGCCACTCATAACCAGTAACCTTGTTTTAATAAATACAATTACACATATTAATCAATGTTGAAAATTTTGTAGCACACTGATCTGTTTTCTGTATAACGCTTTTGTGTATAAAGTGTTTTTATTTGATTTTCAAAGTTTATGAACCAACATTTAAGGAGGGGGGGTGGTAGGAAGGTTTAGGAAAGTTAACTTTATTGGGAAAACCTGGGAAAGATTTTATGGGAAAAAAACGGGGGAGGACAGTAAGGGGAAAGGAATGAACAGTTTACATAATGATCGCATTTTAAAACAATTTACTAAGTTTTATTAAATATTTTTCCCATGCTTAATTACCTGAGAAAAGAGAACAATCATTCTAGATGTTTTTTAGTTGCAATGGATATATAACGCTTTTGTTCAGTTATACAAATGGAACTTTTTACCCATATAGTTCTTTCTCATCTTCTAATACATTTTCAAGAATGTCTCTGGGATTAAAATAAAAAAAATAAAAATTGGTTGATTGTCTCCAGTAGTAACAGCTCACGCCCTTCCCCTTAGAGGGTCCGGTATCGAGTCCTGATTTGGTAAATGTATTATGAAATCCTTCAGTTACTTGGTTATGGTATTAGGATATGCAATGTTGAGGATATCTCAATGTTGAGAAAATGCAAAGAAATTAGGAGCTAAAAAACTATATCCACATTTTTAGTGTCCCTCAAATCTAAATCTGTCCTTATTTAAAATCTGTCCATATATAAAATCTAAGGCCCTGTGCCCACGCTGCGGATTGATCATCTTAGAATTTGCCACGTTTTTTACGCGGATGTGCCGCAGATTTCTACAAAATCCGCAGTACAATGATTTCCGAGCCATTTCTATGGCATTTTAGAAGTCTTGTGCCCATGCTGCGTTTTTTTTCCGCTGTGGAAATAGTGCGGATTTCCCTGCAGAAAAATCTACGGCATGTCAATTATTCCTGCGGATTTATCTGTGGATTTTGCCCATGCAAGTGAATATGAGGTAAAAAATCCACAACAAATCTGCAAGTCTGTTCCCACAGTGTGTTTTTCCTGCGTTTTGGTACATATTTGACACACACACACACACACACACACACACATATATATATATATTTATTTTTTTTTTACATACAGTGCCTACAAGTAGTATTCAACCCCCTGCAGATTTAGCAGGTTTGATAAGATGCAAATAAGTTAGAGCCTGCAAACCTCAAACAAGAGCAGGATTTATTAACAGATGCATAAATCTTACAAACCAACAAGTTATGTTGCTCAGTTAAATTTTAATAAATTTTCAATATAAAAGTGTGGGTCAATTATTATTCAACCCCTAGGTTTAATATTTTGTGGAATAACCCTTGTT
Source organism: Anomaloglossus baeobatrachus (assembly GCF_048569485.1). Taxonomy (NCBI): domain Eukaryota; kingdom Metazoa; phylum Chordata; class Amphibia; order Anura; family Aromobatidae; genus Anomaloglossus; species Anomaloglossus baeobatrachus. The sequence goes on along the minus strand of NC_134357.1, from coordinate 12,316,541 downwards.
TGCAATTACAGCTAATAATCGTCTTTTATAAGACCTGATCAGGCCGGCACAGGTCTCTGGAGTTATCTTGGCCCACTCCTCCATGCAGATCTTCTCCAAGTTATCTAGGTTCTTTGGGTGTCTCATGTGGACTTTAATCTTGAGCTCCTTCCACAAGTTTTCAATTGGGTTAAGGTCAGGAGACTGACTAGGCCACTGCAACACCTTGATTTTTTCCCTCTTGAACCAGGCCTTGGTTTTCTTGGCTGTGTGCTTTAGGTCGTTGTCTTGTTGGAAGATGAAATGACGACCCATCTTAAGATCCTTGATGGAGGAGCGGAGGTTCTTGGTCAAAATCTCCAGGTAGCCCGTGCTATCCATCTTCCCATGGATGCGGACCAGATGGCCAGGCCCCTTGGCTGAGAAACAGCCCCACAGCATGATGCTGCCACCACCATGCTTGACTGTAGGGATGGTATTCTTGGGGTCGTATGCAGTGCCATCCAGTCTCCAAACGTCACGTGTGTGGTTGGCACCAAAGATCTCGATCTTGGTCTCATCAGACAAGAGAACCTTGAACCAGTCTGTCTCAGAGTCCTCCAAGTGATCATGAGCAAACTGTAGACGAGCCTTGAGATGACGCTTTAAAAGTAAAGGTACCTTACAGGCTCATCTGGAATGTAGACCATTGCGGTGGAGTACGTTACTTATGGTATTGACTGAAACCAATGTCCCCACTGCCATGAGATCTTCCCAGAGCTCCTTCCTTGTTGTCCTTGGGTTAGCCTTGACTCTTCGGACAAGCCTGGCCTCGGCACGGGTGGAAACTTTCAAAGGCTGTCCAGGCCGTGGAAGGCTAACAGTAGTTCCATAAGCCTTCCACTTCCGGATGATGCTCCCAACAGTGGAGACAGGTAGGCCCAACTCCTTGGAAAGGGTTTTGTACCCCTTGCCAGCCTTGTGACCCTCCACGATCTTGTGTCTGATGGCTTTGGAATGCTCCTTTGTCTTTCCCATGTTGACCAAGTATGAGTGCTGTTTACAAGTTTGTGGAGGGTCTTAATTAGTCAGAAAAGGCTGGAAAAAGAGATAATTAATCCAAACATGTGAAGCTCATTGTTCTTTGTGCCTGAAATACTTCTTAATACTTTAGGGGAACCAAACAGAATTCTGGTGGTTTGAGGGGTTGAATAATAAATGACCATCTGAATAAACTTTTCACAATTTAAAACAAAATAATAAAAAGAAATAACATTCTTTTTTGCTGCAGTGCATTTCACACTTCCAGGCTGATCTACAGTCCAAATGTCACAATGCCAAGTTAATTCCGAATGTGTAAACCTGCTAAATCTGCAGGGGGTTGAATACTACTTGTAGGCACTGTAAATGACATCAAGAACCTTTTTTCCCCCTCAACCTAATCCTAGCTTTATTCATACACACAACAGTGTACAATGGTTATAATCCGCACCAAAAACGCACAAAAAAAGCACCAACGTTTTGGTGCGATTTTCTGGGAGATACTGCAGATTTTTCTGCAGAAAAATCCACACCATCTTTTGTCCGTGGGCACATAGCCTTAGGGAGGCGGTTACTCAGACTGGCATTTTTATGTCAGGAGAAAACTGTGACAAATGTGTTAGGAGGCATATGCCTTTAATACGTTTGTCGCATCTATGCTTTCCGCTCCAGCTAAAAAGTTAATCTATGCCTGCCTTGAGCTTTTTGTAAATTATATTCAATCTGTCCAGCAGTTGGTGTCCTTGCCCCCCACACTAGGGGTCTGCTTCATGTCATGACTTGGGGCACTAATGACCGCCAATCAGCTGCTTGTTTGACTGAACACCACTTGAATATCAAGATCCATAACAAAAGTCTCAAAGTACATATAAACCTATAATTGACTTGAATTGGTTCATAATTTTCAATAAATGTCTAAATATACTCAGGTAAAATATATCTTTGTACCGTGTTAGCCAGTATAGATAAAAAATTGTTTAAAAGAACCAAAGTCCTCAGTGGTTGATACCTTTTAATGGCTAACTGAAAAGATGGTAATAATAGCAAGCTTTCGAGACTACTCATCAGGTCTCTTCATCAGGCATGGTATAACACAAAATCTGAAGAGTCACATATTTATACACAACAGGACATAGAAAGAAAAAAACAAAACAAAAAAAAAACTAGTTACATGAAACAGAACTATCTCTATGGCAGGGGGGCAAGCTGTTGTGGCCATAAATATTGCTGCAGTTCAGTGTGAAAGTTTTATTGTCCTCTGATTAGAGTCCGGTCCGGGCTGTGACGCGCTCGAATGGTCAGAGGAGCACATCTCTTAACTGATGTAAAAAGACATGAATCTATGAGACACATTCATTCCTGCTCTGAATGTGTCAAAGGTCATCATAAGTTTGTACACCCATAGTCTCCTATCTCTCTGGGACTTGAAATTTCCTTTCAATACCAGCAATTTCATGTCCATGATGCTGTGGTCTGGGTTACAAAAATGTTTGGCCACAGGTAGATCTATTCTTTTTTCCTTAATTGTGTGGCGGTGAGAATTCATCCTTGTCCTGAGCTGTTGTCCTGTCTCCCCTACATACAGACCCGCAGTTGGACATTTGGTACATATAATCAAGTACACCACATTGGTTGTGGTGCAGCTGAAGGTACCTGGGATCTTGTAGTCCTGATGTGATCTGGGAATCTTTATCTTGTCCGTTGTCAGTATAAATGGACAGGTCTTACATTTTTTCTGGTTGCAGGGAAATGTTCCTGTTGTTGTTGGAGAGGACAGGGAGCTTCTGACAATGATGCTTCCTAGATTTGGGGGCTGTCTAAAACATAGAAGTGGGGGGTCTGAAAAAAATAGATTTTAACCGGGCATCTTTTTGCAGTAATGGTTGTAGTTTCCGTGCAGCTCCTCTAAACACCTCCAGATGTGGATTGTAGGTGACTACAAGAGGGACCCGATTGTTTTCTTCTTTAGTTTTAGAATGTAGGAGATGGTTTCTTGATATTCTGGTGGCTCTTGTAATCTGGTTTTCAATTGTTCATCATAACTATTGCACTCCCCTTGTCTGCAGGTTTAATGATGATTTCTTTGTTGGTTTTCAAAGATTTTATGGCCCTTCTCTCCTGGGCACTGATGTTGCCTCCTGTGTGTGTCTAGGATAGTGGATTTTACCAAATGTCTTAAAGTGTCTATATAGTTATCCAAATGAAGGTTGCGTCCTGGTGGAGGTGTCCAATCTGATCTTTTCCTGGTTGTCAAGATCCGTCTTCCTTCAGTCTGGGTGGATTCTGAAACATCTGCATCGTTAAAATATTCCCTCAGACGTAGTCTCCTGAAGTAATCTTCCATGTCGCTGCAGAGTTCAGTTTTGTCTAGAGCTTTAGTAGGACAAAATGAGAGTCCACTAGAAAGCACAGCAAGTTCCACTTTGTTGGGTTTGTAATCCGAGAGATTGATAACACAGTTAGATGCTTTTGTGTCTTGAATGGAGTGGTTGTCCAAGTTGTCAGGTTTTGGCTTTGTTCTGCACTATTCTATGTCCTGTTGTGTATAAATATGTGACTCTTCAGATTTTGTGTTATACCATGCCTGATGAAGAGACCTGAGTAGTCTCGAAAGCTTGCTATTATTACCATCTTTTCAGTTAGCCATTAAAAGGTATCAACCACTGAGGACTTCGGTTCTTTTAAACAATTTTTTAAATATACTCAAACAGATATAAAGTTTTATTTTTGACACAAAAGACACAATACAGAGAGTACCCCATAAAAACAATCATAGAAAACAGTGCAGCAGGATCAAAAAGTGAGTCACATAGGAATATACCCAGAGCAGTGAACAGCCACAATAACCTACAATGTCACAGTCAGTTCAATATAATGCAAAGAAACTCCACAAATAGATTATAACTATTCTACAAATGTCCCAGCATAAATAGGTAAATATAAAGCCCAGTATAAACATATATACATACTTATTATAATCATAAGACACACCAAGACATATGCATATCTTTAACACTGATCATACTGTGGGGTCCTTGAATAGGAAAACGCACTGTGGGGATAGGGGATAGATACAGTTATCATTGGTGGACAGTCACAGTAAAAGATCAGTGTCCAAAGTACCCATCAGTGGCAGCCATAGACCCAGCAAAGATCACACTGCCGTACACCTCGACGCGCGTTTCGCCTTAGCTTCATTGGGCCGATTTGACGATTGGCGGTCGTTTAATAACCAGTGACTGGGCTTCAGAGGGCCTCTGAACGATGTGTAAGAGTTCATTCTGAGTGCCTCCACTGCCATTGTTTTTAGCAGCTTCAGTCTCGTTAACAAAGGAAGATGTGCTGCTGAGAACGATGATCTTTTGTGCAGCACAAAAAAATAATTCACTTTACGAATAAGCATTTTCCTCGTTTGACAGGTGATCAGCTGCTTGATATAGTCTTTCACTGTAAATGGACCTTAACAACCCGTTCAATTGTTTATTAATTCATCATAGTCCTGCTAAAAAAATAAAGTCAGCTGGTATTCACCTTCCCCGGGTCCAGCACTGCATCTACACTGCTGCCTCAATGATTGTGTCCAGACCTCTGCAACCTGTAAACAAACACTGAAGCAGCGGCTGAGATGAAGTGTTGGACCCGGGGAATGTGAAACACAACTGATTTTATTGTTTTTAACATAATTAGTATATAAAAAAAATATTGAAGGAGGAAAATTGCATTTACAAATTAAAATATTTGCACTTTTTTTTTTAAAAAAAATTCCCCTACAAAATTTTGTTAGGTAACTTGAATCCTAGGTAACTTGATGTTTATTTCCTGGGTGCATTCTCATTCTTATTGATTTCAGAGTAATCTAAAGAAAAAGTGCAACATTATGTAACTGGATCTATCCAAATTGCAGGACTGGGACAGCGGAAGTGAACTGGAAAGCGAAAGCTGGTACCCAACTAACATGGAGGAACTAGTGACGGTAGATGAAGTTGGTGAAGAAGATCTAATTGTAGAACCAGACATTACAGAGCTTGAAGAAATTGTTCCTGTTGTCCCCAAGGAGAGTGAGAATTGTGTTCAGATGTGTGCACTAGATATCGATACTGTGAATTTACAATTAAGGTTTAGTCAAAGAACCAGCAGCGAGAGCTCCTCTGCCGCAATGAGCTGCACGTCACTTAGAGAAAGTGCAAGTCCAGACAGCAACTGCTGTGATCCAAATGTGAACACTAAGGAGAAGTGCAATAAAGTGGAAGAAAATGACAAAAGTTCTAACAGGCTCCACAAACAGGACCCTGGAAGGGAAGGTACGGGTGACATTTCAGATTCTGGAAGACCTGAGTATATAGATAAAAGCACTTCAGACCTGTATAAGAGAATAGACTCTCCCACAGACAGCAGTGCAACAATGGTAGAAGAGCCCATCCAGGAGGAAAGGAGAAATAAAAGAGAAAGGGAGCTCTCCATTTCAGGTAAGGTACATTAATTCTGATTAATTTAGATTTTTCAAATGTCATCATGTGGATGTTGTAGCAATATATAGTGGTAACACTTTGTATACATTTATATAGCATAGATCTGTTCTCACCTATAAATAGGTGTCATTGCTTATATTCAATTTACGTCTGCAGACGTTCCTTACTACTGTACGCGTGAATTGTTCCATTTAAACATCATACATCTGTGATATTACATCAGTTGCTATGATAAATTCTTGGACATTGAATTTTTACAACATATATACAGTGCCTACAAGTAGTATTCAACCCCCTGCAGATTTAGCAGGTTTGATAAGATGCAAGTAAGTTAGAGCCTGCAAACTTCAAACAAGAGCAGGATTTATTAACAGATGCATAAATCTTACAAACCAACAAGTTATGTTGCTCAGTTAAATTTTAATAAATTTTCAACATAAAAGTGTGGGTCAATTATTATTCAATCCCTAGGTTTAATATTTTGTGGAATAACCCTTGTTTGCAATTACAGCTAATAATCGTCTTTTATATGACCTGATCAGGCCGGCACAGGTCTCTGGAGTTATCTTGGCCCACTCCTCCATGCAGATCTTCTCCAAGTTATCTAGGTTCTTTGGGTGTCTCATGTGGACTTTAATCTTGAGCTCCTTCCACAAGTTTTCAATTGGGTTAAGGTCAGGAGACTGACTAGGCCACTGCAACACCTTGATTTTTTACCTCTTGAACCAGGCCTTGGTTTTCTTGGCTGTGTGCTTTGGGTCGTTGTCTTGTTGGAAGATGAAATGACGACCCATCTTAAGATCCTTGATGGAGGAGCGGAGGTTCTTGGCCAAAATCTCCAGGTAGGCCGTGCTATCCATCTTCCCATGGATGCGGACCAGATGGCCAGGCCCCTTGGCTGAGAAACAGCCCCACAGCATGATGCTGCCACCACCATGCTTGACTGTAGGGATGGTATTTTTGGGGTCGTATGCAGTGCCATCCAGTCTCCAAACGTCACGTATGTGGTTGGCACCAAAGATCTCGATCTTGGTCTCATCAGACCAGAGAACCTTAAACCAGTCTGTCTCAGAGTCCTCCAAGTGATCATGAGCAAACTGTAGACGAGCCTTGACATGACGCTTTGAAAGTAAAAGGTACCTTACGGGCTCGTCTGGAACGGAGACCATTGCGGTGGAGTACGTTACTTATGGTATTGACTGAATCCAATGTCCCCACTGCCATGAGATCTTCCCGGAGCTCCTTCCTTGTTGTCCTTGGGTTAGCCTTGACTCTTCGGACAAGCCTGGCCTCGGCACGGGTGGAAACTTTCAAAGGTTGTCCAGGCCGTGGAAGGCTAACAGTAGTTCCATAAGCCTTCCACTTCCGGATGATGCTCCCAACAGTGGAGACAGGTAGGCCCAACTCCTTGGAAAGGGTTTTGTACCCCTTGCCAGCCTTGTGACCCTCCACGATCTTGTCTCTGATGGCCTTGGAATGCTCCTTTGTCTTTCCCATGTTGACCAAGTATGAGTGCTGTTCACAAGTTTGGGGAGGGTCTTAATTGGTCAGAAAAGGCTGGAAAAAGAGATAAATTAATCCATACATGTGAAGCTTATTGTTCTTTGTGCCTGAAATACTTCTTAATACTTTAGGGGAACCAAACAGAATTCTTGTGGTTTGAGGGGTTGAATAATAAATGACCCTCTGAATAAACTTTTCACAATTTAAAAAAAAAAAAATAAAAAAAGAAATAACATTCTTTTTTGCTGCAGTGCATTTCACACTTCCAGGCTGATCTACAGTCCAAATGTCAAGATGCCAAGTTAATTCTGAATGTGTAAACCTGCTAAATCTGCAGGGGGTTGAATACTACTTGTAGGCACTGTAATATACTACAATGATTGATCATTCAAAGCTCCATCTTAGGCTATGTGCGCATGTTGCGTAATTTCATGCACTGCACTGCAACATAAATGCATGCGTCCTGTGTCCCCAGCACAATCTATGAAGATTGTGCATAATCCATCCGCACGTTGCGTTTGAGAGCGCAGCGATTTGGATGCTGAAATTTTGATCCAAATCCCTGCGCTCAAAAAAGCAACATGTCACTTATTTCGTGCGCTCTGGATGCTGCTCCCACTCTGTCTATAGGAGAAGCAGCATCCAGAGCGCATGAAATCGGCATCTATTCTGCAGACACACTACATCAATTACGCAGTGTTTCTGCAGCGATTTGAAGCGCACATGCACTGCCAAATCGCTGCAGATTTTTCAGCATGGACACGACGCAACATGCGCACATAGCCTAAAACTACTTTAGTGTGCCTGCGTGAGGTATAAGCTGAGATATGAGGACCGGTTTGCTGGGTCCTCCTGGCTCAGCTGTACCTGTCTGACATGAGAGTAAGGGCCCACTCACATCACCGTATAACACAGCCGAGTGCTATTTGATGATTTGTCAGATAGCACTCGGACCAATGTTATACTATGCGGCAGTGACGACTTGTGCTTTTTTTTTCTCATCCCGAGTCGCATGAGAAAACAATTGCAGAATGCTGCCATAACATCCGAAAAGCAGATGGCTCATATCCAATCAAGGCTATGGGTACGCTGAAATCATCGGACTGCACTCGGATGTCATCCAGTCTCATATACTCCGACCCAGTCGAGAAGAAGGAGAAATTTATCTCTTCACCTTCTCCCTACCTGTCATGTGATACTCGCATGGGAGAGAATCAGATCACCGTGAATGGTACTCGGCTCAAACGCTGACAAGAGTGTCATTAGCATAATCCGGCTGAGTCTCTCGCAGGGAAAATATATGCCCATGTGAGCGAGCCCCAACATTGCATCTTTAAAGTTGGTCGAAGCTGCTGACCAACTGATGTGTATAGGAGCCTGCCGACTCTCACATAATGTCAGGTGGGTTGGTGGTAGAAGGGTCAAGCTATCCTTTAGTTTTCAGAAAAGCTAGGGCGTGTCTGGCAGTGCACTGGCAGACAGAGACAGAAAAGGCCTCTGTGCAAAAACAATATATGGGCCCTTTTCAGCACAAGCGCTATTCAGAAAGCACAGTTCCACCTGTTGAACCCCAGTGCGGCTAATCAAGTTGCACCAATGATATCTCCACCCCTGTTGTAGTGGTTTCTCTGAGTGGCTGGCAGGGCCAAGCCAGATGTACTTTTTTCAATTCACTTTTTACTTTGCCATCACTGATAGAGACATCAGATGATCTGTTCACTCTATCGCAATTAGGCTGTGTGCACACGTTGCGTTCAGTACCTTGCAGAAATGAACGCATCCTCTGGCAGAATTTGTCATTGTCAAATTTGGTTTTGACCACATAAACGCAGGAAATACGCATGGGTTTTTATAGCGTTTTTGCAGCTTTTACATGCATTTTCAGTGGTTAAATTGACATGCGTTTTCAATACAAATACAAAACTAAATAAAGTTTGAACATTCAAACGGTTGGAAAAAAATGGGAAAAAAAACAAACAAAAAAAAAGAATAACCTTTAAATCATACACTATAATGATAATTTACCGAAAATGATTATTGAGATTTAATAATTATGTTCAAAATAAAGTAAAAGTATCGTTTGACTCATTTGTTAAAGTCGGAATGGATGTGAGGACAAACGGAAACCTCTTGACCTCACTATAATGGCAAAAACGCATGCTTTGATTTTGACAAAAAAGCATGCGTTTAGCATCAAAAAAGCATGTAAAACGCTAGAAATTTCTTTTAGGATGCGTTTTGACATTTCTCATTGACTTCAATGTTAGCAAAACGCTGCCAAAATGGTAAAAACAATTGACATGTTGCTTCTTCAAACGCAGAGATTTTGGCAAATTTTTGTCACTAAAAACGCAGCTTTTTTTAAAGCATCCCAATTTCCCATAGACTTTGCTTGGAAATCAAAACGCATGCATTTTTGCATAAAACGCTGCAGTTCAAAACGCTGCGGAAACGCAATGTGCGCACACCGCCTTATACTCGCACGTATCACCTGTACCGATTGCAATCAAAATTATCCTCCCCATTACAAATTAGCTTTAGTACTAAAATATATAAACTTTCTGCTGTTTATAATAAACCAGTGAAACAAGAGCAATGTAACCAGCCGATCACAACAAATATAACAAGTGGTTTCTCCAAATTCAGCGTAAAATCCCACTATTAGGTTATGTGCACACATTGCTTTTTTTTTTCCCAAGCGATTTTCCTTGCAGATTTTAATCAATGCGGCAAGGAAAAAACGCATGCCAGCAAAGTCTATAAGAGTTCTGACTTGCTGTGCACATGATGCTTTTTTACCTTCCAGATTTTGTTGCAGACAGAAGCAGCAGCATGTCAATTCTTGCTCCTTTCTTCCTGTGTTTATAAAATCCACGGAAGTGCTTTCTCACTACAGTGGATTATATCTGTCAGTGCTGCACTCGCAGCACTGACAGTTCACCTCACACACCATGCATACGGAATGGTCTGTGAGGCGATCCAGGGTTGTGAGGGATCCAGTAACCCAGGGTTGTCATGGCAGCGATCGGGTCTCTCTCACACACACACACACACACACACACACACACACACACACTCACTCTCAAGGTGCTTTACACACTGCGACATCGCTAGCGATCTCGTTAGCGATGTGACACGCCAGATCACAGATGCGATCTGTCGAGATCGCACATAGGTTGGTTTAATAGCGCCGGTCACATGTGCGACCTCGGCAGATCGCTTCTGCGATCTGGCGTGTCACATCGCTAATGAGATCGCTAGCGATGTCGCATGTAAAGCACCTGAGTGTGAGAATGAGTGTGTGTGAGTGTGTGTGTGAGTGTCACCGACTCATTCACTCACTCTCACCCACTCACTGATCACCTGCGCGGCGCTGCACGGCTGTGACACTCTTCTGGCGGTTGCTTCTCCTGATTTAAAAATGCCGGCCGCCCATTATTCAATCTCGTATTCACTGCTTTCCCCGCCCACCGGCGCCTATGATTGGTTGCAGTCAGACACGCCACCACGCTGAGTGACAGCTGTCTCACTGCAAACAATCACAGCCCCCGGTGGGTGGGGCTATATCTCGCAGTAAAATAAATAAATAAATAATTATTAAAAAAATGACGTGCGGTCCCCCCCAATTTTTATACCAGCCAAGGTAAAGCCACACGGCTGAAGGCTGGTATTCTCAGGATGGGGAGCTCCACGTTATGGGGAGCCTCCCAGACTAAAAATGTCAGCCAGCAGCCGACCGGAATTGCCGCATCCATTATATGCGACTGTCCCGGGACTCTACCCGGATCATCCCGAATTGCCCTGGTGCGGTGGCAATCGAGGTAATAAGGAGTTAATCATGGCAGGCGTCTACCCGAGATACCTTCCATGATTAACCTGTAAGTTAATGAAAATAAAGACATACACCCAAAAATCCTTTATTTGAAATAAATGACAAAAAAAACAACCCTCTTTCACCACTTTATTCAAGTCCCCAAATACCCCTCCTGGTCCGACGTAATCCACATAGGTCCCACGTCGCATCCAGCTCTGCTTGATCAGAAGCTAACAGAGAGCGGTCACATACCACGACCGCTGTCTGTGAGCTCCCCGCAGCGAATGAAGTGAGTCGCGCTGTCAGTGGTGACATCACTCAAGTTACCCGCGGCCACAGATCTCAGATGGAGGACTTCAGCTGTGGCCGCGGGTAACCTCAGTGACGGCACCGCTGTTAGCGCACATCACTTCAGTCACTCAGGGGAAACCTTCACCGGTGACCGAAAATCAGCCCATGACACACAGGCAGAGCCGCGGGATGACAATGAAGTCGGATGAAGTTCATCCGACTTCATTCTGATCCCACAGCTCTGTCTGTGTCTGCTGTCAGTGGCCATTCAGCTCTGCTACATGGCTCTGTCTGTGTCTGCTGTCAGTGGTCATGTAGCAGACCTTAATGGCAGATGACATAGCTGCTGAGAATAAAAACGGATCCGTCAAAACTAAGCAAAAAAACAGCACCCAAACGCATGCAAACGCAAGTGATCGCTCCGTTTTTATGCTGGATCCGGTAGACGGATCCAGTTAAAAAACGTTTAGGTCACTTGCGGTGGCATGCGTTGTTCTTCAAAAAAAAAAGGGATCCAGTGACATGCAGTTTGCGTTTTTTTGCCTTAAGGCAAAAAAACGCTGATGTGAAGCTAGCCTAATTCAAGGCTGTTCATGAAAAAGATGGGCCAAATTCAGGAGCACACCACTTAATGAATTTGGGGCACCTGATCAGCAGCATGTGCCTTTGTACACCTCGTTGAAAAGTCAAAAACAACTTTACATGAATATGATGGGCGGGCATAACCGTTCCATCCTGGCTCCACCTTCCACTTGAATCTGGCATAAGAACGCTAAAAGTTGTGATATTTTTGCACAACTCCACATTGTGCAAACATTTTGGAACTTATTCAGAGAGTTTTACACTAGTCATCTGGCTTAAACATATATCGGCCCCTTTGGGTTTCGATATATGAAATGTAAGCACTGCCCTATATTCACTTAATTTGCTTTTTAACTGATTTAAATTGTTGGTTTAAACTCCAAATTGTGATTTATTTTTTTTATTTTGCTTCTCTTTGCTGATTTAAGATTTTTTTTTATTCCTTAATCAACAGAAGAGAAGTCTCCGGAAATTCCAGAATTAGAGACAAAAGACATGAATTCTTCGCCTTCCTGGGAGCAGGATGATGTCTTTGCAGAGTTGAGCATCCCTCTGGGTATGTAGGGAGAACCTTGTTCTTTCAGTTATGTAATATTAATTTTCATAGTGAATATGGGTATTTCACCTAATACCAATGTTCTTTATTAACTGACCAACTGAGCAATCACAGGACTTATTGCTATTCGAAATAAAAAAATTGGAAGTTGTAAAGTGTGAATAGGCCTTACGGTGCTCTAACACGACTGTTGTGCTGTTCACAGGTGTAGAGTTTGTGGTTCCAAGAACTGGATTCTACTGCAAACTTTGTGGTCTCTTCTACACCAGTGAAGAAGCAGCAAAAACATCTCACTGTAGGAGCCGAGTACACTACAGAAACTTACAGGTATTCTATCCTACTGACACTTCGAAGGCTGCATTCACATGTTCATAATTCCAAGTCCATGAATGGACTGACTGTGGATCTGCGTACTTGAAATAACAGCCTCACATATGGCTATGGGTCAGTTTCAGGTCTGGAGACCAGCAGTCGGTCAGGGCATTGCTATACATACATGGACCATGATTGTGGTCCTAATATGGAACGTGAAATACTCTTGTGACACCCCAGACTTACAAAGGGGGAAATCTGCCGGAAGAATGTGTGACAAATCCATAACATAAGGGACACGGTGCATCCAAAATCTGCTAATCTCAATGTGGTCTAAGGCCACGTTTAGAGATGAGCGAACCCGAGGTTCAGGCTTTTGTGAAAAAACAGAGTTTGGGTTGGGAGTTCAGGTACTTTATGTACAAACACCACTTGTGCGAGCATCGCTGTGCTCGGATATGCTCGGGTACGCTTGGTGCTCAGCCCAGTGCGAGCCGTTTGCAGTGTTTGAACGGCTCGTACTGGCGGTAACAACAGTATGATTGGATGTAGTGCGCATCCAAAAGAAAAAATTGGAAAAACCCTGCCTACCTGCCCCCGGAAGTGATCTGTTGTTTATGGCTGGTTGCATGTGGGCGGAGACCAAAACTGCCCAATTAGTGACTTCCATTGGAGTTCAGATCAAGTTCGGGTCCCAAACCAAGCTTAATTTAAAGTTCTGTCGAACAGAATTACCACGGATCCGCTCATCTTTAGCCGCGTTCACACGTTGAGTATTTATTACCGTATTTGTAGCTAAAACCAGGAGTGGAACAATCAGAGGAAAAGTATGATAGAAACACGGGCACCACTTCTGTATATTTTTTTTACTCACTCCTGGTTTGGCATACGAATACTCAGGTAAAAAATTCAAAAAATACTGAACATGTGCCCGTGGCCTAGAGGTTATAGGAAATTATAAACTATGGTGGTTGCCATGACAATATTTATTTAATTGATATTTTTTAAGAAAGATTCTCGGCCTGGGTATTTATATGTGAAGCTTCTCTTCCGATTTAAAATCTACAGTTTTCTTTTAAAAATAGTTTACCTGGGATAATATTTCGGTTCTAGTTTGATATATCTCCCCTTTAAATAAAGTCCATATTTCTGCTATGTGGGCAAATTATTTTAAAATACCACCCTGCTAAGTTTCCACAGAAGCCTGCCAGAGCACAGCAGCTGGTGTGAAGGGAACAGTGAGTGAAAGCCTCTGATCACTCCACCATTTATGTCTTCCTAAATCTCTACAACAAAACCTAGAGATTCCACTAATAGTATTTCACGTTCCTAATCTGATAATTGTACACTATTAGAGTCTATTATAAGCACATAAAATATAGGTTGTACTTTTAATTCTGGTAACTTTGTAGCCATGTTTATGGTTGTACCACCACAAATACAATACATTCATCTGAAAAAAAACCCCAACTTTTTGCCCATGTCGGTATCCTACCATATGTTACTGAATTCTGTTGCACATTTCCAACATTTTGGCCCGTTTGGCATCACTTTGACATGAATTTGCCTTCCTCAATTCGCAAACAAAATAAAAAAATCACAACTAACCTAATTTACATAATAGGTGCAGAATTTCTTCAACATCAAAAACTCACAAAAAGCTCATTGTGGGAACGTAGCCTTAGACTCTATGCACACGTTGCGTCGTGTCCCTGCAGAAATTTCTGCAGTGATTTGACAGCACATATGCGCATCAAATCGCTGCAGAAACACTGCATAATGAATGCAGTGTTTCTGCAGGAAAAAAGCTGATTTCATGCGCTCTGGATGCAGCCTCTCCCATAGACAGAGCAGGAGCTGCATCCAAAACGCACGGAATAAGTGACATGTTGCTTCTTAGAACGCAGCGATTTGGAACAAATTTTGGCATCCAAATCGCTGCGCTCTCAAACGCAACGTGCGCACGTCTCATGCACAATCTTCATAGATTGTACAGGGGATGCAGGACGCATGCATTTACGCTGCAGTGCAATACACGACGTAAATGCATGAAATTCGGCAACGTGCGCATGAGCCCTTGCAGTCCATGTGACGTGCAATAAGGAGTAACTACAACAAGTTTATGCCATGCAGGCTATAGAACAAACACGCTGCCCCTCAGGTTGCTTCTTTATGCCCGTGCCCCATTGACTATTGCGGCTGGTGCAGGGGCCGCAGCCACTGTCAGCGCTTTATTTCAGATGAACGTTTTGACGGCGCTGTGCGCGCAGTGTCAAGCTCTCTGTGCACAACTATTCCTCCAATGAAAGCTGCCGGCCAATCAGAGGCAAGCAGCTGAGGTGTATGACCTCAGCTGCTTGCCTCTGATTGGCGGACGGCTGCAGTGGAAAAGTTGTGCAGAGAGAGCTTAACTCTGCTTGCGCAACGCCAGCAAAACGTTCATCTGAAATAAAGCGCTGACAGTGGCTGCGGCCCCTGGACCTGCCACGCATAAGCCTGCGGGCAGCAAGAAGCAGAGAAGAGGCAGTTGAGGGAACAGGGGACAGCTGAGAAGAATGGTGTGTTTTTTTTTTGTGTATGTGAAGAACTGCAAAATAGGGGAACAGTATGGGACATTACTACAAGAAGAGGATCAGGAACGGGCACATTAGTACAAGAAAAAGATCTGCATGGGTAGATTAGTAAAGGGGACAGGATGGGCACATTACTTTAGGATGGGGACAAGGCTGGGGACATTACTATAAGATGGGGATAAGGCTGAGGACATTACTGTAGGATGGGGACAAGGATGGACACATTACTATAGGATGGGGACATTAGTATAGGATGCGGACAAGGCTGGGGACATTACTATAGGATGGGGACAAGGATCGACACATTACTACAGGATGGGGACAAAGATGGGAACATTACTATAGGATGGGGACATTAGTATAGGATGCGGACAAGGCTGGGGACATTACTATAGGATTGGGAAAAGGATGGGCACATTATTATAGGATGGGGACAAGGATGGGCACATTACTATAGTATGGGGACAAGGATGTGCACATTACTATAGGATGGGGACATTACTATAGAATGGGGACTAGGATGGGCAAATTACCACAGGATGGGGACAAGGATGGGCACATTACTACAAGATGGGGACAAAGATGGGCAAAGTACTATAGGATGGGGACATTACTATAGGATGGGGACATTACTATAGGAAGGGGACAAAGATGGGCTCATTTCTACAGGATGGAGACTAGGATGGGACACATTACTACAAGGGGACATGGATGGGCACATTACAACAGGATGGGTAACATTACTAAAAGATGTTGGCTAAAATTACTATATGTGCTAATTGTAAAACTATTAGTTACAAGAAGGGGATAAAACGTAAAAAAAAAAAATCAAAATAAGTCCTGAATTTTTTTTTTCCCATCAAAATTTTTTTTTGTTTTTTTTTATATATTTAAAAGAATGTGCACGTTTGTTATAATAAACAAGTGAAAAATGTTCAGAAACAGTGATTCAAAGGTGTGTAAAATAAAAATAAATAAATTAAAAAAAATGGTACCAATAAAAATGTCACTTTGTCCTGCAAAGAATGTGGCTCCCCAAATTATTTTTTTTCTCTGTGCAGCCCATACACCCAGCCAAGTTTGAGACCTTGATATTAAAAGATATGGATATAAGAAAAAAGTGTTAGCTCACTGTATGTTTAGCTGCTTTTTTACGGCTCATTCAGATGTTTGGGGTTTTTTTTGTGTACAAGTTTTATTTCCGTTTTCCTCGGAGAGCAATTGTACCTAGTATAATCTATAGTGCTGTTCACACATTTGACTTTGTTTGTGGACCGAGTGGTCTGCGTAAAATCATTGAAACATGTCCAATAATCTGAGTGTCAGCTCAGAATTGGTAATGTAGTTTAATGGATTCGTGAAAAAAAAAAAATCAGACCAAACTAAGATGACACTCTGAAGAAAATCTGATGAAACTGAAAAATGAACAAACGCACTGATGAGACTGAAATACCGTAGTTTTTCTTGTACGTAAAAAAACACGGACATTTGAATTAGCCCTTATACATGGTGCCTCACCTCTGGCTAGTTGCAGAAACCAATTTTCAAGTAGTAAAAAGGTTCAATATTTTTCAATATTTTACATAAAAGTAACAAAGTTTTGTATGTGTATAATCAATGTTTAATTTACACATAAGGTATATTGGTGCTGAAAGCTTTTAAGCTTCCCCACATCCTTTGGGAAGGGGAATACCACTATATTTTCAGTCCGATTGCACCCAGACCAATGTTATTCAGTGAGGCAGTGCACGTGTCTGATTTTCTATCCGGACCAAGTGGTCTGAGAAAAAAAAAATTGCAGCATGCACGATATACTTCCAAGAATTGGATGGCACTCAGCCATTCAAGTGTAAAGGTTCATGAAAAAAATCAGACCGCACTTGGATGACATCCAAGTGCAGTCACATTTTCACATTGACAAAATGGTGAAATTTTGGTTTTATTTTCCACCTCTAAGAAAAATGGATCTCACTCTGATCAGAGTCCTATTAGCATAATTGGACTGTTTTACCGGGATGGAGAAAATATGGTTGTGTTAACCCAGCCTTAAGGCTAGGGCCCCACTTTGCGTTTTTAACCTGCGTTTCTGCAGCGTTTTGAGCTGCAGCGTTTTATGGCCAAATGGCTTGCGTTTTGTTTTTCCATGTTATCCTATGGAAATTGTGAAATTTCTGACCCCACTTTGCGTTTGAAAACGCTGCGTTTAATTTGCATATTTTGTGGTAAAAACCATGCGTTCAAAGAAGCAGCATGTCAATTGTTTTTGCCATTTTGGGTGTGTTTTGCTAACATTGAAGTCTATGAGAAATGGCAAAAACCAAGATTCCAGCAAATTCCTGCGTTTTACCTGCTTTTCTAGTGCAGAAAACATGCGTTTTGGACTTCAAAAACGCATGCTTTTTGGACATCAAAATAATGATTTCATATGTCCCTTTACACCCACACATAGTCCGACAATTAAAAATAAGAATTTTAAAAAATTATTGCTATTTTTCCATTAAATATCATATTACCGCTATAATTTCATTAAATTAATCTATTTTCATTATTTTTCACAAAAATATAGATTTGTTTCTTTTTTCCAATTTTTTCATTGAGTTTGACTATTTAAACTTTATTTATCAGTGTCTAGATGTTCAAAACACATCTATCAAAACGCAGGTGGAAAAGCAGGTAAAAAGCGCTGAAAACGCATCTAAAACGCGGTAAATACGCATGCGTTTTCAGCGCTAAATTTCTGAAAAAGGCAACTTTGGTCAAATCAATTAAGCCAAAAACGTGCGTTCTGAACTGCAAGTAAGACGACGCAAAGTGGGGCCCTAGCCTAAGGCCACTTTACACGCAACGACATCGCTAACGAGATGTCGTTGGGGTCACGGAATTCGTGACGCACATCCGACCTCGTTAGCGACGTTGTTGCGTGTGAAACGCAGGAACGACCGTTAACGATCAAAATTACTCACCTAATCGTTGACACGTCGTTCTAATCTCAAATATCGTTGCTGTTGCAGGTACGATGTTGTTCGTCGTTCCTGCGGCAGCACACATCGCTATGTGTGACACCGCAGGAACGAGGAACAACATCGTACCTGTGGCGTCGCTAGGCAGGTAAATACGTGTGACGGGTGTTAGCGATATTGTGCGCAACAGGCAGCGATTTGCCAGTGACGCACAACAGACGGGGCGGGTGCTTTCACCAGCGACATAGCTAGCGATGTCGTTGTGTGTAAAGTGGCCTTTAGTCAACTAGGGCTGGGACCACATGAGCGTAAGTAATGGTTCATTTTTAATCAAGAAAAAAAGACAAATTTTCATTCATATCGTGGTCTGTATGTCAATTTTATTTTACATTCATATGACATCTGTTTTATATGTCAACTATTTAAAAGAAAAAAAAAAAAGTAATAAAAGATCAAATACGGTTTCCAACAATAATAATTGCAATAGGTCCATAAAAAACGGATACCATGTGAATGGTGTCCATATGACATTGAGTTTAATGGGCGAATCTGATCCAAAACCAGATGAGACTAGTTAGCAAGTTGCAATCTTTTAGTAGTGGACTACCGGTCTGTATGTAAGGCCTCCTTCACACATCCGTGCAAAACACAGACATTTTGCATGGTCCGTGGTGAAGGTGCATTTGTGTCTGTGTGTTCCGTGTGATTGCTGTCCCTGTGCTATCTGTGTGACATCCGGATAGCACACAAACAACATGAACTTGTATACTTACCAGTCTCCGGCACTGCTGTTACTTCCGGGTCCGTGAGTGCAGAAAATATGTATGTGTGCGGGAACTGGATGCAACAGCAGAGGCAAGGATAGCAGCACCACAGACAGATAAGTATAAAAAGTCTTTATTTTTATGTGACCTGTGTTTTCCAGTCTGTATCACACTGATGTCACACAGATCACATCAGTGTGTGTTCCGTGTGACATCCATGCTGCCAGCAGAAAATGGACAAGTTGCCGTGTGGCGCAGACTGACACGCAGTCTTTGGAAAAACACTGATGTGTGACCAAGCCCTTTGATGTTAATGGGTCTACTTGTGTCCGTGTCTCAAATATTTTTTTTTTCCTGTGTTTACTGATCTGGCTTATTAATTTAACATTTTGATAGATTGGACTGTTATGGACACAACGATACCACATATGTTTATTTAAAATAAATAATTATTTTTATTGGGAAGGTGGAGGGGATAAATTTTTAGTTTTTTAAAGCTTTCTTTTAACATTAGTTTTTAGTGCCCTTTGGGGACTTAAACTTGTGATCGTCCAATCGCTTATACTGTATACTATGATAAAACTTTATTACAGAATTTAGTAAAGATCATGGTCTTCTATGAAGCCCAGCCACAGGCCCCTGGCCACCATGTTAACCCATCAGCACCCTACGATCATTTTGTGGGGAAGGAGTAGGGAACAACGCGTCCTTGGGCCACGTGCTTTAAATGTCGCTGTTAAAGATTGACAGAGGCATTTAAATTGTTGACAGATCCAATCAATGCTGAGTAAAACATCCATCATCTGTCGGCAATAAGGCGAGCTCAACTCTTGCGCCTGCTTCATGCAAATGTTCCTGACTAGCACTCATCGCGAAGAGTTTAAGGTTATTATGGTCATATGAATTCTATTACTATAGCAAATAGGAGGTAGTCACAGATTTTGCTGCTCTGATCAGGAGAAACTAATCAGTGATCAGACTGCTGCTGATCCATATAGTCCCCTAGGGGGACTAGTAAAATAAAAAGAAGTAAAAAAGTTTAAAAATTAAATTAAATAAATTAAAACAAAAAAACCCCCAAAACCCCTAAAAGTTCAAATCACCCCCCATCTGCCCCATTGAAAATTAAAGGGTTAAAAAATAAAAATACACATATTTGGTATCACTGAGTTCAGGAATGTCCGATTTCTGAAAATATAAAATCAATTAATCTGTTCGGTAAACGGCGTGGCGGTGAATTTTTTTTTTTCCAAACACACAAAAATTATTTTTGAGTTGTTGCAAATCGTAGCATCTGCACAAAAATGGTACCATTGTCAGCTTGAGAAGCAAAAAATAAGCTGTCATTGAGTCTCATATCCCGAAAAATGAGAGCGCTACGAGTCGCGGAAAATGGCGCAAAAAGTGTGCCACTTTTTATGGACAAACTTCTGAATTTTTTTAAACCCCTTAGATAAATGTAAACCTATACATGTTTGCTATCTACGAACTTGTACCGACCTGAGGCATCACACTGACACATCAGTTTTACCACATAATGAACATGGTGAATAAATTACCCAAAAACAATTGTGCAATCACATTTTTTTTTTTGCAATTTTTTCGCACTTGGAATTTTTTTTTGCTGTTTTTCAGTACACTGTATGGTAAAACTCAGGGTTTTATTTAAAAGTATAACTGTCCTGCAAAAAACAAGCCCTCATATGGCAAGATTGATGGAAAAATAACAAACGGCTCTTGGAAGAACGGCAGCAAAAAAAACCCCAAAAATAGAAAATCGTCCAGGAGTGAAGGGATTTTAATGAGGTCCATTGGGTTTCCATCACAATGGATTTTACCCTGCAGAAATTCTGTAGGGGTATACACTACATAGGAACACACCGTTAAGGCTCGTTCCAGGTTTTTTTTTTTGTCTTTCATCATAAAATATAAAAGTCAGTATTTGTTTTTAAATCTCTAAAGTATTTTTTATGGGGTTTTTTTTTTCTCATTTTGCACGTGTTTTAAAAAGACCTACAGAAAAGCCTACAGGACAATGGTCAAAACATGCAATTCCCAGAAAATGCTATGAATTAAAAAAAAAAAAAACACCACAGACCCACAATACACAAAAATAGTAGTATATTAATATATCATCCAAGATCTAAAAAAAACAATGAGGTTTAAGTCCCCTAAAGGTACTAAAAAAATAAAATTAAAATAAATAATTTAAAAATATGTAAGAAAATAACAAAAATGTAACATTTTATACTTTCTTTTTTTAATGCAGAAGTATAGGAATGAAAAAGAAAATTAAGAAACACATATTTGGTATCAGATCTGTAAAAGATTGTACTATGCAAATAAAAAATTATCCTAAACAATAAACCAGGAAAAGGTAAAAAAAAATAACTGTCAGAATTGCAGACCTGAGCGAACCCCGGTCTAACGGCCAGTACAGTTTTCTGTGGCCCCTTGAACTAGAGCCCTGCATTCTCCCTCCTACATCCAGCATCCCCGACTCCTCTTTGGATTAGCCATCTTGAAGCGTCTTCATCATTGCTGCATGACAGGCGTTACGTTGTGTAAGGTTTTCTCATCAAAAAAGGAGCCAGGGATGCTAGTAGGTAGAAGAAAAGTTTGCAGGGTTTCTGTCTAGTGGCTATGGAATACTGCTGCGCCTGCTAGAGCAGGGTCCTACAAATTAATTCACTCATATGTACAGAATTGCCATTTTTTAATCAATACACGTTTCCCAAAAATGCAATAAAAAGAGATCAAAATATTGCATGCACCCCAAAATGATGTTAATAAACCATCAAGTTATCCTTAAAAAAAAAAAATAAACAGTACAAAATAAAGAATATGGCAACACAAACAATTTTTTTTTTTTGTTAACATAGTTCGGAAATTATTTCTTGACCATTAAAACAATAAAAACATAGTAATTTTTTTCTAGCATCATAATCACACTAATCTGAATCCGTTACCCTATATAACTCGTCTTTCTCCAAAAAAGTCCTCATATGTGTGTATGTTATATATATATATATATATATATATATATATATATATATATATATATATATATATATATATATATATATAAAATCAACCCTTGAGAGACAGGAATGAAAAAAAAACAAGAACAAGAAGCAAGTAACATCTGGCCTATTTAAAAAAAAAAAACAACAAAAACAAAAAACACCAAGAAAATTGCTGTATGAAAGCAAGCTTACGCAGTGAGCCAATGATGAGGCGTACTTTCGCTGCGTGAAGAATGCAGCGTCTTAGGCCACTAGCACGGTGTTTGGGAATTTATTTTTTTTTTTTGTGAAACTGAAATACCAGGAAGTGTCAAAAACAAAGCAGCTTTATTTAGAACATGACACACCAACAATAGACAAAAAACCCGCAGTCAAAAACGCTATAAAAATGTAAGTAATCTAATTTATATAATAGGTGTAGAAATTCTACAACATCAAAAACTCACTAACAGTTCATCTTGGGAACGTAGCCTTAAAGGAGTATTTGTCCTCTTTTGAGGACAGTTTTTTTGTATTTAGGGCTAAAAATTATTTTTACAATTCGGTTTCATGATACATTTGCACTGTTTTGATTTTACGGCTTTTCCATCGCACATTCAACTGTCATGTGGTCTGTGGGCATAAATCACATGAGAGGAGCTTAAAAAAAAAAAAAAAAAAAAAAAAAAAAGGCAGATGAAAAAAGTTACAAACCTTTGGATTAGACCATCAGTACGATTTCATTGACGGATTCTCAAAATGACTTTTCGCAAAAAAAACCCCCACAGCCTATTTTTTTTCCAAAACTGCTGATAATCAGCTGTAATTTGATGTTGCACATAAAACCGATGCATGTGATTTTCATCACTTTTAGGCTATGTGCCCACGCTGCGGAAAATGCGCGGATTTTGTCGCGGATTTCTCGCGGAAAAGCCGTGGATTTTCCAGAAATCTGCAGCACAGCTACTCCCCAGCCATTTCTATGGCATTTGGGAAATGCTGTGCCCATGCTGCGGATTTTTCCGCAGCGGAAATCGTGCGGATTTTCGTGCGGAAAAATCTGCAGCATGTCAATTATTGTTGTGGATTTTCGTGCAGATTTTGCCTATTCAATTGAATTAAAAAAAAAAAATAAAAAAAAAAAAAATATAAAAATTGCAAAATCCGCAACAAAATCCGCGTCAAATCCGCATCAAATCCGCACCTATGAAAAGGTGCGGATTCCGGGGGAAAGCTGCGGATTTTGATGAAGAAAAATCCGCAGATACAGAGTCCCGTGGGCACATAGCCTTAAAATCACACTATTCTTGATCGGTGTCTTAGTCTTCTAGATTAGTAACGTGAATTCGTTCTTCACTAGCTAGAAGTCTGGCTTTAGCTGATATTTTGATTCATAAAAAATAATAACCAATCATCAAAAAGAATGTGTAAACTGTGTTGTTAGGCTATGTGCGCACGTTGCATCGGAGTACCTGCAGTTTATTCTGCACGTTTTCCTTCCCTTGGTTTTTGACCAAATGGCATTTGACCATTTTTTAGCGCTAAAAACGCATGCGTTTTTAGTGCGTTTTTAGCGCTTTTTACCTGCGTTTTCACCTGCGTTTCTGCAGATGCGTTTTTGAGATCAAGACACTGAGAAATAAAGTTGAATTAGTCAAAAAGAATGAAAAAAGAGAAAAAAAGTATAAAATTAACTTTTAATAAAACTATATGGGAAATTATCATTTTTAATGAGAAAATAGTGTTTATGCACATTTTATCAGAAAAATAGGTGAAGTTTCTAATTTTTTAACATTTAAATTTTCGGTTATTGTGTGTGTGTAAAGGAACATTAGAACCCATTAAATTTTGTCCAGAAATGCATGCGTTTTTGGAGCCAAAAACGCAGTGGAAAAGCAGGTAAAAAGCATGAAAAACGCAGGAATTGTGATTTTGGTTGCGTTTTGCCATTTCTCATTGACTCCAATGTTAAGGAAACGCTGCAGAAATGGCAAAAACAACTGACATGCTGCTTCTTTTTCAGCATGGTTTTTGACCACAAATATGCAAATTAAACGCTGCAGAAAAAAAAGCAAAGTGCAGACAGGATTTCTGCTTTTCCCATAGCCTTTGCTGGCAATCAAAAACGCATGCGTTTTAGCGCAAAAACGCTGCTGCTAAAAACGCTGCAGAAACGCGGAAAAAACGCAACGTGCGAACATAGCCTTACAGACACTATGCACCATGCTAAGCAAAATACCAGCAAAGATTACTATGTGATCTCATTTTGGAGAGTAATATACCGTATATGTCTTTAGTATGTAGCTGGCTCATGATTTTCCGGGCTGCTTAGTGATTGCTTTGTGCCATAAGACAGGCAAAAAGCTGGCAGTGATATTTAGTAAGATATCTGATATTGCAGACAGAAAGCTTTTTGTATTCCCAAAGGCTCATGCTTTAATGATATACTTGACTAGTCTGGGACAGTCCTGATATCCCACCTTCTGAAATGTTGTTTCTCATTAAATCCATAAGCCCAGTGCTAGTGAGACTGTGGACAGATGCTTTCACTTGAAAAGTTTAAGTACATGACATTAGCTGGGCTTTGCCCCAGAAAGCAATGTTACAGGACAGTTGGCGCACTTGTCATTTTTAATAGATTTCTGCTCTGTGCTATCACTATCCCTTGGTAAAACACAAGGCTCAGAGTAGCAGACGACATCAGCAGCCAAAAACTAAACTGAGCGCACATATATCATGGTGACATCAGAGAGGTTAGCTGTTTCTTTTTATACACCAATGGTGTCATCTGAAAGGCATTAGTAACTCTGTGTCACTTGAAGAGGGGCTTTATCACACAAAGCTTTATTTATTTAATTTACTGAATAAGTATGTCAGATTTTTTTAATTTCATATGTACCACAGTATGGAAAACACTTTTTACCCAGGTTTATAAGAACAGAGCTTACTAGAATAAGCAGTTTATCTTTTTATAAGGCCATAGTAATACATAGAGGATTTTTAGTACAGATTTTGCATCAAAAATCCATAATTTAACACCGTGCAATCCCAGTTACTTGTCTTGAGAATTTAATGTACATACTGTGAATGGCCTGTAAATCAAAATCTGAATGTAAATCCTTGTAGAAGCAATGTGCAGCATTGTAACATGCTTTAATACAGGGCTGGGCTAAGTGCAGTCTTCATGCCCATCATGTCCTCTGGCTGTTCCAGTCTGGTCCATGGGGCACATACTGAACTCTGGCTGTTCCAGTCCGGGCCACGCAGCGCATCCTGCCCTCAGTCTGGCTCACGGGCCACATCCTGTCCTCTGCCTGTTCCAGTCCAGTCCACAGGACACATCCTGCCCTCTGGATGTTCCAGTCCAGCCCACGGGTGTCACGTCCCCACCAGAGTCCACTCCTGTGACTTCTGCTTTGATCACCAGACGGCACTGTATTCCCGCTGTGGCTAGTGCTGGTGATAAAAGAGGCGTTGATGGCAGTGGCTCTGGTGGGCGCAGGCTCCACTAAGCTGGTTTCTTTGGGACCTGCAGTACCACTGGGTGACTGTAGGTGGCTTGTGTCTTTCAGCTGAAGTTACCACCATTCAGCTACAGCCAATGGGAAGACACTACGCCCTTCTAATTCCCCCTCCTGTCTGCTGGTCACTGCCAGAGATAGTTTTGCATTCCTGCTTTCTGGTTCCCGGTCTGTTCTAAATAGTGATCCCTGTGTTTTGACCTCTGCCTGTTCTCTGACTACCCTTCTGCCTGCCGGTTTTGTACTATGCTGCCAAATCCGGATTTGACCTCTGCCTGGATTCCCAACCTCGCTCTTGTCTGCCGATTTTGTCCCTGTTTTGCATCTCCTGGTTTCACCTTGCCTGACAACTACTCTCCTCTGGACTGCAGCCTTCCACAGGTAGCGATCTCTGGGGCCCCGAAGTAATTCCAAATACCTATATAGGGGTTAAAGGGTTTCGGGGTTCTCAGGGTCCTGCTTTGTGAGCGGCTTTCCTCTAGTCTGTCCGTAACAGCCAGTCTGAGTCTGTTGTTCCAGGGAGGCGTTACAACGGGACACATCCTGCTCTCTGGCTGTTGCAGTCCATCCCACGGGCTGAGACAGCCACAGCCAAAGGGCAGAAAACAGTGGAACACTTGCTGCTCCATGACCATGTGTCTGTCGCCGCCCGCTTTCCAATGTCACTGCTATTTTTATCCTGAAGATGCAGACAATGGTGAACACTGTGGTGGAGGAAGGGCTGCTGGCTCCACTAATGTAGCCTTAAAGAGGAACGGAAGTGAGGTGAGTATGTGGCATTTTTTGTTTGTGTATGGAATGTTTGCATGTAGGAGGCTGTGTGGGGGCTCATAATGTGTATATAAGAGGCTATATGGGGGTTCCGAAGTGTATATAGGAAGTTATGTGGGGTTCATGATGTATATAGAGGGCTATGTAGTGGCTCATGATGTAAATACATGGCTATGTGGGAGCTCAAACTGTATATAGGAGGCTATTTGGGGATTCATGTGGTATAAAGGAGGCTATGTGGGGGCTCAAAATTTATAGGAGGCTATTTGGGGCTCATTCTGTATAAAGGAGGTTATTTGGTGACTCATACTGTATAGGAGGATGTACGATAGGCTCATAAGGTATATATGAGGCTATGTGAGGGCTCATAAAGGAAATAGGAGGCAATATGAGGGCTCTTAATGTATATAGGAGGCTATGTGGGGCTCATATTGTATATAGGAGGCTATTTCGCTTTGTGGGGGCTCATACTGTATATTAGAGGCTATGTGGGGGCTCACACTGTAAAAAGAAGGGCTATGTGGGGGATCACACTGTGTATAGAGAGGCTATGTAGGCACTAACATTGTATATAGAGGGGCTATGTGGGAGATCACATTGTATATAGAGGGGCTATGTGGGAGATCACATTGTATATAGAGGGGCTATGTGGGGGCTCATCCTATATATAAGGGGCTATGTGTTCATTCACACTGTATATAGAGGCTATGTGGGCCTGATACTGTATGTAAGGGGCTGTGTGGGGACTCAACTGGTATATAGATGCCTGTGTGAGTGCTCATCTTGTATGTAGGGGGCTATGGGAGGGTTCATATTGTATATAGGCGGGGCTGTGTTTGGGCTCATACTGTATACAGGGGGATGAGAACATACTTAAATCTGCTCAATATTCAGTGATATAATTAATATACAAAAAAAATTATGTTTATATTTACACTAGCTGTACTACCTGGCTTCGCCCGGGTTAATAACTGTTGTTAACAAAATAGAATGTATTAACAAAAATTTATTCTGCATACAAAAACCACAAAACAAATAGAAATGTAATTATTAAAAGGCAAAAACTAAATAGAAGCATTTCACAACATATATTTCAACACCACAGATATTCCACACAGATTTAACTAAATTGGCCAAGTAATGTGCTCCAACTGTCTCTTTCCAGGTCTGTCTCTTTCCCGTCTGTCTCTTTCCCCGTCTGCCTGTCTCTGTCTGTCTCATTTTTTGTCTGTCTCTATCTCTCTCTATTCTTTCCCCATCTGTCTCTTTCTAGGTCTGTCTCTTTCCCAGGTCTGTCTCTTTCCCCGTCTGTCTCCCCATCTCTTTGTCTGTGTCTTTCCCTGTCTGCCTGTCTCTGTCTGTCTCTTTCCTTGTCAGTCTCTATTTCTCTGTCTCTATCAAGGTCTGTGTCTTTCCCCATCTATCTTTGACTGTCTCTCTGGCTGTCTCCTCCATCCATGTCTGCCTGTCTCTGTCCCTGTCTGCATGTCAGGGACCCGGAATATTGAGATTTACCTTGCCATTTGGTTTCCGGGCTTACATGCATTGGCCAATTCATAAACTAAAAATCTCATTTTTTCATATAGCAGTAATGCAGTACCAGAGTTCCCTTATACATTGATGGCATTTAGTGTGCGGCTGTATCCATTTTGTATTTGCTAGGTTTTTTTGAGCTGGCACCTATACACACTTGTAGGATATGCGGGTCAGTCTTTTGAAATATTTGCATGTCTGTCTGTCTCTTTCCAGGTCTGTCTCTTTCCAGGTCTGTCTCTTTCCAGGTCTGTCTCTGTCTGTCTCTTTCCCCGTCTGCCTGTCTCGGTCTGTCTCTTTCCCCGTCTATCTCTATCTCTCTGTTTCTTTCCCCATCTATCTCTTTCCAGGTCTGTCTCTTTCCCAGGTCTGTCTCCGCGTCTCTTTGTCTGTGTCTTTTCCTGTCTCTTTCCCTGTCTGCCTGTCTTTGTCTGTCTCTATTTCTCTGTCTCTTTCCCCGTCTTTCTCTATCAAGGTCTGTGTCTTTCCCCATCTATCTTTGTCTGTCTCTCTGGCTGTCTCCTCCTTCCCTGTCTCTGTCCCTGTCTGCATGCCTGTCTGTCTTTTTCCCCATCTGTCTCTTTCACCGTCTGTCTCTGTCTGTCTCTTTCCCTGTCTGTCTGTCTCTCTCTGTCTCTCTCTATCCAACTCCCCACCGACATCTTATTACCTCACATATAAGCTTCTTATACTTTGAATGTCTTTTGTTCCTATAGCAACCACTCACAGCTCCTACTAATAACCTGTAGTTGCAGGCTCCATTTACTTTAATGGAGGCATGTTTTTTGGAGAGTAACTGTAAAACGTGGGATTAAATTTTCCTGTCAAAACATAGTCTACGACGTTCCTTGGGTCACATGAGGTGTCTGTGAAAAATTTCGTGATCGTAAATGCGACGGTGCGGATACACTTTTCATTTCACTTTTTCCCCATTATGTAGATAGGGGCAAAATTGATTTGTGAATTGGAACGCGCGGGGTTAAAATTTCACCTCACAACGTAGCCTATGATGCTCTCGGGGTCCAGATTGTGAGTGTGCAAAATTTTGTGGCTGTAGCTGCGACGGTGCAGATGCCAATCCTGGACATACACACATGTACTACCCGGCTTCGCCCGGGTTAATAACTGCTGTTAACAAAATAGAATGTATTAACAAAAATGTATTCTGCACATAAAAAACACAAAACAGATAGAAATGTAATTATAATGTCTGTCTCCCCCTCTGTATGTATCTCTCTGTCTCTCTCTCTCTGTCTGTCTCTTTCTCCGTCTGTCTCAATCTCTTTCCCTGTCTGTCTTTCCCTCTCTTTCCCTGTCTGTCTCTTTCCCTCTTTTTCCTTGTCTGTCTCTTTGTCTGTCTCTTTACCTGTCTTTGTCTGTCTCTTACCCTGTCTGTCTCTTTCCCTCTCTTTCTCTGTCTGTTTCCCTGTGTCTGTCTCTTTGTCTGTGTCTGTCTCTTTACCTGTCTGTGTCTGTCTCTTAACCTGTCTCTCTTTCCCTGTCTGTCTCTTTGTCTGTGTCTCTCTCTTTGTGTCTGTTTCTTACCCTGTCTGTGTCTGCCTCTTTCCCTGTCTGTGTCTGTCTCTTTCCCTGGCTCCATTGTGACATGCCAACATTCTATTTAAGGGCATGGCTGCGCACTCTTCTGAAGTTCTGGCTGCACTGTGGCTCCCAGCTCCATTCGCTTTAATGGAGGCAGTTTTTTGGTGAATAACTGTAAAGCACGGGGTTAAAATTTCCCCTCAAAACATAGCCTATGACGCTCTCGGGGTCCAGAAGTGTGAGTGTGCAAAATTTTGTGGCTGTAGCTGCGACGGTGTAGATGCCAATTCCGGACATACAAACATACATACATAGATATATACACACACACACACACACACACACACACACACACAGCTTTATATATTAGATTGAGCAGAATTAACTTCAGGCTACTGGTTCAGGCCTCCACATCAGTCACAGTCTCTCATGTGGCCCCTCAGGAAAATTAATTGCCTATCCCTGCTCTAATACATTCTTCAAATATAATGCATTGGTTTAATCCAGACAATTTTAATGCTGATGCTATATTTGGACAGGTTTTACCCAATCCTGATCAAAGAAGAATCAGTTTAGAGTGAAAATAGACTTTTGTAATTATGGAGCCAGTCTCTCGTTTATATTACTTGTGTTTTGGGCATGGTACTAGTAGCATTAATCACCTGACAGGTTCCTTTTAAGGGCTTATTTTAGGACTATACCATTCATGGCCTATCCTTCCAATGGGCCTTTTCTGTATGATCAGGGAGGGGGAGCTCTGCGAGTAGCACACCAAACAGCTGGTGCACTCAGTGCAGCTTGTCTGCATTTGTGGCTTTGCTTGTACTGCAGGACCTTATCTACCTTACATGTCCAGAGGTCACATCCACAGCTGTCATAAACTGCTGGCCTAATCTATAGACAGACCATTAACTACTTGTGAACCATCAAACATCATAAAATGCTGGCCTGGTTTGAAAATGACTCTTTAATGATGCTTTAGAAAGCCAATGCAGAGTCAGCAGCGGCATGAGCAGGGAGCCAGCTGTCATATACCGCTAGACCCCCAAAAGAGAAGTCTATAACAGTTTATTACCATATTTGGCTTTCTGATAGCTAATACACAATGCTGAACGAGCGTTGTACAGTACCTAACAGATGTTTTGTCGCTTATCCATGTTATCTAAATAAATGCTTATAACCTGACTTTAAATTCATCCATTGGTTTCATAAATTACTCTTTTGAAAGCTGAAACCCTCCCAAATTTGGTTTAGGTTATGAAAATAAAGTTGCTTCAAAGCGGAAATATTGATCATTTAATGAACACAGAAAGGTCAGATTTTGGCAAGACAAAAGTTTTGTCGCCTTGTCCATATAATGCACCCAATCCTAGTTTACATTCTCACCTGTGCTCACTAAATGATTGGGTAATTAGTGGTTGTGTATAAAAAGAAACCCAGCACCCCAGACCTTCACTTGAACTGCAACTTGACCTCTGACAACATGCCAAAAATTCACCCTGCGACCAAAGCCTTGATTATCATCAAGAGGCTGAAAACCAGATCCACTGCAGAGGTGTCTGGCACTCTTAATTTGTCTCAGCGTCAAGTACAAAGAATTAAAAAAAGATTTGAAGACACTGGAGATGTTTCTGACAAGCCCAGATCCGGCAGACCCCGCAAGACAACTGCTCAAGAGGAACGTTTTTTGGTTAGAAAATCCAAAGCCAGCCTCTCTTCCACTGCAGCAGAGCTCCAAAAGGCCTGGTCACCTCAAGTCCCTGTGTCAACTAGAACAGTTTGTAGGATTCTGTCTCGAAATGGCCTCCATGGTCGAATCAGTGCCCAGAAGCCAGCACTAAACAAAAGGCAATTAAAAAAAACGTGTGGCATTTGCCAAGTCCCACAGCCTGCTGAACAGATGGATGCTGGAAAAGTGGCAGAAGGAGGATTTCGCTTATGAATCTTCAGTTGAATTACACCACAGCCACCGCAAATACTGCAGGTGACCTACTGGAGCCCGTATGGATCCAGAAAACAGTTAAATTTGGTGGTGAAAGATCATGGTCTGGGGTTACATTCAGTATGGGGGTGTGCGAAACATTTGCAAGGTGGAAGGCAATATCAATAGCCTAAAATATCAAGAAGTATTAGCTACCTCTTACATTCCCAATCATAAAAGGGGTCAAATTCTGCAGCAGGATGGTGCTCCATCTCATACATCCATCTCTACAACAAAGTTCCTCCTGGCAAAGAAGATCAAGGTGCTCAAGGGCTGGCCAGCCCAGTCACCAGACATGAACATCATTGAGCATGTTTGGGCTAGGATGAAAGAGGAAGCTTGGAAGACAAAACCAAAGAATCTAGATGAACTCTGGGAGCCATGTAAGATGCATTCTCTGCTATTCCTTATGACTTCATCAATAAATTGTATGAATCATTGTTGAACCGCATGGATGCAGTCCTTCAAGCTCATGGAAGTCACACAAAATATTAAATATAGCTCTAATAGCACCACAACTTCATTAACAATGTTATGCAACATAGCTTTGTATTAGAAGTTAATTATTTGTTTGAATTTCACATTACTTTCTGTGGGCGACAAAACTTTTGTCTTGCCAAAATCTGACCTTTCTGTGTTCATTATAAATGATCAATATTTCAGCTTTGCAGCAACTTTATTTTCATAACCTAAACCAAATTTGGGAGGGTTTCAGCTTTCAAAAGAGTAATTTATGAAACCAATGGATGAATTTAAAGTCAGGTTATAAGCTTTTATTTACATAACATGGATAAGTGACAGAACTTCTGTCAGGGACTGTATACAGTTTAGGAAGCATACACTAACAGTGCTACCTTCACCTGTTCAAGTATTGAAGTGATCGCAGTGTGCCCAGAGCGAGCAGGAGCTGCTGGTTCCTAGTCTGCACCGCAGAGCTGATGCAAGTAATCTGAGTTTGCCCTGTAACGGTTTCAGGCCCAGACTGGCCTTCTACCCAATCAGGCAGATTCCCACTGGGCCGCCAGCCCTTTAATGTTTTTGCAGACAGATATTTTGGGCGTGTGCACATCCACAGAGTGTTCAGTACTGAATGCCGCTGCAGCACACACACGCTGAATTAAGTTTGATGCACGCCAGTTACTACCATCAGGACATTATTTGTGGGTGGAGTTCGAGCCCTCTACTCCTGTCCAGTCCATTTACACGTGGAAGTTATCGCCTATCCCATGGATAACAGCAAGACTTGAGACAAGACCTGTAAGAGTGTGGTGAGGGGCATAACCAAAGAAAGCAAAATTCACTGAAATTGGCATTGTGTCTTGATGGGCAGGAATTGTATTAGAGTATATGGTCTGGTGGGGTTTGTATGTTTGTTAATTAGCTTTTCCTCTTTTTGGCAAAAATAAAAAAATCTGAATATGAAAATTATATAAAAATTATTTGAATAACTGAAAAGAGAAAACATGTCAAACCTCTTAAAACCACAAGTATGAATGAAAAATGAAAATGTGCAAGTCACAAATGGGAAAAATGATCTGGCCTTGAACTGATTAATGTTACAGTGCTGTATAAACATTCTCACAATGAGAGAGAGTCTAATTCATCAAGACCCACGATGTTGTCTCTAGTCATGATGATGGAGAGTGGTGGAGTCAGAGACTGCTGATTCTTGAAGTGGTGCACACCGCTTTATGAATCAGGAGCATCTGACAAGCGGCATGCACCACACCAGAACTCTTGCACCAGTCCTGGTCAGATTTTTGCTGAAAGTAACGCCACAGCTCAATTTGAATTAGACGAGCCTTGTCATGCCTTTTTATTTATACAGCACCAACATATTCCACAGCGCTTTACAATTCAGAGGGGACATATAAAGACAACAAGAGACATTACAGAATAACAAAATTCAGATACGAAGAGGAGTGAGGGCCCTGCTCGCACGCTTACAGTCTGAGAGAATAGGGGAGGGTCAAAAGGTGAATGAGGGGGGGAGAAAAGCTTGTCATGTGTGTCCAGCCATCGATTTAATAGGGGATTCAAAACCAGCTGCATGGAATGGTCGCCATTCTGGCAAAATTGCGTGGATGCATATGTATAATTTTTATACTGATGAGGAAACTTTTGATTTTACTTTTCACACAGAATTATTTATCAAGGTTGGCTCAAGAAGGTCCAGATAAGAACGACAAGGAAACTACCGCTTCTCAGGAGGATATTGGGATCGTTCCTCAGTTTCAGAAAACCAAACCTTGAGAAATTGGCCTAGCTGCCTGGTGTGGAAGAGTCATGGTTATGGACTGTACGGACATTACTGAGTGATACAGGTCGTATGAATAGTTGGAAATAAGAAGAGGAGAGTCACGGACAAGGGATGTGCACGTCAGGATGTTAGTACATTGTGGAGAACAAAACTAAGCTGTAACTTCAATTTGCTGACTATGAACTATCAGTCACATGCAATGGTAAATGGGTTTCAGAAACATTTCTTCACATGTGAAGACGACTATGTGATGGGTTTGTAAAGTAGGGAAGGTTATTTTATATGTGCACTCAAAATGGTGAAATTAAACCAGACCCAAGATTGGGACTATTTTTCCTTGTCATTATAAAAACTGCAAATTTTATTTAAGAAATATAATGTGCCACAAGAAATTATACCTTATCCTTTGATTTTATGGAAATTTTTTGCAAAATAAATGGGTAATAGTATAGATGAAGCTTTAGCCTGTAATATGGGTGATTTTAATTGTTATTATAAGCATTGTGCCTTGCATAAATTGGCTTTTATATGCAAAAATGAGCCTGTGTGCCTTTGTAAATGCATATTTTACCATGAAGAATATTTTATAAGATTCTAATTTTCTCAGGGATGTTTTTTCTTACAGAATTTTAGTTCATCCAGATTATAATATATTATTATGACCAGTACCTCAGAGCATAAATGCATGACAAGTGATGTCAAATGAGTTCAGATGGTTTAATGTCTCTAATATAAATGAAGCGACGCTACTACTATACGCTACTGTCACTTTATTATCGGATACTCAGCATTTAACAGAATAGCAATGCATTGTTTTACTGCTGTAATTAGTTCTCACTTATTATGTAGACTTACGAAATTATATTTATGAACTTAGAAAAAAAAGTCTTCTGAACCGAAACTCACCGTTTAAACATAACATGGCCCCGAAATATAGTTAGAAAAATATTCCAATACATGGTAATATCTAAATATACACAATGTCTAATCAGAATGCACACTGCTGAGCTAAGCACAATGTTATCTAATGTAAGAAAGTATGATATTATAAATAAGGTCATTTATATAGACTGCTATACAGCATCCAGACGTAGCACTCACAAGTCCATGGTGCCTAACAGAGAGAGACCTAAGGTAGTATTATAAATCACATGTGGTAGGTGGGCCCCTTTTATCGATTTAGCATTGGTGCTCTTCAAATTAAATGAAGAGTAAATAACAAGAAGGTCACAGGATAACATAAGAGAAACTGTCATCAGGAAGTGGTCTTTATGTAAAACAAAAAACTTTTTTTTTTCCTTTATCTCTAAAAAGTGTGATGACATTTTTCACACTGGCTGTTAGATTGAGTAATATAACATATAATAATATCAGTCTGTTCTCACCTTTACGTAGTTGTCACTTGGAAGGAAAGGCTAATAAGCTATATTGCATGAGGCAAAATAAGCAGCTTTTACACAGGGAAAAAGAGAAGAGAGCTGGGAGATCTAGAATGAAACAACTCATTTCAGGTTACGGACTCCCTTAAATCTTCGTTTACCCCCATGTGCTGTATAAAGGGAGTTGGAAACATTTTGTTTTATGAAGACAATCCCTACTTTAAAGATGGCCACATCC
Organism: Anomaloglossus baeobatrachus; assembly: GCF_048569485.1. Lineage (NCBI taxonomy): Eukaryota > Metazoa > Chordata > Amphibia > Anura > Aromobatidae > Anomaloglossus > Anomaloglossus baeobatrachus. Next base: position 12,281,488 of record NC_134357.1, on the reverse strand, counting down.
TGGAACCCTGGCAATAACATCATCTATTAATGGCCATAAAGGAAAACCGCACTATTATGTGCCAGCCATGTGGGGTCCACCAGACTGGAATTATTATTTATTTATTTTTTTATGAAGCATCACAATTTTGTCTATAGAGAGGGGAGTCCACCACAGAAACCATACACTAAAATACTTTAATAAAAAAATGAATTAAATAAAATATATACTTCTAAGGACACGTTAACCAGACACTCCCAGTCCAGATAACAGAACATATACCTGCATATTTCAATGTGAAGCAAGTTGTAGGGTCAATAGCACTAAAAACTGCATCTCCTCAAAACAGAGACCCCCTGTGCTTATTATTTTTTATAGCTCACACACTTGCTTCATTGATTTCAATGCACTATTTTTCTATGTTAAAGTAATTAATCTAACAAAGAAGCATAAAGTGAATGATTGAAATACAACACTGGCCAGTATAAACAGTGATTGCAGTATATAATGTTTTCTGCTTCTTGACACTGCATACAAAGCCCTGGTCTTCTATATTGTAGAGTGTGTATGAACGTGTGTCCAGGCCGCATCACACAGAGTGCGGCCACTTACTAGAAACATGTTGTGTGATATGGTTTTTATTTAATAAAAATATTTAATTCCTAAGGACAAGCCTTAGCATTCCTTCCTTGAAATGCAGTCAATCTCACTTCTGATATGTGCATGTCAGCCCATCCGGGACATGGCGCCATGTGTTTTGTTAGGCGCACTGGTCAATATGTACATAAGATATTGCAATTTTAACAAGGATTTTAACTTTGCCTATTTATAATGTGAATCTAAAAAGCAAAATACAAAGACTATTTATATATATATATTTTATATTTTTTTTGTGCTGATGTAATTTACCGCTCAGTATTTCTTTTTTTTCTGAATTGTGTATCACATGTAGAGAAGCACTGGTTATAGGAGCGATGTAGATTACTGCTGAGCTTTAATATAGTAAAATTGCTTTATGGAGTTAAATGAAATAGAACATGAATCTACCATTACATTAGCCATAAATGATTTAGAGCCGGTCTTGTAGTCACCACACAGCTGTAGATGACCTGAATGGATGGTGCCAGTTTGTTCCCAAGTTAGATTTTATATGTATGTGTGATCTTATGAAAAAAGGAGCAACTTACTCTTATCAAGTACACTGGAAAAACATTTTTTAGTGCCTTTGAAAAAAATGTTTAACACATCTAAATAAAATTCAAGAAAGGTACAAGTAAAAGCTGCGTATGATTAGTTTATGGGGCTGTCAGCAGGTTGCTGACTACAGCCATAAAGCCTGTAAAGAAATAAAGTAACATAAAGGACACAAGTTTACCTCTGTGATTAGTGACTGAGAATAAACAAAAATGATGAAAATGCCTCAGAGTGAAATATAGTTTAATGGAACCTTCCTCTGATTCATGGTGGCTGAACCACGGGCAGCATGAATCAGACTCTGCCTGAGTTTTTGCAGCCGTGTATGTTTTACTTTTAAATATGGCAAAGATTCAGAGAAAACATACTTTGAAAAGCCAGCCGGGGACTGTGTGTCTGGGATAACAAATCCGAGGCGGTTTCCCAGCAGCTTCTCTCTGCTTCATCCAATAGACAGGTATCTCCGTATGTGTGCGTATAGGGAGTTGTGTAGAAGCTGACGGGGACTGGCGTCTGACTAGTCATCTATGCCACACAGTTACCAGGTTTTCAAAATATGATCTCTTTGAAACACAGCAGCGTCCCAGAGTAAAACATACAGGGCTTCAAGGACACATCTGGGGTCTGATTCATGCTGCCTGTGGTTGGGGCAGCATGAATTAAATGAAAGTTGTACAGCTCTACGTTTCAAAATGCACATTATACTTTAACCCCTTTGTGAACATGTATGTCACGGTCAGGCTGGACTCACACAAGCGTATGGCATCCGATGCGACAGCATCGGATGAGATACCCTATTAACCCCCGGCTCAGGCCCTGCTGCGAGCGTGAGCCGAGTGTCATGCAACTGTGACCCGATCTTACGATCAGGTCACAGCTGTGAAGCTGAGGACGGGCGCTGCGGAGGAGAGGGAGGGGTTAATCCTCCCCATCTCCTCCACTGTCAGCCTGTGCGTATATCGCACTGCACTGGGATAACATCCGGGTGCAGTCCGATGTATCTCTCACACCTATTCACTTGAATGGGTGCGAGGGATACGGCTGTAACAGAAAATCGCAGCATGCTGCCGCTTTTCTCGCATCCAGAATCTGGATGCGAGAAAAGCTGACCAACTGCTCTCCCTCATTGACTCGCATTGGTCAGAGTGCAAAGGGAGATTTTCTCGCATTGCACTCGTCCGTTTTTCACACTCGTGTGAGCGTACCCTCATGGTGTGTATGGTACGGGCTCAGGAGCTGTGTTCGCTCCATTCAGGGCAGATGCAGCAGTAATATGTACCCAATATCTGTCCATAACAGCAGTGATTGACGTGAGCAGCGATTGCTGCTCTTATACTATTTAAATTCTGTTATCAATCATTGACAGCTGCATATAAATGGCACAATCTCCAATTGTTATGCTCAACAGTTCCCCACACTGCAATTAAGGCAGACTAAAGGGTGCTTTACACGCTGTGACATCGCTAGCGATAGTGCCCGCCTCCGTCGTTCGTGCGATATGTGGTGATCGCTGTCGTAGCGAACAATATCGCTACGGCAGCGTCACACGCACATACCTGTTCAGCGACGTCGCTGTTGCTGCCGAACAATCCCTCCTTCAAGGGGGAGGTGCGTTTGGCGTCACAGCGACATCACAGCAGAGTTACAAAACAGCCGCTCAATAGCAGAGGAGGGGCGGAGATGAGCGGCCAGAACATGCCGCCCACCTCCTTCCTTCCTCATTGCCGGTGGACGCAGGCAAGATGTTCGTCGTTCCTGCGGTGTCACACATAGCGATGTGTGGTGCCGCAGGAACGACGAACAACCAGCAGCATGCACCACCAACGATATTATGAAAAGGAGCGACGTCTCAACGATCAACAATTTTTGACGTTTTTGCGATCGTCGCTCCTTTTAGTCACACACAATGATATCGCTAACAGCGCCGGATGTGCGTCACGAACACCGTGACCCCGACGATATATCGCTAGCGATATCGTTGTGTGTAGAGTACCCTTTAGGGCTCATGCGCACGTTGCAGAATTTCATGCATTTACACTGCGTATTGCACCGCAGCGTAAATGCATGCGACCTGCGTCCCCTGCACAATCTATGAAGATTGTGCATGAGACGTGCACACGTTGCGTTTGAGAGCGCAGCGATTTGGATGCCAAAATTTTGTTCCAAATCGATGCGTTCTAAGAAGTAACATGTCACTTCTTTTGTGCGCTTTGGATGCAGCTCCTGCTCTGTCTATGGGAGAGGCTGCATCCAGAGCGCATCAAATCGGCTTTTTTTCTGCAGGATACACTGCATTCATTATGCAGTGTTTCAGCAGCGATTTGACGAGCACATGTGCTGTCAAATCCCTGCAGAAATTTCTGCAGGGACACGACGCAACGTGCGCATACAGCCTAATAGGTTACAATGGCAGCCACTCACAATCTGGGTATTCATCTGAAGCTCACCTCACACAATTGCAATGTGAAGTTCTCTAAAAAAGCATAAAAGTTTAATTCAACTCCTTTTCTCAGTTTTAAAATAAAGAAAAAAAAAATAAACCATAATTGGTATCGCCATATCCATAAAAGTCGGGTCTATCAAAATATAAAATTACTTTAAACATACTTGAATGTGCAAAAGGAAAATCAAAACACCAGATTTCTAGGGGAGTTGGGGGGTTTCAGTCACCACAGTCCACCCCGAAAAAAGCAATAAAAAGTGATCATGAAATCTTAAAGGGATTTCCCCACGAGTAAAGTAAATTTTAATCAATAGCTCTTAGAATAATAATAATTTCCAAAATTGCATGTTATAGAAAATGTGCGTGTGCTGAGATAATCTTATATATGTGCCCCTGCTATGTACTGTGTAATGGCCGTGTCTGACCGTACAGGCACAGTGCATGTACTGCCCGCAGCATAAACTGACCTGTGATGCGGCTCTCCGAACCGCAAGCATTCTCCACAGGGAGAACAGAGAGCCTGGATCATGGGCACGTGCAGCTGCGGTTTCCTGCGGAAAGAGACTCGAGGCCCCACAGGTCAGTACCTGCCGCGTCCAGGACGCAGCGGGTCCTCATCATGTGCACATACCCGAAGTCTTTCTGTTACATTATAAAAAGCAATTCATGCCAGGAAGGAATCCTGCATGTGGATACCAGCGGTGCCAGACAGACCACAGTCATAAAAGCGTATTCATCTGGTTTTAACTATTTTAATAAAAAAAAAAATTAGTGCTTTAAGGCTATGTTCACACGCATTTTTTCTGCAGAAAAGAAACTGCGTTTTAAAGTACCAGCAAAAGCTATAAGATTTCAGAAATCTAACAGGTTTTGCTGCATTTTGGTGAATAAATCCAACTATAACATGTACTATAAACGAATCATGCTTACAATCTGCACTCAAAAAAATAAAACAAAAACTGTAGTGATTTTACTGCCAAGTTTTGGGTGCTGCAAAAAGTGAACATGGCCTAAGAGCTTTTAGCCTCCAACCAGACTGTTGAGCCACCACATACAGTGTGTCCACCCATATCCTGTCCACCGCCATTAACTTGAGAACGGCAGCAGCTATAGGAATAGAAGTGGTGTCTAGGTATAGTAAAGTAGCCATTTGCTACGCAATGAAACCACCTGTAGCGCCACCTGGTGGAACACAACGGAGTTAGCATTTTTATCTCGAAAACGGAACGAGATAGAGAAAAAAAGTGAATTACAAAGTTGTAGGGCATCATCAATTCAATACGAATCAACACCTTGCATACAGAAATGCGAAACCCATTATCCCCCCCCCCAAAACATTGAATGCTGGTCACACATATGGCGCTCATGTAACGTTGATGCTCCCCCGTCAGCTGCAATGCACATCTGGACTCTGGACAGCATACTGTATCTTGCTGCCCATTTTGCAATATGGTAGGTGACACGTTTGCACAAGCATCTGTGATACATCGTTGTAGGTCCTGCAGTGTTGGTGGAGGGGTCGCATACACCTGCTGTTTGATGTGACCTCACAGAAAGAAGTCCAATGGGGTCAGGTCAGGTGAGCGTGGAGGCCACTCCACCCAGCCACCATACCCAATGACTTCTAGGAAGGTCTCCATGAGGTATCGCTTCATGTCCGCAGCCTTGTGAGTTTTACACGTTCTAATCATAGCATTTCGGTATGCAAGGTGTCGATTCGTATTGAATTGATGATGCCCTACAAATTTGTAATTCACTTTTTTTCTCTATCTTGTTCCGTTTTTGAGATAAAAATGCTAACTCCGTTGTTTTCCACCAGGTGGCGCTATTGGTGGTTTCATTGCGTAGCGCATGGCTACTTTACTATACCTAGACACCACTTCTATGCCTATAGCTGCCGCCGTTCTCAAGTTAATGGTGGTGGACATAATATGGGTGGACACACTGTATATTACACTAGTGACATTGTTGCAAAGCCTTAGCTACATGAAGGTAGCGCTAGAGCTGTATTGTTTTATCAACCTCTAGGTGTAAACCATAATGTTTTCATTTTCTGACTACAATCAAGAATTTCCAAATGTTGTGAAGTTTAAATAAACACAAATTGTTACATAACATGTCCTACTGTGGTTCTCTCTCCTTCTGGAAGTGGAATAAGTGAATTATGTGATTATTTATTCCTGCACAATTTATTCACTGCTGTTGTGTGATTGTGTACAATCATAACGGAGACTATGATAACTGCGGTTACGTAAGTAGCAGTGAACAAAAACTGGACGTTCACCGTTACTGGCAGATCAGAAATTCAAAAATGTCTGCCATCTCAAAGAATGTGACAGTAATACTGAGCACGCACAATTTATAGCTGTTACATTATATTTCCCACATTACATTTTTTCTAACTACAACTGAACATCCTAAAGAATAAAATATGTTTGGATCATCTTGGCATTATAATCCTTTCATTGAACCAATTGAAGCCATATAAAATGGATTGGGAGGCACTGTAAACACTGAAAAAAAGATATAAAGAAGGGAAAAATGACCCAAAGTGATATTACTGTACAAGTAAAGTCTGATGATGGTAATTAGCATTATGGACACTGGGGGGCACTGTGTTACCTAATTCTTCCTTGTTTTTATAACTCATTTTACTGTACAGTATTACGTTAAAAAAAGATCTTAATGGTTTAATATTGTTGCCAACAATCCCCATAAGAAACTTATGTTTTGCTGCTTTGATGGGAAGATTCTTGATTGCTGCTGCCTAATTTTCTTATGCATGTCTTGGCAAGTCTTCAATACTGTACATTAGTGCCTTTCTGAACACTCTTCTAAAAGAATTATTTATTGATATTTGGGAAATTTGTACCCCTGAAATGCTGAGGCTATGACTGATAAATCATACTTGAACTGGACCAGAGGCTCTATTTATTAAGGCTTATAAAATCATGTTTATTTAATTCTTGGCTTGTAAAAACGATTGGACTTTAAAGATCTGTCACAAGTTTTCTTCACTTCTGTTTTATGAAAAAATATTCTGAATTGTGTTTAATAATAATAATAATAATTATTTTAATAAAGAGAATTTTCATGCATCACAATCTTCTCTGTGTGATTCATTCACGAATCAACAAGGTAACAGAAATATGGTGTTATAAAAAAAAAATAAAAAATATGCAGGGTACTCTGTCACAACAAGGGAAGCCACGGTGCTGAGGGATTGTCAGGTCCTTTAGGGATATTTCTGGGCACATTTAATAAGATTCATTTAGAAAAAGCACCAGCCTACTGAGTTCTTAAAGCACCACCCCAGCAGGTTTTTTTTTTTTCCAGTGCTGGAGTGGTGTTTTAAATCTAAGTCCCAGCCCCATGTATTATATTTACCAGACGTTTTCATGCTTGCTTAGCATCACTCCAGTCCCAGAGAGCCATCTTGTGTCCATAACTTCTGACTGGTTACATCACGAAGTCTCAATGTAAGGCCTGTTTCACACGTCAGTGATTCTGGTACGTTTGTGCTTTTTTTTAAACGTACCAGAATCACTGACATACACAGACACATTATAATGAAGGGGTCTGCTCACACATCAGTGATTTTTCACTGCACGTGTCTCCGTGCGGCGTACCCGCGTGTGCGTGATTGCTGCACGGAGACATGTCCATTTTTTTCTGGCATCACTGATGTTCCACGGACCACGCAGTGGTGTGGTCCGTGAAACACGTGCCAGAAAAAAACGTGCATTTAATAAACATTTTAACTCACCCGGCGTCCAGCGATGTCCTCTGCAGCCCGTTCTGCCGGCTGCTTCTAAGCCGGCTGATTACTGTCGCGCATCTTAATGAAGCAGCTGCTGCAGGGGTCACCGCCGGCCGGATGCTGCACCGCGGGAGCGATCAGCACCATGGAGAGCGGGAGCGGGCGCAGGTGAGTTGATTTCTAAGTGCAATCACGGCCCACGGAGAACGGAGCCCGGATTGCACTTAGACAACCCACGTGTGCCGTGAATCACGGCACACGCAGGGACATGTGCGTGTTTTACACGCCAGTGAAAAACGTCACTGTTTTTCACTGACGTGTGAAACGGGCCTAAAGGCTGCTTTACACCAGACAATCTATCGTGCGATAGATCGTCGGGGTCACGGTTTTTGTGACGCACATCCGGCATCGCTGGCGATGCCGGCCTGTGTGACACCTCCTAGCGACGCAGTATCGCTCACAAATCGTGAGTCGGGTACTGCTCGTTAGGTTCCATAATATCGTTTAATTTGGTTGATCATCGTTTCCGTGGTAGCACACGCCGCTCCGTGTGACACCACGGGAACGATGACCAGCTCACCTGCCTCCCGCGGCCGCCGCCGGCTCTATGTGGAAGGAAGGAGGTGGGCGGGATGTTTACATCCTGCTCATCTCCGCCCCTCCGCTTCTATTGGCCGGCGGCCGTGTGACGTCGCTGTGATGCCAAACGTCCCTCCCACTTCAGGAAGTGGACGTTCGCCGCCCACAGCGAGGTCGCACGAGAGGTAAGTATGTGTGACGGGGGTTACTGACTTTGTGCGACACGGGCAGCGATTTGCCCGTGACGCAGAAAGGACGGGGGCGGGTACGATCGATTGTGAAATCGCACAATCGATCGTACCATGTAAAGCAGGCTTTAGTCTATGAGAGCAAGAATAAGGCCAGAACGAGGCTCTGATAGACTTGTATTGCAATTTGACCTCCGGCATGCTCCATGAAACACTGGTGCTGCTGGGAAGTCACAATCTGTAGAAGACCCACCAGAGTGGCAGTGAAAGTGAGATGTCGGAGGATGAGTATATCACAAGGGGCAGGGACCTGGATTTAAAGCTCTCAAATCCCCCCTCCCCCCCAAAAAAACCGCTTGAGTAGTGCTCTAAATACCAAGGCAGCCACAGACTGATTATAGGTTCTCCTTTAAGAATTTTGGACAGTTGTTTTTTTTAAAACAAAAATTCATGCAGTAGATCCAAGTTCTGTCCATAGGAGCTCCATGGCTTCTGCAGCGCTTTGTGCGCTAAATTTGCCTTTGAAAACCTTGATGGTGAGTCTGAACAGTACCGGGAACAGCGCCCAAATGATAGTGAACTGAACAAAGCAGAAGAAGAAGACAAACAAATGAATATTCTGAAACCTAAAATAATATGTATCAAAGATCTTTTCTTTTTTTTTTTTTTTTTAAATATACCTACCCAAAAAGTATTTACACGTTCTCCTCACTGCAAAGTAAAGTAATATCTTGCGGCGTGTTTGTACAGGTGGTTCTGAGAGCAGTATGCACCTCCCAACCACCCTTTCACCACAATTAGGAACAGTATCTTAGGAGGTTGTTTTACTTACAGTCACTAAATCACATTTCAATTTGTAAACATCCAGTTCTTGGCAGCTTTTGCTCACACAGACACATAGAAAAATAAAGAAGAAGTATCTGTTTATTCTGAATTTTTTTTTTTTTTGCTGTCAGTAGTACCTTTGGCCTTGGTGATGCAACAACAAAAAGAAAAAAAAAATCTCAGGATCAAGTGCATGTAAAGTGCATACACACAAATCCACACGTCAGCAGGAATTGCTTTGTTGTTCTAGCTCACGGCAGGGAGGAGGCAGAGGGCAGTAGTCATTTGCTGATCACTGCCCTCTCTCCATGTCTTGCAACTAGTTGAAATGGCCAAGTAAAAATAAAAAAACAAAAGCAATATAAACTGGAAAAATAAAGGCCGCGTAAGTCAAGGTGGAGGAATGAACACGAAGCAAGAATAAAAGGTGACAGGTTCAACAGTCATATTTTAGAACCAGTTTTCTCTAAACAGGCATCTTTGCACAATGTAATAATTTTCCTTCTAGATTTACTAGCATGTCACATAATAACCATTATTATAGCATACACACTGTTATTGCTTACTAGTAGGCCAGATGCTAGTGCCAGCATCAAGCTACTTCTTCACACCGTCTCTTTAATACCATATCCCATTTCACAATGTATGTCTATATTATTACATTATAGAAACTGAGGCGTTTTCCATTATATACAGTAGCCACAACCAAACTGTTTCTCTCTGTGGATCAAGTCTGCATAAAAAATAAGTTAGTACGTGATTTGATAGACTTTGTTTATCTTAATATGCATATTCACAGAAAATAAAATTTTATAATATTGGTATTTGATAAGATTCCTGCCAGTAATCAGCGGGCAGCAAGTGTCCCTCAGAGCAGGAGGAAATCATTTATAGGTAAAGGAGTTGTCCACTATTAGGCCAACCCCTACTCAATCCCCATGTTTCCCCCTAGTAAAATTATAACACCTACACTCACCTTCGGCGCTATTCCAGCAGTGTCAGCATAGGATCTCCTGGGGATCGTATGACATTTTGCTGATACCATTGGAACAGCGCCAGAGGTGAGTATAGATGTTATTATTTTACTAGGGGAAAACATACTGATTGAGCAGGAGATGTGCGAGTGGTGGACAACCCCTTTAATGTTAAAATGAAATCTGTCAGTATGACACAGCACCTCAAATCTGTTTATGGTCATGTTGCTCTCTGCAAGATAATTTCATCCATACATTTATTGATGTAATCTGTTGCTCCATAACTGAAAAATCACTGTTTTAATTAATATGCAAATGAGGCGCAAGTGCTCTGGGTGTGCCAAAGCACCTCCTGAACCTCTGTATTCCCTGTTCCCAGCCCAGTCCCACGTTCCACTGACAGTTCAGTGTCCACCTAAGTCGAGCAGGGGAATGTGGGGCTGGGCTGGTTGTTAGGAGAGGGAGACAAGAGTTTGGGAAGTGCTTTACTATGCCTAGAGTACTTTAAGAGAACCTGTCATCTCCAGAAACACTAACTACCTGCAGATTTAGATGTAATCTGAAATTAAATGGCATATAAATCATGCCCGGCTGCCCTAGTGGAGCAGTCTGAGAGATTTCCTTGAACTAATACAGTATATCACAAAAGTGAGTACATCTGTCCCATGAAAAGATATTTACAAAAATAGGAAAACACTGAAGAAATGACACTTTAATACAATGTAATGTAGAGTACAGCTTGTATAACAGTGTAAAGTTGGTATGCCCTATATATAACTCAACACACATCCATTAAAGTGAAAACAGCGGGCAACAAAAGTGAGTGCACCCCTAAGTGAAAATGGCCAAATTGTGCCTAATTAGCCATTTTTCCTCCCTGGTGTCATGTGACTCATTACTGTTACAAGGTGTAAGGTGTGCATGGGGGCCGGGGTGTTACATTCGGTGTTATCACTCACACACTGTTATACTGGTCATTGAAAGCTCACTATGGCTCCTCATGGCAAAGAATTCTCTGAGGATCTGGGAAAAAAAAAAATGTTGCTCTACATAAAGATGGCCAAGGCTATACTAAGATTGCCAGCACTATGAAACTGAGTGAGCTGCAGGACAGTGGCCAAGATCATACAGCGGTTTAACCCCTTCACCCCCGAGCAATTTTCCGTTTTTTTCCTCCCCATCTTCCCATGAGGGACAGTGTCTAACAAAAAATTCTTGCTGCAGTAGTCAGCAGAGATGTGCCTAGTATAGACACTAAGCTAAAACTGAAGTAACCTGGCTGGGCCATGGGGTGTATACTGCAGGGGAGGAGCTAACATCTTTGCATCTACTTAGTGTCCTCCTATGGATAAGCAGCATAACACCCATGGTCCTGTGTCCCCCAATGAGGCGTCAGAGAAAGTAGCACAACACATGCGGCACCACCCGGCTGTCATAGGTCTCACTCACCACGATCCCGACTGCTCCGCAGGACTTTCTGGATGAGACTGGAGGTGCTCTGCTTGTCAAACCCAGGAGTGGGTAAAGCGGTAATAAAGGAACAAGGAAGAACAGTGGCACACGTTAATCATGAAAGTTTTCTTCTTTTATTAATTCAGGTATATAAAAACAGCAGCCACCGTGTGTTCGTGGAAACAGGGGGAGAGGGTACAGAGAAGAGTGCTGAGATGGAAGATGGCTATTTCGCACCGATCAACATAAAATGGCTATCTTCCGGCTCAGCGCTCCTGTCTGTACCCGCTCCCCCTCTTTCCACAAGCACACTATGGCTACTGTTTTTATATACCTGAATTAATAAAAGAAGAAAACTTTCACGATTGAAGTGTGCCACTGTTCTTTTGTGTTCCTGGATTGCTATATGAGGGCTTGCTTTTTGCGGGAGGAGTTGTACTTTTTATTAATTTATTAATTATAATTTTTATTGATTTTCAAAAGCAAACAAATCATTACATAGAAACAAATAATATTAATATTAATAATATCAACAATATTATCAGTAAAATGACAAGAAAATTGTATATTACTCCTTTTACAATTCAGTACTACAACATCTAATCAATGTTCACAGTATTCACAGTAAGACTCAGAATCTTTAATACCGTGTGGAAACCCTTATAACTAACTATATGAATGAATTTGCAACCATCTTGTTAAACTCTCCTACTTCGCCCCCCCCCCCCCCCACGAACCCTCCCTCTGTTCAAACCCACTCCTACCTAGTCACCTTCAACCCCCACCTCCAATCCTCCAAGTGTACCACCTAATTTCTCAGAGTGATACTACGCAGTCTCCTTAAATGGTGACATTAAGCGTTCTATTTCCTCCGAATTGTAGTAGGTTATATTAAACCCCCTCTACTTTTTGAAGTGACAACCCCATCGTCCCGACTTCCTTCCAGCATCAAGGCCCTCTAACTCCATCAGCCGTTTTATGTGGATTATTACTTCTTCGAACGAGGGTACTTTTGACTCCAACCAATATTTCAATATTTCAGTATCATCCTCTTTGTTGCAAGTATGATTACATGTAATAGTAAAGGGGGATGTTTACCTCTTCCCACACATGGAACAGAACCAGAGTAGGGGAAAGAAGGAGTTTGATGTCCCAGAGTTTAGCAACACACTTTGATACTTGGGCCCACAGTGGCTCAAGGTGGGGACACAGCCACAGTCCATGGTAGAGATCCGTAGCTTCTAAATTACATTTACGACAACGAGTAATCCTCTCAGGATTCTCAAGCTTTCTGGGCAAACTGAATGCATAGATCGCCCGGTGTATCACTTTATATGGAGTCTCCCGCCACTGCTCATTCAGTATTGCCTTTCGTAGGGCCCTCAACCCCTCCCTGATCTTTGTTCCAATGTCGGGGTCCCCTAGTTGCTTTTCCCATGGCATAAAGAAACTCTGGCTGATAGCCTGTCAACTGGTCTTGCATTGCCCCATATAGAGATGAAATTGACGAAAACGTTTGTGGAGTTGTACTTTTTAATGACACTATTCATTCTGCCCCATATTGCACTGGAAAACAGGAAAAAAAAATCCAACTGTGGAAACTGCAAAAAAAAAAAAAAAAAGTGCAATTCCATAATTGATTTTTGGGATTTTTATTTACCATGCTCACTATATGGTAAAACTGATCAGGCAGTATGATGCCTCAGGTCAGTACAAGTACCAAACATCTATACCTTTACTATTATCTAAGTGATGAATTTTTTTTTCCGAAGTTTATAAAAATAAATAAACAAATAAATAAATTGTGCTTTTGTCGCCATTTTTTCGAGTTCTCAGTTTTTGGGATCTGGGGTTCAGTAATTATTTTTTGCATCTTGAGCTGATGTTTTTAATTATACCATTTTTGGGTAGATGCGATGTTTTCATCGCCTGTTATTGCATTTTAATGCAATGTTGAGGTGACCAAAAAATGTATTCTGGTGTTTTGATTTTTTTTTATTGCTACGTCCCTTGCTAAATCAGATTAATTGATCTTATATTTTGATAGATTGGGCATTTCTGAATGCGGCAAAACCAAATGTGTATTTTTGATCACTATTGTTTTATTCTCAATGGAGCGAAATGGGGGTGATTTGAACTTTTAGGGGTTTTTTTTTAAATATTTTGAAAAACTTTATTTTTTTTATAATTTTTTAGTGATTTTACTAGTCGCCCTAGGTGACTTGATGCGTGCACTGTCTAATCGCTTCTGCTGATTTATTCATAGAAAACAAGTCATTACAGCGACAGGGGTCATCATGACCCCATCCTCTCATGGCAACCCATTGGCGCCCTGTGGTCACGTCATGGGGCCACCGATGGCGGCGGGGAACAGCGCAATCACAACTGGTGTGTATTGGATAGCGCTGTCAGAGTTTGACAGCATGATCTAAGGGGTTAACAGGCACGGGCGGATCAGAGATCCATGTGCAACTATTATCGGCACATGTCTGCTGATCAGATCAGCAGACGTGGGGGGAAGAATGCGGGCTCACCGTATGAGCCTGCATTAAAGGGACAGACACGGCCAGGGACGTACATATATGTCCTTGGTCGTGAAGAGTTAACAAGACAGGTTCCACACAGAACAGGCCTCGCCATGGTTGACCAAAAAAGCTCAGTGCACATGCTCAGCGAGTTCGTCTATTTAGAATATATACGAGTGCTGCTAGCATTGCTGCAGAGGTTACAGGGGTGAGGAATTCAAAGTCAAGTGTGTTCTGCCTACAGTCAGACATGGTGGCTGAAGTGTCATGGTTTGGGACTGCATAAGTGCTGCCGGCTGTGGGGTGGGGGGCTACAGTTCATTGAGGGAACCATGAATGCCAACATGTACTGTGATATTCTGAAACAGAGCATACCCTCCCCTCAGAAACTGGTCTTCAGGGCAGTATTCCAACATGATAACGACCCCAAACACACCTCCAAGATAAGCAATGTCTTGCTAAAGAAACTCCGGGTAAAGATACTGGACTGGCCAAGCGTCTCCAGACCTAAACCCTATGGAGCTTCTGTGGGCCTCCGAACATAGAAGATAGAGGAGCGCAAGGTCTGCAACATCCACCAGCTCTGTGATGTTGTCATGGAGGATGGAAGAGGATCCAGTGGCTCCTGTGAAGCTCTAGTGAACTGAATGTTCAAGAGAGGTAAGGCCGTGCTTGAAAATAATGATTTACACACAAAATATTAAGGGTAAGAACGCACTTTGCGTTTCCACCTGCGTTTCAGGTGCTTTTTAGTTCCGTTTTGAGAAGCACCTTTTTCATGCCAAAAGGCATGCGTTTTGATTTTCCAGCAAAGTCAATGGAAAATGGGGATTTTCAGACCGCACTTTGCGTTTCTAAACGCTGCGTTTAATTTGCATATTTTGTGGCAAAAACCATGCGTTCAAAGAAGAAGCATGTCAATTGTTTTTGCCATTTTGGGTGCATTTTGCTAACATTGAAGTCAATGAGAAATGGCAAAAACCAAGATTCCTTCAAATTCCTGCGTTTTACCTGCTTTTTCCGTGCAGAAAACATGCGTTTTGGACTACCAAAACGCATGCTTTTTACCCATCAAAATAATGATTTGATATGTCCCTTTACACACACACACACATAATCCAACAATTAAATTTAAGAAAAATATGCATTTATTGCTATTTTAGCGATAAAATGTATATTACCGCTATAATTTTATGAAATATATCTATTTTCATTATTTTTCCCATTAATATAGATTTTATACTTTTTTTTCCTCTTTTTTCATTCTGTTTGACTGTTTAAACTTTATTAACCCCTTCACGACCGGCCGATTTTTCGCTTTCCGTTTTTTTTTTCGCCATTCTTTTTCTGAGAGACGTAACATTTTTATTTTTCAGTCAATATGGTCATGTGAGGGCTCATTTTTTGCGGAACGAGCTGTACTTTTAAATGAAACCATCAGTTTTACCATATAGTGTACTAGAAAATGGTAAAAAAATTCCAAATGCTGAAAAATTGCAAAAAAAAGTGCGATAGCACTATGGTTTTTGAGATATTTTATTCACTGTGTTCGCTATATGGTAAAACCGATGTGTGGGTGTGATGCCTCAGGTCAGTGCGAGTTCGTAGACACCAAACATGTATAGGTTTACTTTTATATAAGGGGTTAAAAAAAAAAATCGGAAGTTTGTGGCGCACGTTTTACGCCATATTCCGTGACCTGTAGCGTTCTCATTTTTCGGGATCTATGGCTCAGTGACGGCTTATTTTTTGCATCTCGAGCTGACGTTTTTAACGGTACCATTTTTGCGCAGAGGCTACGTTTTGATCGCCTCTTATTGCATTTTGCGCAAAAGTTGTGGCGACAAAAAAACATCGTTTTGGCGTTTGGAATTTTTTTGCCGCTACGCCGTTTACTGATCAGATTCATTGATTTTATATTTTGATAGATCGGGCGTTTCTGAACGCGGCGATACCAAATGTGTGTATATTTTTTATTTTTTTAACCCTTTAATTTTCAATGGGGCGAATGGGGGGGTGATTTGAACTTTTAGGTTTTTTTGTTTTTTTTAAATTTTTTAAAACTTTTTTTTTTATTTTACTAGTCCCCCTAGGGGGCTATTGCGATCAGCATTCCGATCGCTCTGCAGTATCTGCTGATCACAGCTACAAGGCTGTAAACAGCAGATACGCTGTCTTTCTCTTTTGCTGTGCCCCAGCGAAAGTGAAACCAAGTCAGGTGTAGTACAGGAGTCATCACATGACCCTGTGCTACCATGACAACTATCGGGAGTCACGTGATCGCGTCACGTGACTTCCGGTATCGGGCGGTAAGGAAAAAATCATGTATTGACAGCGCCATATAAGGGGTTAATCGGCACGAGCAGATAACGATTCTGCTCGTGCCTAGCAGGCACACATCTCAGCTGTGAAAATCAGCTGAGATGTATGCCGATCGCGGCATGCTGCCGCCGGAGGACCGTGGGCAGTAACATTATGTCATTTAGGACGTAATTTTACTGCCCGCGGTCGTTAAGGGGTTAAGCAGTGTCTTGATGTTCAAAACGCATCTGTTTAAACGCAGGTGAAAACGCATGTAAAAAGCGCTGAAAACGCATCTAAAATGTGGTAAATACGCATGCGTTTTCAGCGCTAAAGTTCAGAAAAAGGCAACTTTGGTCAAATCAATTAAGCCCAAAACGTGCGTTTAGAACTGCAAGTAGGTGAACGCAAAGTGCGTTCTTAGCTTAACACTTTGGGCAAAATTTGGCAGGCAATTTTCACTTAGGGGTGTACACACATTTGTTGCCAGCGGTATAGATATTAATGGCTGCATGTTGTTATTTAGAGGGCACATCAAATTTACACTCTAATAAAAGCTACTCTGACTACTTTGCATTGTAGTAAAGTACAAGTGTCAGATCTTCAGTGTTGTCCCATGAAAAGATATTATAATAAAATATTTACACAAATGTGAGTGGTGTACTCACTTCTGTGATGTATGGTATTATTCCACAGTCTCTACTCTGCAGGCCAACAACATGCCATCCCTAATACTGTACATTGCTTTGATTTTGTGGTTTAGCGTTGTCACAAAAGTCTATGTATAGAGGAGCGCATGTATGAATTCAGCTCATGATTCACATGCCAGTCATTTGAATTTCTTTATGTATTTTATTCTGAAAGTTCATGTGTCACTGGTTGTTTATTGCTCATCAATATGGATCTCAGATCACATGTTGATAATTGATGACTTGGCTGCTCATCAACAATTTTGTCTTGTCAGTATAAAACAAACAAATGTACAACCACAGCACTGCCTATCACGAGGAGCAAGATTACATAAGCAAGTGACGCTGTTTAGTGACATGCAGAGTATGCAATTTATGGAATCTCATTGTGCTGTAAACTTGATTTCAATTTAAGAAGATAATCTCAAGTCATAGGATAGTGGATCACCTTCTGATCTCGGGTCCTGACTGCTGAGACCCCAGAATGGTCCAAAATAGCACTCTGGATCCTTAGAAAATGGCTTTATAGAATGGAGTAGAGGTCTATATGTTTGACTCCAGCTGCATTTATTGACCATGCGAGTGCCAGAGAAAGCCATTAGCTGTATGCAAAAATTTGGGCGGTTCCATAGACAACAAATTTAGCATGTCTCCGAATTTCCAAGCAATACATTTTGCATCTATGTTCTGAAAATGAGAAATGGTCAAAATAACAAAACAATGCATTGCTTTCAGACCTCAAATAATGCAAAAAAAACCAAGTTCATAATAATTTTGAAACAACAATACTAATAATGTTTTAACTCAGGAAGAGTTCAGAAATCAATATGTTGTGGAATAACCATGATTTTTAGTCACAGCTTTTATGCGTCTTGGCTGCTTTCCACCAGTCTTCACACTGCTTTTGGGTGACCTTATGCCACTCCTGGTGCAAAAATGTAAGCAGTTCTTCTTTGTTTGATGGCTTGTGACTATACATCTTCCTCTTGATAACATTCCAGAGGTTTTCAATGGGGTTAAGGTCTGGAGATTGGGCTGGCCATGACAGGGTTTTGATGTGGTGGTCCTTCATCCACACATTGATTGACCTAGCTGTGTGGCATGGCGCATTGTCCTGCTGGAAGAACCAGTCCTCAGAGTTGGGTGAACATTGCCAGAGCAGAAGGAAGCAACTGTTTTTCCAGGATAACCTTGTATGCGGCTTGATTCATATGCTCTTTGCAAAGTTTAATCTGCCCAATTCCAGCCTTGCTGAAGCATCCCCACATCATCACGATCCTCCACCAAATTTCACAGTGAGTGCAAGACACTGTGGCTTGTACGCCTCTTCAAGTCTCAGTCTAACCATTAAATGACCAGGTGTTGGGCAAACCTGAAAATTAGACTCATCAGAGAAGAGTACCTTACTCTAGAAATTGGGCAGATTAAACTTTGCAAAGGATGTATGAATCAAGAAGCATCCAGGGTTATCCTGGAAAACAGTTGCTTCCTTCTGCTCAGGCAATGTTCCCCAACTCTGAGGACTGTTTTTTGCAGCAGGACAATGTGCCATGCCACACAGCTAGGTCAATCAATGTTTGGATGAAGGACCCCAACATCAAAACCCTGTCATGGCCAGCCCAATCTCCAGGCCTGAACCCCATTGAAAACCTCTGGAATGTAAGCAAGAGGAATATATAATCAAAATATGCCTATAATAAGAAAAATCAGAAAAACTGAAAATTTTGCAGTGGTCTCTCAATACACACACACACACACACACACACACACACACACACACACGGAAAAATAAGTATTTGATACACTGCTGGTATTGCAAGTTATCACCTACAAAGAGTGGAGTGGTCTGTAATTTCTGTAAATCCAGAAAATCACATCGTATTATTTTTAAGTAATTTGCATTTTATTGCATGAAATAAGAATTTGATACAATAGAAAAACAGAATTTAATATTTGATAAAAACCTTTCTTTGCAATTACAGAGGTTAGATGTTTCCTGTACTTCTTGACCAGATTTACACACACTGCAGCAGGGATGTCGGAAACTCCTCCATACAGATCTTCTCCAAATCTTTCAGGTCACTCCTCCATACAGATCTTCTCCAGATGTTTCAGGTCACCCCTCCATATTATCTTATCCAGATCTTTAGGAACGGTCACTGTGCAACATTGAGTTTCAGCTCCCTCCAAAGATTTTTTATTGGATTCAGGTCTCCAGACTGGCTAGGCCACTTCAGGACCTTGAAGTGGTTATTATGGATCCCCTCCTAAAGCCTGCTTTACACGTTGCAATTTCGCATACGATATAGTATTCGATTTGCAACGCCCCCATCATATGTGTGGCACGTTCAATTTGTTGAACGTGCCGCACATACGAGTAACCCCCCATCACATGCACTTACCTTCCATACGACATCGATGTGGGCGGCGAACATCCACTTCCTGGAGTGGGAGGGACGTTCGGCGTCACATCGACGTCACGCGGCAGCCGGCGGATAGAAGCGGAGGGGCGTAGCTGAGCGGGACGTAAACATCCCGCCCACCTCCTTCCTTCCGCATTGTGGGCCGGGAGCCGCAGGACGTAGGTAAGATCTGTTCATCGTTCCCGGGGTGTCACACACTGCAATGTGTGCTACCCCGGGTACGATGAACAATCTGACTTGTAATTCTAGAGAAAGGTACGATGTGTATGTGATGAACGTTTTAACGTTCAATCGCAATCGCACGTACCTGTCACACACTGCAATGTACCTTACAATGCCGGATGTGCGTCACTTACGACGTGACCCCGCCGACACATTGTAAGATACATTGCAGCGTGTAAAGCGGGTTTTAGTTGCCCTGGCTGCGTGTTTCGAGTCATTGTCATACTGGAAGACCCATTCACTCATCTCCACAAGATATGCAAATGTATAAAGTAAAAGAAGGGAATTTTGTTTACTTACCGTAAATTCCTTTTCTTCTAGCTCCAATTGGGAGACCCAGACAATTGGGTGTATAGCTTCTGCCTCCGGAGGCCACACAAAGTATTACACTTAAAAGTGTAAAGCCCCTCCCCTTCTGCCTATACACCCCCCGTGCATCACGGGCTCCTCAGTTTTGGTGCAAAAGCAAGAAGGAGTAAAAGTTATAAATTGGTTTAAAGTAAATTCAATCCGAAGGAATTTCGGAGAACTGAAACCATTCAACATGAACAACATGTGTACACAAAGAACAACAGCCCGAAGGGAACAGGGGCGGGTGCTGGGTCTCCCAATTGGAGCTAGAAGAAAAGGAATTTACGGTAAGTAAACAAAATTCCCTTCTTCTTTGTCGCTCCATTGGGAGACCCAGACAATTGGGACGTCCAAAAGCAGTCCCTGGGTGGGTAAAATAATACCTCGTAATAGAGCCGTACCACGGCCCTTTCCTACAGGTGGGCAACCGCCACCTGAAGGACTTGCCTACCTAGGCTGGCATCCGCCGAAGCATAGGTATGCACCTGATAGTGTTTTGTGAAAGTGTGCAGACTCGACCAGGTAGCCGCCTGACACACCTGCTGAGCCGTAGCCTGGTGCCGCAAAGCCCAGGACGCACCCACGGCTCTGGTAGAATGGGCTTTCAGCCCAGAGGGAACCGGAAGCCCAGAAGATCGATAAGCTTCGAGAATTGGTTCCTTGATCCACCGAGCCAGGGTTGATTTCGAAGCCTGTGACCCTTTACGCTGGCCAGCGACAAGGACAAAGTGTGCATCCGAGCGGCGCAGGGGCGCCGTACGAGAAATGTAGAGTCTGAGTGCTCTCACCAGATCTAACAAGTGCAGATCCTTTTCACACTGGTGAACTGGATGAGGACAAAAAGAGGGTAAGGAGATATCCTGATTGAGATGAAAGGGGGATACCACCTTAGGTAGAAATTCCGGAACCGGACGCAGAACCACCTTTTCCTGGTGAAACACCAGGAAAGGGGCTTTGCATGACAGCGCTGCGAGCTCAGACACTCTCCGAAGTGATGTGACTGCTACTAGGAAAACCACTTTCTGTGAAAGGCGTGAAAGAGAAATATCCTTCATTGGCTCGAAAGGTGGTTTCTGAAGAGCCATCAGTACCCTGTTCAGATCCCAGGGTTCTAACGGCCGCTTGTAAGGAGGGACTATGTGACAAACCCCCTGCAGGAACGTGCGTACCTGTGGAAGTCTGGCCAGGCGCTTCTGAAAAAACACAGAGAGCGCTGAGACTTGTCCCTTAAGAGAGCCGAGCGACAACCCTTTTTCCAATCCTGATTGAAGGAAGGAAAGAAAAGTGGGCAAGGCAAATGGCCAGGGAGAAAAACCCTGATCAGAGCACCAAGATAGGAATATCCTCCACGTCCTGTGGTAGATCTTGGCGGATGTCGGTTTCCTGGCCTGTCTCATAGTGGCAATGACCTCTTGAGATAACCCTGAAGACGCTAGGATCCAGGACTCAATGGCCACACAGTCAGGTTGAGGGCCGCAGAATTCAGATGGAAAAACGGCCCTTGAGACAGCAAGTCTGGTCGGTCTGGTAGTGGCCACGGTTGACCCACCGTGAGATGCCACAGATCTGGGTACCACGACCTCCTCGGCCAGTCTGGCGCGACGAGGATGGCGCGGCGACAGTCGGACCTGATCTTGCGTAACACTCTGGGCAACAGTGCCAGAGGAGGAAACACATAAGGGAGCTGAAACTGCGACCAATCCTGAACTAAGGCGTCTGCCGCCAGAGCTCTGTGATCTTGAGACCGTGCCATGAATGTTGGGACCTTGTTGTTGTGCCGTGACGCCATTAGGTCGACGTCCGGCATCCCCCAGCGGCAACAGATCTCCTGAAACACGTCCGGGTGAAGGGACCATTCCCCTGCGTCCATGCCCTGGCGACTGAGAAAGTCTGCTTCCCAGTTTTCTACGCCCGGGATGTGAACTGCGGATATGGTGGAGGCCGTGGCTTCCACCCACATAAGAATCCGCCGGACTTCCTGGAAGGCTTGCCGACTGCGTGTTCCCCCTTGGTGGTTGATGTATGCCACCGCTGTGGAGTTGTCCGACTGAATTCGGATTTGCTGGCCTTCCAGCCACGGCTGGAACGCCTTTAGGGCAAGATACACTGCCCTTATCTCCAGAACATTGATCTGAAGGGAGGACTCTGTCGGAGTCCAGGTTCCCTGAGCCCTGTGGTGGAGAAAGACCGCTCCCCACCCTGACAGGCTCGCGTCCGTCGTGACCACAGCCCATGATGGGGGAAGGAAGGATTTCCCCCCCGACAGAGAAGTGGGGAGAAGCCACCACTGAAGGGAAGCCTTGGCTGCCCGTGAAAGGGAGACTTTCCTGTCGAGGGACGTCGACTTCCTGTCCCATTTTCGGAGAATGTCCCATTGAAGAGAACGCAGATGAAACTGCGCAAAAGGAACTGCCTCCATTGCTGCTACCATCTTCCCTAGGAAGTGCATGAGGCGCCTCAGAGGGTGTGACTGGCCTTGAAGGAGAGATCGCACCCCTGTCTGTAGTGAACGCTGTTTGTCCAGCGGAAGCTTCACTATCGCTGGAAGAGTATGAAACTCCATGCCAAGATATGTCAGAGATTGGGCCGGTGTCAGATTTGACTTTGGAAAATTGATGATCCACCCGAAACTCTGGAGAGTCTCCAGAGCAATGTTCAGGCTGTGTTGGCATGCCACTTGAGTGGGTGCCTTGACAAGCACATCGTCTAAGTAAGGGATCACCGAGTGTCTCTGAGAGTGTAGGACTGCTACCACTGCTGCCATGACCTTGGTGAAGACCCGTGGGGCTGTCGCCAGGCCGAAAGGTAGTGCCACGAACTGAAGATGTTCGTCTCCTATGGCGAAACGCAGGAAGCGCTGATGCTCTGGTGCAATTGGTACGTGGAGATAAGCATCTTTGATGTCGATTGATGCTAGGAAATCTCCTTGGGACATTGAGGCGATGACGGAGCGGAGCGATTCCATCCGGAACCGCCTGGTTTTTACGTGTTTGTTGAGCAGTTTTAGGTCCAGAACAGGACGGAAGGATCCGTCCTTTTTCGGTACCACAAACAAGTTGGAGTAAAAACCGTGACCCTGTTGCTGAAGAGGCACAGGGATCACCACCCCTTCCGCCTTCAGAGTGCACACCGCCTGAAGAAGAGCATCGGCTCTCTCGGGGGGCGGGGATGTTCTGAAAAAACGAGTCGGAGGACGAGAGCTGAGCTCTATCCTGTAACCGTGGGATAGAATGTCTCTCACCCATCGGTCTTTTACCTGTGGCAGCCAGGCGTCGCAAAAGCGGGAAAGCCTGCCACCGACCGAGGATGCGGTGTGAGGAGGCCGAAAGTCATGAGGAGGCCGCCTTGGGAGCGGTTCCTCCGGCGGTCTTTTTAGGACGTGACTTAGACCGCCATGCATCGGAGTTCCTCTGATCCTTTTGAGGCCTTTTGGACGAGGAGAACTGAGACCTTCCCGCGGGCCGAAAGGACCGAAACCTCGATTGTACCTTCCGTGGTTGAGGTCTGTTTGGTTTGGACTGGGGTAAGGAAGAGTCCTTTCCCTTGGATTGTTTAATGATTTCATCCAATCGTTCACCAAACAGGCGGTCGCCAGAAAATGGCAAACCGGTTATGAACTTTTTGGAAGCGGAGTCTGCCTTCCATTCACGTAACCACATGGCCCTGCGGACTGCCACCGAATTGGCGGATGCTACCGCTGTACGACTCGTAGAGTCCAGGACCGCATTAATGGCGTAGGACGCAAACGCCGACGCCTGAGAGGTTAAGGACACCACATGCGGAGCAGATGTACGTGTGACTGCATTAATCTGCGCATGACAAGCTGAGATACCTTGGAGTGCCCATACGGCTGCGAATGCTGGAGAAAAAGACGCGCCGATAGCTTCATAGATGGATTTCAACCAGAGCTCCATCTGTCTGTCAGTGGCATCTTTGAGTGAAGCCCCATCTTCCACTGCAACTATGGATCTAGCCGCCAGTCTGGAGACAGGAGGATCCACCTTAGGACACTGAGCCCAGCCCTTGACAACGTCAGGGGGGAAGGGATAACGTGTATCCTTAAGGCGCTTGGAAAAACGCTTGGGAGACCTGAAACGGAATTTCTCCTGCTGAGAAGCTGACTCCTCAATTGTAGGAGCTGGTGGAGAAATATCCAACACCTGATTGATGGTTGCTATAAGGTCATTCACTATGGCGTCACCATCAGGTGTATCTAGGTTGAGAGCGGCCTCAGGATCAGAATCCTGTTCTGCTACTTCCGCATCATCATCCAGAGAGTCCTCCTGCTGAGACCCTGAACAGTGTGATGAAGTCGAGGGAATTTCCCAGCGCCCCCGCTTAGGCGGCCTGGGACTGCGGTCCATGTCAGAGACCTCACCCTGGGACCCATGGGTCATCCCAGGAGCACTCTGCAGCTCCAATTGAGGGGGGCCTGGGGTCAATGATTGAACAGTGCCCGGGGCCTGAGTCACCTGTCTGGACTGTAAGGCTTCTAGTATCTTAGCAGACCATTTATCCATACTCTCAGACAGTTTGTCAGCAAATACTGCAAACTCCGTCCCTGTCACCTGGACAGTGGTAGCAGGTGGTTCCACCTGGGCCACCAGTAGCAGAGGCTCCGGCTGAGTAAGTGCCACAGGGGCCGAGCATTGCACACAATGAGGGTCCGTGGAACCAGCCGGTAGTATAGCCGCACATGAGGTACAGGTTGCAAAGTAAGCCTGTGCTTTGGCACCCTTGCTATTTGCAGACGACATGCTGTTGTCTCCTCTGAGTACAATCCAGGAGGGTATATAGCCAAAAATCAACAGTGCGACAGTACAGTGTAAATGTATAGCATATAAGCATATATATATATATATATATATATATATATATATGTACACTTCTGCACTCAGTGGGGCCAGCACCTCAGGTGCTGCTTACCGACCGTTCAAAGCGGTTGTGTGATCACTAGAATCCCTGCCTGGGCCTCCCAGAGCTTTCTCTCCTCTCCAGCGTTAGAAGTGCTGACAGGAATGGCTGCCGGCGTTCTGTGGAGAGGAGGGGGCCGTGGGCGTGCTCTAGAAAGTGCGGGAATCTGGAGCCCCAGTGTGCTGTATGAGGGGGGAGGAGGATACAAGTATGCTCCAACCCTCAGCACTAACGTCCTGTGCAGCGTCCCGCCCTTCCCCTGACTGGCAGGCCTGGGGGCGGGAATATGCGATACTAGGCCGCAAAAGCCGGGGACTAAAGTAATAAGCGCGGCCGGCATATAAGCGCGGTCGGCGCGGTAGTCCCCGGCGCACAAACACACCCAGCAGTGCTGAAGTGTATATGGCCACCAGCGCTCCATGCGCGGTTCCCACGGGGACACAGAGTACCTCACAGCGCGGCCGGCGCGGTAGTCCCCGGCGCACTAACACACCCAGCAGTGCTGCAGTGTGTGTGGCATCAGCGCTCTATGCGCGGTCCCCACGGGGACACAGAGTACCTCACAGTAGCAGGGCCTTGTCCCTGTCGATACTCGGCTCCTGTCAGCAGATTCCCCAGGGGCTGCGGAGGGAGCACAGTCTCATGTGCCTGGAGACCGATTAGGATCCCACTTCACCCAGAGCCCATTAAGGGATGGGGAAGGAAAACAGCATGTGGGCTCCAGCCTCTGTACCCGCAATGGGTACCTCAACCTTAACAACACCGCCGACAAGAGTGGGGTGAGAAGGGAGCATGCTGGGGGCCCTGTTATGGGCCCTCTTTTCTTCCATCCGACATAGTCAGCAGCTGCTGCTGACTAAGATGTGGAGCTATGCGTGCATGTGTGCCTCCTTCGCACAAAGCATAAAAACTGAGGAGCCCGTGATGCACGGGGGGTGTATAGGCAGAAGGGGAGGGGCTTTACACTTTTAAGTGTAATACTTTGTGTGGCCTCCGGAGGCAGAAGCTATACACCCTATTGTCTGGGTCTCCCAATGGAGCGACAAAGAAAAGACATTTACCTATCTAAAGCTTCCCATACAAATTAGACCAGTCCTGCACAACATATGGCCCCCGAGCAGCATGCGGCCCACCAAAGTGTTTGCTGCGGCACATGGACCTCTCCGGAAGTGGCAGCGCCCTGCTTCAAATTACACCGTAATTTGAAGCCTCTCAGATGTGAATACATTTGCATCAGCAATACTTGTCAGTCAATAGGTGATTTTGTTCTATTTATTTTAATAATCCAGAAATTAAACAGGCACAAACATTTCGGTCAGACGACCTTCATCAGTGGGCAGACATGTTTGATTATCACTGGCATCAGGATGATCGAGCACTGTGTGAAGACCGCGGCCTCCACAACTGGTGTAATGAGCGCTTGAAAATGTTAACTGAAACATTTGTACTTGTTTAATTTCTATACAATTAAAATAAATAGAACAAAACAACCTACTGAGTGCCAAGTATTGCTTGATACGACATATGGGTTTGGAAGCTACTTGTGCACCACCCAGCCAAAAGTGCCATGCTATTCTTATCTAGTGAATACATTTGTAGACCTGAGCGCTGGGTCTGGCGCAGAGCAGTGGAGAGCTTGTCAGCTCCTGATTCGACGTGCAGCAGCATGAAGTCAGCACGCTACTGCCGACGCCACAGAGGCATTAGAGACGTGCTCCATGGAAGAGTTGAAGATTAAATGTGTAATAATTTTAGATGAGGGGAGGATTGGGGTTACTGAAATGTTGTGTGTGTTTGTGTGGGGGCGGGTATTGTGAAATGGGGAACAGTATAGCGAGGTGCAGTGGTGGAATATTATGGGAAGGCGCAGTTTGAGGGGATATTTTGGAGAGGGAGAGTGTGTGTGTGGCGTGGTGATATTTTGGAATAGCTCAGTGTGGGGGATGAGGGGACAGTATGGAGAGGGGCACTGTGGGAGGATATTATGGAGAAAAGCAGTGAGGGTGGGGACAATATGGAGAGGGGCAGTGTGGGGGAGACAATATAGAGAGGGCCAGAGATACTTTTATTTTTAACTCCTTTAACACCCTTTTCCAAGAGCCATAACTTTTTTTATTTGTTTTGTCTATATAGCCATAGGAGGGCTTGGTTTTTGAGGGACTAGTTGTACTTTTGAATGAGACCATTCATTCTGCCACACATTGTACCCGAAAGAAGGGAATTTTGTTTACTTACCGTAAATTCCTTTTCTTCTAGCTCCAATTGGGAGACCCAGACAATTGGGTGTATAGCTTCTGCCTCCGGAGGCCACACAAAGTATCACACTTAAAAGTGTAAAGCCCCTCCCCTTCTGCCGATACACCCCCCCGTGAGTCACGGGCTCCTCAGTTTTGGTGCAAAAGCAGGAAGGAGGAAACTTATAATTTGGTCTAAAGTAATTCAATCCGAAGGAAGTTCGGAAAACTGAAAACCATTCAACATGAACAACATGTGTACACAAAGAACAGCCCGAAGGGAACAGGGGCGGGTGCTGGGTCTCCCAATTGGAGCTAGAAGAAAAGGAATTTACGGTAAGTAACAAAATTCCCTTCTTCTTCGGCGCTCCATTGGGAGACCCAGACGATTGGGACGTCCAAAAGCAGTCCCTGGGTGGGTAAAATAATACCTCGTAATAGAGCCGTAAAACGGCCCCTTCCTACAGGTGGGCAACCGCCGCCTGAAGGACTCGCCTACCTAGGCTGGCATCTGCCGAAGCATAGGTATGCACCTGATAGTGTTTCGTGAAAGTGTGCAGACTCGACCAGGTAGCCGCCTGACACACCTGCTGAGCCGTAGCCTGGTGCCGCAAAGCCCAGGACGCACCCACGGCTCTGGTAGAATGGGCCTTCAGCCCTGAGGGAACCGGAAGCCCAGAGGAACGGTAGGCTTCGAGAATTGGTTCCTTGATCCACCGAGCCAGGGTTGATTTGGAAGCCTGTGACCCTTTACGCTGGCCAGCGACAAGGACAAAGAGTGCATCCGAGCGGCGCAGGGGCGCCGTACGAGAAATGTAGAGTCTGAGTGCTCTCACCAGATCCAACAAGTGCAAATCCTTTTCACATTGGTGAACTGGATGTGGACAAAGAGAAGGTAAGGAGATATCCTGATTGAGATGAAAGGGGGATACCACCTTAGGGAGAAATTCCGGAACCGGACGCAGAACCACCTTGTCCTGGTGAAACACCAGGAAAGGAGCCTTGCATGACAGCGCTGCTAGCTCAGACACTCTCCGAAGTGATGTGACTGCTACTAGGAAGACCACTTTCTGCGAAAGGCGTGAAAGAGAAATATCCTTCATTGGCTCAAAAGGTGGTTTCTGAAGAGCCATCAGCACCCTGTTCAGATCCCAGGGTTCTAACGGACGCTTGTAAGGAGGAACTATGTGACAAACCCCCTGCAGGAACGTGCGCACCTTTGGAAGTCTGGCTAGGCGCTTCTGGAAAAACACAGAGAGCGCTGAGACTTGTCCCTTAAGAGAACCGAGTGACAAACCCTTTTCCAATCCGGATTGAAGGAAGGAAAGAAAAGTGGGCAAGGCAAATGGCCAGGGAGTAAAACCCTGATCAGAGCACCAGGATAAGAATATTCTCCACGTCCTGTGGTAGATCTTGGCGGACGTTGGTTTCCTGGCCTGTCTCATAGTGGCAATGACCTCTTGAGATAACCCTGAAGATGCTAGGATCCAGGACTCAATGGCCACACAGTCAGGTTGAGGGCCGCAGAATTCAGATGGAAAAACGGCCCTTGAGACAGCAAGTCTGGTCGGTCTGGTAGTGCCCACGGTTGACCCACCGTGAGATGCCACAGATCCGGGTACCACGACCTCCTCGGCCAGTCTGGAGCGACGAGGATGGCGCGGCGGCAGTCTGACCTGATCTTGCGCAACACTCTGGGCAGCATTGCCAGAGGAGGAAACACATAAGGCAGTTGAAACTGCGACCAATCCTGAACTAATGCGTCTGCCGCCAGAGCTCTGTGATCTTGAGACCGTGCCATGAATGCCGGGACCTTGTTGTTGTGCCGGGACGCCATTAGGTCGACGTCCGGCATCCCCCAGCGGCAACAGATCTCTTGAAATACGTCCGGGTGAAGGGACCATTCCCCTGCGTCCATGCCCTGGCGACTGAGAAAGTCTGCTTCCCAGTTTTCTACGCCCGGGATGTGAACTGCGGATATGGCGGATGCAGTGGCTTCCGCCCACAGCAGAATCCGCCGGACTTCCTGGAAGGCTTGCCGACTGCGTGTGCCGCCCTGGTGGTTGATGTATGCCACCGCTGTGGAGTTGTCCGACTGAATTCGGATCTGTTTGCCTTCCAGCCACGGCTGGAACGCTTTTAGGGTAAGATACACTGCCCTTATCTCCAGAACATTGATCTGCAGGGAGGACTCTGGCTGAGTCCAGGTACCCTGGGCCCTGTGGTGGAGAAAGACCGCTCCCCACCCTGACAGGCTCGCGTCCGTCGTGACCACCGCCCAGGATGGTGGTAGGAAGGATTTCCCCTTCGACAATGAAGTGGGAAGAAGCCACCACCGAAGAGAGGCTTTGGCTGCCTGAGAAAGGGAGACGTTCCTGTCGAGGGACGTCGACTTCCTGTCCCACTTGCGGAGAATGTCCCATTGAAGTGGACGCAGATGAAACTGCGCAAAAGGAACTGCCTCCATTGCTGCCACCATCTTCCCTAGGAAGTGCATGAGGCGCCTCAAGGGGTGTGACTGGCCTTGAAGTAGAGATTGCACCCCTGTCTGTAGTGAACGCTGTTTGTCCAGCGGAAGCTTCACTATCGCTGGAAGAGTATGAAACTCCATGCCAAGATATGTCAGTGATTGGGCCGGTGTCAGATTTGACTTTGTGAAATTGATGATCCACCCGAATCTCTGAAGAGTCTCCAGAGCAATGTCCAGGCTGTGTTGGCATGCCACTCGGGAGGGTGCCTTGACAAGCAGATCGTCTAAGTAAGGGATCACCGAGTGTCCCTGAGAGTGTAGGACTGCTACAACTGCTGCCATGACCTTGGTGAAGACCTGTGGTGCTGTCGCCAGGCCGAAAGGCAGTGCCACGAACTGAAGGTGTTCGTCCCCGATGGCGAAACGCAGGAAGCGCTGATGCTCTGGTGCAATCGGTACGTGGAGATAAGCATCTTTGATGTCGATTGATGCTAGGAAATCTCCTTGGGACATTGAGGCGATGACGGAGCGGAGCGATTCCATCCGGAACCGCCTGGTTTTCACGTGTTTGTTGAGCAGCTTTAGGTCCAGAACAGGACGGAAAGATCCGTCCTTTTTTGGCACCACAAACAAGTTGGAGTAAAAACCGTGACCCTGTTGCTGAAGAGGAACAGGGATCACCACTCCTTCTGCCTTCAGAGTGCACACCGCCTGAAGAAGAGCATCGGCTCGCTCGGGGGGCGGAGATGTTCTGAAGAAACGAGTCGGAGGACGAGAGCTGAGCTCTATCCTGTAACCGTGAGACAGAATGTCTCTCACCCAACGGTCTTGTACCTGTGGCAACCAGGCGTCGCAAAAGCGGGAGAGCCTGCCACCGACCGAGGATGCGGCGTGAAGAGGCCGAAAGTCATGAGGAGGCCGCTTTGGGAGCGGTTCCTCCGGCGGTCTTTTTAGGACGTGACTTAGACCGCCATGAATCGGAGTTCGTCTGACCCTTCTGTGGCCAGTTGGACGAGGAGAATTGAGACCTGCCCGCGAGCCGAAAGGACCGAAACCTCGATTGTACCTTCCGTTGTTGAGGTCTTTTTGGTTTGGACTGGGGTAAGGATGAGTCCTTTCCCTTGGATTGTTTAATGATTTCATCCAATCGCTCACCAAACAGGCGGTCGCCAGAAAATGGCAACCCGGTTAAGAACTTTTTGGAGGCAGAGTCTGCCTTCCATTCACGTAGCCACATGGTCCTGCGGACTGCCACCGAATTGGCGGATGCTACCGCCGTACGGCTCGTAGAGTCCAGGACAGCATTAATGGCGTATGACGCAAACGCCGACGGCTGAGAGGTTAATGACACCACCTGCGGAGCAGAGGCCCGTGTGACTGCATTAATCTGCGAGTGACAAGCTGAGATAGCTTGGAGCGCCCATACGGCTGCGAATGCCGGAGCAAAGGACGCGCCGATAGCCTCATAGATGGATTTCAACCAGAGCTCCATCTGTCTGTCAGTGGCATCTTTGAGTGAGGCCCCATCTTCCACTGCAACTATGGATCTAGCCGCCAGTCTGGAGACTGGAGGATCCACCTTGGGACACTGAGCCCAACCCTTGACAACGTCAGGGGGAAAGGGATAACGTGTGTCCTTAAGTCGCTTAGAAAAGCGCTTATCTGGACAAGCTCGGTGTTTCTGGACTGCCTCTCTGAAATCGGAGTGATCCAGGAACATACTCATTGTACGCTTGGGAAACCTAAAACGGAATTTCTCCTGCTGAGAAGCTGACTCCTCAATTGGAGGAGCTGGGGGAGAAAGATCCAACACCTGATTGATGGACACTATAAGGTCGTTCACTATGGCGTCCCCTTCTGGTGTATCTAGGTTGAGAGCGGCTTCAGGATCAGAGTCCTGATCTGCCCCCTCCGCTTCATCCTCTAGAGAGTCCCCCTGCTGAGACCCTGAGCAGTGTGATGAAGTCGAGGGAAGCTCCCAGCGACCCCGCTTAGGTGGTCTGGGACTGCGGTCCGTGTCAGAGACCTCACCTTGAGACCTATGAGTCACCCCAGGAGCACTTTGCTGCTCCAACCGCGGGGGGCCTGGGGTCAATGATTCAACAGTGCCTGGGGCCTGTGTTACAGGTCTGGACTGCAAAGCTTCTAGTATCTTAGCAGACCATTTATCCATAGTCTCAGAAAGTTTGTCAGCGAATACTGCAAACTCCGTCCCTGTCACCTGGACAGTGGCAGCTGGTGTTTCTACCTGGGCCGAGGGTCCCACTAGTGGCTGAGGCTCCGGCTGAGTAAGTACCATAGGTGCCGAGCATTGCACACAATGAGGGTAGGTGGAACCTGCAGGTAGCATAGCCGCACATGAGGTACAGGTTTCAAAGTAAGCCTGTGCTTTGGCACCCTTGCTATTTGCAGACGACATGCTGTTGTCTCCTCTGCGTACAATCTGGGAGGGTATATAGCCAAAAACCAGTGCGACCGTACAGAGTAAATGTATAGCATATAAACCTATATATATACACTTCGGCACCCAGGGGGGCCAGCACCTAGAAACAGGTGCGGCTTACCGACCGCCCAAAGCGGTTGTGTGACCACCAGATTCCCTGCCTGGATCTCCCAGAGCCGTTTGTCTCTCCTCTCTAGCTTCAGAAGTGCTGACAGGAATGGCTGCCAGCGTTCTGTGAGGAGGAGGGGGCCGTGGGCGTGCCCAAGAAAGTGCGGGAATCTGGTGTCCCACTGTGCTCAGTGAGGGGGGAGGAGGATACAAAGTATGCTCCAGCCCTCAGCGCTGACGTCCAGTGCAGCGTCCCTCCCTTCCCCTGACTGACAGGCCCGGGGGCGGGAATATGCGGTACTAGGCCGCAAAAGCCGGGGACTAAAGTTATAAGCGCGGCCGGCAAACAAGCGCGGTCAGCGCGGTAGTCCCGGCGCACTAACACACCCAGCAGTGCTGCAGCGTGTATGACACAAGCGCTCCATGCGCTGTCCCCAAGGGGACACAGAGTACCTCACAGTAGCAGGGCCTTGTCCCTGACGATACCCAGCTCCTGTCCAGCAGATTCCCCAGGGGCTGCGGAGGGAGCACGGTCCCAGTGTCTGGAGACCGATTAGGATCCCACTTCACCCAGAGCCCCTAGGGGATGGGGAAGGAAAACAGCATGTTGGCTCCTGCCTATGTACCCGCAATGGGTACCTCAACCTTAACCGCACCGCCGACCAGAGTGGGGTGAGAAGGGAGCATGCTGGGGGCCCTAGATGGGCCCACTTTTCTTCCATCCGAAATAGTCAGCAGCTGCTGCTGACTAAATTGTGGAGCTATGCGTGCATGTGTGCCTCCTTCGCACAAAGCATAAAAACTGAGGAGCCCGTGACTCACGGGGGGGTGTATAGGCAGAAGGGGAGGGGCTTTACACTTTTAAGTGTAATACTTTGTGTGGCCTCCGGAGGCAGAAGCTATACACCCAATTGTCTGGGTCTCCCAATGGAGCGACAAAGAAATAGGGAAACAAAATTCCAAGTGCAGTGAAATTGCAACAAAAGTGCAATGACATTATGGAGAGGGGCAGTGTGGGGGGAATATTATGGAAAGGGGCAGTGTGGGGAGAGGGATATTTTGTGCAGGAAGCACAGTAAGAGGCAATTATTTATTTAGGGGCACAGCATAAGAATGTATTTTTATTTATGGGCAGTATAATTATACTTTCTTTTTAAGGGAATTGTGTTGGGATGTGCTGTTGAAGGCAGAGAAGTGGGAAGTCTGGAGAGACAAACTCTGGGCATGAAATCTCACCATGGAGATTACTACTTGGAAACAAAAGGGACAGTAACAACTCCAATCAGAGAAAATATCGTTTCAGGTTCCTGGATGTGAATGTTTATTTGTGATACTAGGTGTCCTTATGGTTGGCTGCCTGATGATGGCTGGTAACAACTTCCAGCATCTCTTAACCATTGTTAAGGACATACTGGGAATTGTAGGTTCAAGCAATATAATTATATATGGGGGCTGACCTGACATTGCAAGTGATCGCTGCACTATGCTTAGTGCTGTATTCATCCACTAACAGTGGTTCTGATCTAAACAGGTAGCAATCCATAATATGTTTCATGGCTATGTTAAAACTTAATCTCAAATCTGTAAGTTTTGAGTCTTTTTTTGAGGAGGATTTGCTGAGTTTCTGCTCCTATTACTCAGTTTAAATTAGTGTGTGTTCAGACTGATTTATTTGGAGCAGAATCTCTCAGAATCCTCTTCAAATACTTAAAATGTGATTTTGGTGATGCATTAATGTACTAATTGGTGGTTCTGGTGATGTATTCATGTAAGTACCCTTTTAAAAAATTTTTTGCGGCCCTTGGGATTTGTTCAGTATGGCAATGTGGCTCATGGACCAAAAAATATTGTGGACACCTGATCTAAAGTTTTAAACTGCTTTGATCAGAGTCAATGTGGTGGTTGGTGACACCTCTATCTATCCCATAAACTACTTGTGCACATGTGATGTAAATATACGTCATACCTGTGTTCCCAAGGAGTTCAGCTGTGCCGTTTACACAGAGGCAGTCAGAGTTTTATCATGTACAGGTATGATACTATCACATTCAGGAAATTTACAGTGCTGTATTGGAGAAATGCAGATCTTGACCACTATAACAACTTTATTACTCCCAAAGGAGCCAAATGGATATCATCTAGTTACGTAATTTTTACCATATTTAGAAAAATTTCATAAAGACTAATATAATGACTGACCTGTTCTACATCTTTTTACGCTGTTTGGTTTCATAGAAGAAAAAGGAAATGAGGAAATGATCAGTCTGTAAGGATGGAAGATAAAAACACGAGTCACAAGAAAATAAAAACAGCTTCGACTATGGCTACACAGTGACTGTGACGTCAATTCTAAGACAAATCACGCAATGAGAAATATTTGTATGCAAATATTGTAGACTGCAATTTGGCTGAAAACCAAAAAAAATACCGTAGATTAATGTCATACATTAATATTGCACACATCTTACACTATAACCTATGGAGACAGTCACATGCTATCATCTTTCCTCCTCCCATAGCATTGTCACCTCTGTTGTACTGCCCCTCCCCCCAGTAGCTATCTGAAGATGTGCCAGTAATCACTTATGTCTGCTGTGCTCAGGGCATCTTGTACTTGCTTTGCAGCGAGATCATGGCTGTCATTATCTGTCTCACACTCACGATTTGTCTGCTCTGGGCTCCTCCTGTGTGAGTAGTAAGGACACCCTGCTCTAATCTCACTAAAGAGCCAATACAAATTGAGCACAACAGACATAAGTGATTACTAAAAGTGTCAGTACGAGCAGTGTGGGAGGAGGGGCGGTACAGCAGAGCTGACAGTGTTCGGCTATGTGCGTTTTTTTTTCTTGCGTTTTAACCTGCACCGTGTCAATGACAAAATGCATGCAAATTGCTTCACCAGCAGAGTCTATGAGAAGTCAAAATTTCCATCCACACGTTGCTTTTTTTTAGACAGTGTTTTGTTTGACAAATATTTGCGTAAAAAAAAGCAGCATGTCACTTCTTCATGGCGGTTTATGAACATTTTCCACCCATTGAAATGAATGAGGTGTGTCAAAACGCAACCAAAATGTTTAGCAGTGCGTGCGTTTGAACTGTATTTTGGTTCCATTTTGCATCCGTTCTTGTCAACAATAACGCAGGTCTCTCTCTGTCTCCGTCTCTCTCTGTCTCAGTCTCCCTCTCTCTCTCAGTTTCCCTCTCTATGTCTTAGTCTCGGTCTCTCTCTCTCTCTCTGTCGGTCTCAGTCTCTCTGTCTCAGTCTTGGTCTCTCTCTCTCTCTGTCGGTCTCAGTCTCTCTGTCTCAGTCTTGGTCTCTCTCTCTCTCTGTCGGTCTCTCTCTGTCGGTCTCTCTCTGTCGGTCTCTCTCTGTCGGTCTCAGTCTCTCTGTGTCTCAGTCTCTCTCTCTGTCGGTCTCTCTCTGTCTCAGTCTCCCTCTCTCTCTCAGTCTCCCTCTCTCTGTCTTAGTCTCAGTCTCTCTCTCTGTCGGTCTCTCTCGGTCTCAGTCTCTCTCTGTCTCAGTCTCCCTCTCTCTGTCTCTCTCTCTGTCTCCCTCTCTCTGTCTTAGTCTCGGTCTCTCTCTCTCTGTCGGTCTCTCTCTGTCTCAGTCTCTCTGTCTCAGTCTCTCTGTCTCAGTCTCTCTGTCTCAGTCTTGGTCTCTCTCTCTCTGTCGGTCTCTCTCTGTCTCAGTCTCTCTCTGTCTCAGTCTCTCTCTGTCTCAGTCTCTCTCTGTCTCAGTCTCTCTCTGTCTCAGTCTCTCTCTCTCTGTCTCCCTCTCTCTGTCTCCCTCTCTCTGTCTTAGTCTCGGTCTCTCTCTCTCTCTGTCGGTCTCTCTCTGTCTCAGTCTCTCTGTCTCAGTCTCTCTGTCGCAGTCTCTCTGTCGCAGTCTCTCTGTCGCAGTCTCTCTGTCGCAGTCTTGGTCTCTCTCTCTCTGTCGGTCTCTCTCTGTCTCAGTCTCTCTCTGTCTCAGTCTCTCTCTGTCTCAGTCTCTCTCTGTCTCAGTCTCTCTCTGTCTCAGTCTCTCTCTGTCTCAGTCTCTCTCTGTCTCAGTCTCTCTCTGTCTCAGTCTCTCTCTCTCTGTCTCCCTCTCTCTGTCTCCCTCTCTCTGTCTTAGTCTCGGTCTCTCTCTCTCTCTGTCGGTCTCTCTCTGTCTCAGTCTCTCTGTCTCAGTCTCTCTGTCGCAGTCTCTCTGTCGCAGTCTCTCTGTCGCAGTCTCTCTGTCTCAGTCTTGGTCTCTCTCTCTCTGTCGGTCTCTCTCTGTCTCAGTCTCTCTCTGTCTCAGTCTCTCTCTGTCTCAGTCTCTCTCTGTCTCAGTCTCTCTCTGTCTCAGTCTCTCTCTGTCTCAGTCTCTCTCTGTCTCAGTCTCTCTCTCTCTGTCTCCCTCTCTCTGTCTTAGTCTCGGTCTCTCTCTCTCTCTGTCGGTCTCTCTCTGTCTCAGTCTCTCTGTCTCAGTCTCTCTGTCTCAGTCTCTCTGTCTCAGTCTCTCTGTCTCAGTCTCTCTGTCTCAGTCTCTCTCTGTCTCAGTCTCTCTCTGTCTCAGTCTCTCTCTGTCTCAGTCTCTCTCTGTCTCAGTCTCTCTCTGTCTCAGTCTCTCTCTGTCTCAGTCTCTCTCTGTCTCAGTCTCTCTCTGTCTCAGTCTCCCTCTCTCTGTCTCAGTCTCTCTCTGTCTCCCTCTCTCTGTCTTAGTCTCGGTCTCTCTCTCTCTGTCGGTCTCTCTCTGTCTCAATCTCTCTGTCTCAATCTCTCTGTCTCAATCTCTCTGTCTCAATCTCTCTGTCTCAATCTCTCTGTCTCAATCTCTCTGTCTCAATCTCTCTGTCTCAATCTCTCTGTCTCGGTCTCTCTGTCTCGGTCTCTCTGTCTCGGTCTCTCTGTCTCGGTCTCTCTGTCTCGGTCTCTCTGTCTCGGTCTCTCTGTCTCGGTCTCTCTGTCTCGGTCTCTCTGTCTCGGTCTCTCTGTCTCGGTCTCTCTGTCTCGGTCTCTCTGTCTCGGTCTCTCTGTCTCGGTCTCTCTGTCTCGGTCTCTCTGTCTCGGTCTCTCTGTCTCGGTCTCTCTGTCTCGGTCTCTCTGTCTCGGTCTCTCTGTCTCGGTCTTGGTCTCTCTGTCTCAGTCTTGGTCTCTCTGTCTCAGTCTCCCTCTCTCTGTCTCAGTCTCGATCTCTCTCCCTGTCTTGGGCTCTCCCTCTCCCCTTCCTTCATACTCACCGATCACCGATGCGGCGTGGCTGTCACACTGCTCCCGCAGCTTCTCCTGCTTCTGAAAGTGCCGGACGCTCATTAAGCTCATCTCATGTTCACTGCTTCCCCCGCCCACCG
This sequence comes from Anomaloglossus baeobatrachus, assembly GCF_048569485.1. Classification (NCBI taxonomy): domain Eukaryota; kingdom Metazoa; phylum Chordata; class Amphibia; order Anura; family Aromobatidae; genus Anomaloglossus; species Anomaloglossus baeobatrachus. The sequence continues at coordinate 12,244,099 of NC_134357.1, read as the reverse complement.
GCGCCTATGATTGATTGCAGTCAGACGCGCCCCTACGCTGAGTAACACCTGTCTCACTACAATTAATCACAGCCGCCGGTGGGTGGGTCTATATCATGCAGTGAAATAATGAAAAATACAAACAAAAAAAACCGACGTTCGACCCCCCCCCCCCCCTCCTCAATTGATTCACAGCCAAGATAAAGCATCACAGCTTATGTCTGCTATTCTCAGAGTGGGGAGGCCTATCATTTTTAGGCTGACCTCCAGCGTAAAAATATCAGCCAGCAGCCACCCAGAATTGCCGCATCCATTAGATGCGACAGTCCCGGGACCCTACCCGACTCATCCCGATTCACTGGTGCAGTGGCAATCGGGGTAATAAGGAGTTAATGGCAGCCCATAGCTGCCACTAAGTCCTAGGTTAATCATGGCAGGCATCTATGAGACACCCCTCATGATTAATCTGTAAGTGAAAATAAATAAACACATACACCCAGAAATCCTTTATTTGGAATAAAAGAAAAAAAAAAAAAAAAAAAAACACAAAAAAAAACCCCACCCCCTTTCACCACTTTAGGTCCGTTGTAATCCACACGAGGTGCCACGTCTCTTCCAGCTCTGCTACATTGGAAGCTCACAGTGAGCAGCCATAGAGCACGACCGCTCGCTGTGGGCTCCACACAGCTACTGAAATGAGTCGCGCTTATCAGCGGTGACGTCACTCAGGTTACCCGCAACAACAGCTGGAGTCCTTCACCTGTGACAGCAAATCACCAGAGTGACTGAAGCGAGCCGTGCGATCAGCGGTGCCGTCACTCAGGTGATTTGCGGTTACAGGTAAGTCTTTCACCTGTGACTGCAAATCAGGCCACGACACAGAGATAGAGCCACGCGATGAGAATGAACTCAGGTGAAGCTCTGACGTCACAGCTGCAGGACCACACTACTGCCTGTGTCGTGGAACTGACCTCAGAGGTTCACCCGAGTTCATTCTCATCGCATGGCTCTGTCTGCTGTCCGCGGACAGTCATGCTATCTATTCTTTTTATCTATCCCTCTAGCTATCTATGTATTCTAGGTATCTACCAAATCCTATCCTATTTTATTTCTCCTTTAAAAACGCACCTGTCCAAAACTCAGCCCAAACGCAGGGAAAAACACAGTGAAAACGCATGTTTTTATCGTGTTTTTATGTCAAATGCAGTGTTTACATTTGTCAAGAGTATTTTGGACATAGCCTTAGGAAACCTGACAAGAGTGTTTGTAATGTGACAAAGCTGAACGCAACTGTGCTGCCCCTCCCCCTACAGGGACCTTACCTGAAAGATGTTAGTCATTTATGCTTTCTAATCATGGAGGAAGTTAGACCAGGAGATCAGTGTTGTATTATTACATCTCACACCTGCTCCAAATTATTCGGGTGGGAGGTGTTGTTTTTTTCCTACTGTGTTGCGTTATGATTAGTCAGCAGCATACAGGGAGAAGTACATGTGCCCTGTGAAAACTGTCCTGATAATACCCACTTGGACTTAAAAATAGTTAAAGTAGTAGTCTGATGTACAGTGGAACCTCGCTTAACGAGTAACCCAGTTAGCGAGTATTTCACTTAACAAGCAAAGCTTGCTGTAAGTTTGTAACTCGGTTTAAGCTTTGCTTTACAAGAAAAATACTCACCGCACACACTTCTGGTTCCATACATCCACCGCGCTCTAACCCACTCATGCAGTCCACACAAACACGCACAAACACACACAAGCACTCACAAACATGTGCACACACACACATATTATGCTCACCTTACCTTCCGTTCCATCGCCAGCCTCATGGTTCTTGTAGTTCGCCGCTACAGGAAGTGAATCCGGTAACCATCGCGACGAGGGAGGAACTTCCGCTGTCAGCCGCTACTTAAAGGCAGCGCGCTGGCCAATCAGAGGCAAGCGGCTCCTGCCTTTGACGTCAGCGCTCTGGCAGCGGAAGTTCCTTCCTCGTCGCGATGGTTACCTGATACACATCCTGTACCGGTGAACTGCAAGATCCAGGAGGCCGGCCATGGAACGGAAGGTAAGGTGAGCATAATATGTGTGTGTGCGTGTTTGTGTGTGCTTGTGTGTGTTTGTACGTGTTTGTACGTGTGTGGAATGGGACATTTAACAAGTTGTGGAACGAATAGTCTGCATTGTAATGATTTCCTATGGGAAATCTTGCTTTGCTGAATGAGTAACTTGGTTAACAAGCACACTCCCAGAACGGATGGTTCTCGTTAACCAAGGTTCCACTGTATATCTTATCTATTTTTACACTCCAAGTACATTTCATTCACTGTAAAACACCCTACAGTTCTCCCTATATTGCTATTCCTTAAATGGGTTTATTACTTCACTTCTTGTGACGTTTCGTTCGTGGTTCCACGGCGCTGAAAAAAGCTATTGGAGATGTGAGTGCAGCACCGGCATTCCGCTTCTATATCTGCTGTCGTACCTTCTAACTGGGAAACAAGACTTTGTTGGGGGTTGGTCATAGAGGCAGTGTGGGTGACACCAGCGCTGTCACACGGCTTCTATCATCTCCCTCAAATGAATTGTCATTAGGAAGTGGTGACAGAATCTGTGTGATACCAGCTCCGCCCCTGAAGACAATTAATTTGAGGGCAGTTCTGCCGTCTCTCACACTGTATCTATCTCCACCCCCTGATGTCTTGTTTCACAGTAGTGATGGTCAGTCTGGCTCTTTTTGGTGATCTGGCTAACATTGCACTGTTCACCGTATCTTTTAGTTCCTAAATAGATCTCTATTAAAGGGAACCTGTCATCAGAAATTTCGCCCAAAAGCTAAAAGCTTCCCCCTCTGCAGCTCCTGGGCTGCATTCTAGGAAGGTCCCTGTTATTATTGTGCCCCATGTGAGACCAAAATAAAGCCTTTATAAAGTTCTACCTTTTTGTATGCAGCTTCTGTAAATCTGACACGGGGGCGGGCTCTCTGCCGTCCGTTATTCTGCCCCCTGGTCCTGTATGCCGCCCCCATCGCTCCTTTCCATATCTGATGCACCGCCCACTGCTCCAGCCATCCCCGCGCATGCCCAGTGCCAGTCTCACGGGACTGAGCAGTGTGACCGCTGGTGACGTGTGCGCAGGCAAGTGATGATGGGCGGGACTGTGACTGTTATCAGCAAGTACCCGCCCATAATCTCGTGAGCGCGCAAACCTCACCAGCGGTCACACTGAGCTCAGTGTAGATGCTAGACTGTATGGGCTGCTTCCAGGGATGACGTCCCTTTGTCATGTGATAGGGGCGTGTTCAAAATACTATCACATGACAAAGGGACGTCATCCCTGGAAGCAGCCCATACAGTCTAGCATCTACACTGAGCTCAGTGTGACCGCTGGAGAGGTTTGCGCGCTCAAGAGATTATGGGCGGGTACTTGCTGATAACAGTCACAGTCCCGCCCATAATCACTTGCCTGCGCACACGTCACCAGCGGTCACACTGCTCAGTCCCGTGAGACTGGCACTGGGCATGCGCGGGGATGGCTGGAGCAGTGGGCGGTGCATCAGATATGGAAAGGAGCGATGGGGGCGGCATACAGGACCAGGAGGCAGAATAACGGACGCCAGAGAGCCCGCCCCCGTGTCACATTTACAGAAGCTGCATACAAAAAGGTAGAACTTTATAAAGGCTTTATTTTGGTCTCACATGGGGCACAATAATAACAGGGACCTTCCTAGAATGCAGCCCAGGAGCTGCAGAGGGGGAAGCTTTTAGCTTTTGGGCGAAATTTCTGATGACAGGTTCCCTTTAAAGGGGTTGTCCGACATAACAAAAATTTTTGAGTTTAAGCTAATCTGCGCTGTATTGTCATATTAATCACCCCTACATTGTTATTTTTTGTTTTCTAACTTTTGTTCCTCTTGAATTCACCCTTTATTCTCTGGAGCTTCTTGTTTACATTCAGCTCCAGCAAACTGACCACTTCCTGTGCAAAACCTCCCAGTCACAGCTGGCACCGCCCGGCCTCACTGTCCACTCCAGCCCCTCCCCAGTGTCCAGCCTCGCCCCCTGCACACACATTCCTTGTCAGTGTCAGTATATTCTGCCCCAGCATGTTATCACTACAGGGCAGGACACTACAGGGCAGGACACTACAGGGCAGGACACTACAGGGCAGGACACTACAAGACACTACAGGACAGGACACTACAGGGCTGCACATTACAGGACACTACAGGACAGGACACTACAGGACTGCACATTACAGGACACTACAGGGCAGCACACTACAGGGCAGGACACTACACGGCAGGACACTACACGGCAGGACACTACAGGGCAGGACACTACAGGGCAGGACACTACAGGACACTACAGGGCAGCACACTACAGGACAGGACACTACAGGGCACTACAGGACACTACAGGGCAGCACACTACAGGACACTACAGGGCAGCACACTACAGGACACTACAGGGCAGCACACTAGAGGACAGGACACTACAGGGCAGCACACTACAGGGCAGCACACTACAGGACACTACAGGGCAGCACACTACAGGACACTACAGGGCAGCACATTACAGGACAATACAGGGCAGCACACAACAGGACAGGACACTACAGGGCAGCACACTACAGGACAGGACACTACAGGGCAGCACACTACAGGGCAGCACATTACAGGACACTACAGGGCAGCACACTACAGGGCAGCACACTACAGGACACTACAGGGCAGCACACTACAGGGCAGCACACTACAGGGCAGCACACTACAGGGCAGCACACTACAGGGCAGCACACTACAGGGCAGCATTGCAAATAACAGCCCCACATCAGGCTCTGCATCCCACACCACATCAGGCTCTGCACCCCACACCACACCACATCGGGCTCTGCACCCCACACCACATCAGGCTCTGCACCCCACACATCAGGCTCTGCACCCCACACATCAGGCTCTGCACCCCACACCACATCAGGCTGTGCACCGCACACACACACACACACACACACACACACACATCGGGCTGTGCACCGCATACACACACACATACATACACACCCACCACCCCACCCCACCCCATAGGGAGTACATACTCACCCGTCCTTGGTCCCCCCCGCTCCTGCACGTTCGCGCGCTGTCTGTGCTCTGGCCATATCAGCACAGTAGTGACGTCACCGCTGTGCTGAAGAGAGCTCAGACAGCGTGCAGTGATGAGAAGCAACGCAACGCTCCCTCTCATCAGCGCTTTCAAATATACCGGCATCTGTGATCTGTGATGCCGCTATATTTGAATGTGTGATCCTGAGCAGGGGGCCCGGTGCTGGAGCTGACACCACGGCAGCCGCCGCCAGGCCCCTCCCCCAGGTCACAGACCCAACAGCAGTGCAGGGGGAGGTTGTGGGCAGAGTACGGGGTGCGGGGGAATGTGTGGGAGGGTGCAGGGAAGGGGGCGGTGACTCCTCGCACTGTACAGCCCAGCAGGGAGGCGACATGCTGTTTCCACATTTGCATGTCAACATGGCCCTGCCCATGTTGACATGAAATGACCGGAAGCAGCAAAATCGCGGCAGGAGCGGTCATATGACCACTCTGAGCCGGGGGAGAGGGGCTGACAGCAGGGCAGGTAAGTGGTCTCTATCTACTTACCTGCCCCAATGTAGCCCAATAGGGAAATAATAAAAAAAAGCAAATTAAGCCGGATAACGCCTTTAAATGTGTTCACCCTGGGTGAGCACATATTTAAAGGGAGCCTGTCACCACTTTCTTTGGCTGTAAGCTGCGGCCACCACCACAGGGCTCTAAGGCTACTTTCACACATCCGGTTTGAGCACTGCGGCTCAATCCGGCTGTGAAAACTATGCAACGGATGCGGCGAAAACACCGCATCCGTTGCATAAGTTTTTACATGCGGCCCGTCCGTTTTTTTCCGGTTGCGGCATGCTACTGAGCATGCGCAGTGGAAAAAACTGCATGCGGCGACCGGATGCGTTTTTTTCCGCATCGCGCCGCATCCGGCCTCCATATGTATGCATTGAAAAATGCGCCGCAGCGGCCGGATGCGGCGCGATGCGTTTTTTTTTTTGCCGGAGCAAAAAACGTTGCAGGGAACGTTCGCTCCGGCCGCGGCATCGGCTAAATCTGCCGCATGCGGCAAAAACCGGACTGAACGCAAGCCCCTGCGGCACAATACGGCACTAATGTAAGTCTATGCAAAAAAAAACGCAACCGGCGTTACAAAAGCCGGTTGCGGTTTTTCTGCAGAACGCCGTATTGTGCCGCAGAGCAAAAATCCGGATGTGTGAAAGTAGCCTTATATACAGCATTCTAACATGCTGTATATAAGAGCCCAGGCCGCTGTGAGAACATAAAAAACACTTTCTAATACTCGTCTAAACGGTCGCGCTGTGGTGGAATTGGGTCACGGAGGCGTCTCCGTTGTCCGGTGCCACCTCTTTCGGCCATCTTCGTCCTCCTTCTTCTGAAGCCGCAGTGCATGATGCGTCCGACGTCATCCACACTCGCCGGCATTCAGATCCTGAGCAAGGCAGATCAATGAATTGTAGTGCGCCTGCGCAGGACCGGCGAGTGTATGACGTAGAGGTGTCATGCACACAGGCTTCAGAAAGAGGACGAAGATGGCCGAAAGAGGCGGCGCCGGCACCGGACAACGGAGACGCCTCCGTGACCCAATTCCACCGCAGCGCGACTGTTAGGTAAGTATTCTAAAATGTTTTTTATGTTCTCACAGCGGCCTAGGCTCTTATGTACAGCATGTTAGAATGCTGTATATAAGAGCCCTGTGGTGGTGGCCGCAGCTTATAGCAAAAAAAAAGTGGTGACAGGTTCCCTTTAAGATTCAATTAATGCCGCCGAAACCCTGCAAACCCACTGCTCTGCCCCACCCACTTGCAACGGGCCAATTAAATTGTTGAATGGATGGGGTTTCATTCAGGTGGGCGGGGTTTGACAGCTGAACACCAGACTTTTCCACCCAGTGAGAGACATTAAGTGAATTTAGTGGCTCTCACTGGTGTGCCGGCTCCTATCGTTCATAGCAGGGTGCCGGCTCTTTGTATTGAATCGGTCGTGACCGAAACATCACAATTTCACATTTAGGCTATGTGCGCACGTGTGCGCTCTGCACCACACCTAAAAGGTGCGCTTCAGAGCGCAGCTGAAAAGCTGCGTTCTGAAGCGCATGGTGCCGGCAGAGAACGTGCGCTCTGCATGCTGCCTCTCCCTATAGACAGCATGCAAACCGCACGAAAGAAGTGACATGTCACTTCTTAGAACGCAGCGATTCGGGCAGCAGCCGAATCGCCGCGTTCTAATATGCCACTGGCGCACGGCTCCTGCACAATCTCCATAGACTGTGCAGGGGACGCAGGACGCATGCAGTTACGCAGCGGTGCAGAACGCAGCGTAACTGCATGCAATACGCACACGTGCGCACATACCCTTAGAAGCGGAGGTAGTGGAGACAGCAGCTGAGAGCCGGCGCTGCACTCACCTGCCCCACAACTTCTATTACCCAAGATGTCTTCAAAGGGCAGCGATGCAAAAAAACTTTTAAAACAAATTGAATCGCTCCTTTTTTCCAACACGTAAAAATAAAAACAACATATTTGGTATCCCTGTGTCTGTAAAACTCAGATCTATCAAAATATAAATGATTTAAACAGTACCGCAAATGCTGTAAAGAGAAAAAAATAAAAAATAAAAAACACCAGAACTGCTATTTTCAATCATAACAGCAGTCACCTCCAAAAAATCCAATAAAAAGAGATCATGTGCCACAAAATGGTATCAATAAATCGTTCACGGTGCAGAAAACAGACGGCGGGCTAACAAAATGGAAATAAGGTTTTAAACAATTTATATATATATTATAAAAACACAAATCGCCACAATTTTCAACTATAAAAAAAAAAACATTAAAAATGCAGCAAAAGAAACATAATACAAAAACCGTGTATAATATTCACTGTGAATAGAGGAAAGTATATGAAGCTGCACACTCTGAGGTAACTTTTTGTTCACTTGAGGTAAAATCTGACAGAATTTGCTTTCTCTGTACAGACCATGACACACGCAGTCATATTACACCAGTCTGAGGTAAATTCTCCTAACGAATGCACTTTTCTGATAGGGAACTATAATAATATATGTATTACTGTTTCTTAGAGACAAAACTCCTTCCCCTGCCAGTGTCAGACATCGCACGTGTGAATAACAACCTGAGGAGGCTCCGCTCGGGGGAGGCGTCGTGTCACGGTGACACAAAATGGCGGCACCTCCCTCTCCAGTCACAGCGACAAATCCCGCCTTTTCTCAGCCCTCACGTCAACAACAAGAACCGCCTTCTCTCCGCCCATAGGGACAGCCTCCGACGGCTCATTGGTGGATATCTCCTCACACCTTCTAGCTTCCACCAATAGAACCTGGCTCCGCCTCTCTCATGTGACATTGTTGCTGGGCAGACGGTTTTGAGGGAGTTAGAAGAAAAAAAAAAAAAGATCAAAACAAAAACAGAGTTGGGCAGAAGCTGAACGAGGTGAGTGCGGGACGTGCGCTGCTGTGAGGGGGTCCCTGTCAGTGGGGCGACTGCTGCTCGGCTAAGAGGATGGTCTTTGCTGTGGGGGGCTCCTGCTGCTGTGAGGGGCTCGGCGGCGGCTGCAGGAGTGCTGCTCAGCTATGAGGGGGGTCGCTGTTAGGGGGGCTGCTGCTCGGCTATGAGGGGTTTTGCTGCTGTGAGGGGGTCTCTGCTGAGGGGGTTCTCTGCTGCTGTGAGGAGGGGGTCTCTGCTGAGAGGGTCTCTGATGAGAGGGGGGCGTTCTCCTTTGCTGCTTCATGGCTGCAGTCAGTGCTCTGTTGTGTACATGAAGGGGGTGTGCCGCCACCATGATGTCCTGTCACTGCTGTACATCAGCCGCCTGCCTTGTGTATCAGCCTGCCTGTGAATATATATATATATATATATATATATATATATATATATATATATATATATATATATATATATATATATATATATATATATATATATACACACACACACACCCCCCCCCCGTGGTGGAACTAAAAGTCCCAGCAATCACCTACCATTTAACCCCTTCCCTCTGCGGCCTTTTTCATTTTTGCGCTGCTGAAAGCCATAACTTTTTTTCCTTTTTTTGCATCTCCCTTTTTTTTTTTTTAATTTTATTTATTTTTTTTGTTTTTACTGCATAAGTTGTAGCTTTGAATGAAGTTGTCCATTTTACCGTATAATGGCTAAAAAAACCCAAAAAACGTAAATAAATCCTGAGTGCGGAGAACTGGTGATAAATACCACGGCTCTGGCCGGGTTATTCTGGTACTGAACCTGTGCCGATATTCAGTGGTGATAAAAACTCAGACGTTTGTAAATAAAATTAAAATAAATATTTAGCTTGTCACTATTTTCTGAGACCCTCACCTTGTTTTTTGGTCCATGGTGCCGTATGAGGCCCATTGTGCCTACAATAACCTTCAGTCCTATACATCACTGCGCAACCAGCTCTGACCTCACCTGTTGTACCCTCACCACTTCCCTGTAGACTGTGAGCCCTCGCGGGCTGGGTCCTCTCTCCTCCTGTAGACTGTGAGCCCTCGCGGGCTGGGTCCTCTCTCCTCCTGTAGACTGTGAGCCCTCGCGGGCTGGGTCCTCTCTCCTCCTGTAGACTGTGAGCCCTCGCGGGCTGGGTCCTCTCTCCTCCTGTAGACTGTGAGCCCTCGCGGGCTGGGTCCTCTCTCCTCCTGTAGACTGTGAGCCCTCGCGGGCTGGGTCCTCTCTCCTCCTGTAGACTGTGAGCCCTCACGGGCTGGGTCCTCTCTCCTCCTGTAGACTGTGAGCCCTCGCGGGCTGGGTCCTCTCTCCTCCTTTACCAGTCTGTTTTGTACTGTTAATGATTGTTGTACTAGTTTGTATGTATACCCTTTTTCACTTCTAAAGCGCCATGGAATGCTATCATAATAAATAATAATTTTGACCGTTTCGCCCATTTTCCGCTCTGACCCGTCGTTATTAGCACAGTTTTGGGATAGATACTTTAGCTTTTTGACTTTTGGTGCGGCGATTGGGAAACGGCAGTTTTTGTGATTGGTTTTTTTTTTTATTTTTTTTTGCTTTATGGCATATAACTTAAGGCTACATGCGCACGCTGCTTTTTTTCCTGCTTTTTTGCTGCTTTTTTGGCTGCAGTTTTGTCAGCAGAACTTTCTGACATCTGACTTCCCAGCAAAGTCTATGAGAAGTCAGATTTGTCATGCGCACATTGCAGTTTATTTGTCAGCGTTTTTTTTGTCAAAAGTTTGTGACAAAAAAAATGCAGCATGTTCATTCTTCCTGCGTTTTTGTCAACATTTGTCACCCATTGAAATCAATGAGGGCATCAAAAACGCAGGAAAAATACATGCTAATCAAAAGTGGTGCATTTTACCTGCCTTTTACCTGCGTTTTTGGTACCAAAAACGCAGGTGATTTGTCAGGAAGTGAGGTCAGGCAAGTGGTCCCGTCCCGTCCTCCATGTGTTCCCCGAAGTACCGCTGTCCCCAGGGGAGATGATGTGGAGGACGGGACTATCAGCAGCGGCGGCAGCGAGAGGGAAAAATCAATGTTTTCAGCTGCCAATGTCCATCCCCCTCTTGCTGCTGCCGCTGATAGTCCCGTCCTCCACGAGTTCCCCGAAGTACCGCTGTCCCCGCACAGGGGAGATGATGGACCCCTCTCACCGCCACCGCTAAAAGTCCCGTCCTCCACGCTCCTGTCAGCTCCACGCAGTAGCGCGATCAGCTGAGCTGTCACTGAGGTTACTCGCGGCCACCGCTGGATGCAGCGGTGGCCGCGGGTAACCTCGGTGACAGCTCAGCTGATCGCGCGGCTGTCTTCATTTGCTGCATGGAGGTGACCGGAGCGGCGGTGTGTGCTGCTTCTCCGGTCACCTCCATGCAGCACAGCTGGATGCGGCGCTGGACCATCCTGGATTACGCCGGACATGGAGGGCTTTGTCGGGGTTAATAAATTGGTAATGAGGGAATGTGTTTGTGTTTTTTATTTTAATAAAGGATTTTTTCTGTTGTGTGTGTTTATTTTCTGTAATTTACAGATTAATCATGGAGGGTGTCTCATAGACGCCTGACATGATTAATCTAGGATTTAGTGGCAGCTATGGGCTGCCAATAACTCCTTATTACCCCGATTTGCCAACGCACCAGGGTAAATCGGGAAGAGCCGGGTACAGTCCCAGAACAGCCGCATATAATGTATGCGGCAATTCTGGGCGGCTGCTGACTGATATTGTTAGGCTGGGGGGCTCCCCATAACGTGGAGCTCCCCATCCTGAGAATACCAGCCTTCAGCCGTATGGCTTCATCTGGCTGGCATTAAAATTGGGGGGGACCGCACGCCAGTTTTTTTTAATTATTTATTTCTAATTTTTTTTTTTTCAATTCAACAAGCTTTATGGGCTTGTTTGAACTGAAAAATACATGAAACAATTGTTGACAAAACTGCAGCCAAAAACGCACCAAAAAAGCAGCAAAAACGCACCAAAAAAGCACCTACATTTTTTGTGACATTTCCAGGCTCTCTCTGACAAGGTGCAGTTTTGGCTGCAGTTTGTGAACACGAAAAAGAAGCAGCGTGCGCATGTAGCCTAAGGGTTAAATTATTTTCACAGATCAGACTTTTATGGACGTATGTTACTTTATTTGAAGAGGGGGTCTGAAGTATTTTTATTTTATTTTTTTCCACAATATGTATTTATTTTATTTTATAACCTTTCAGTCTTTTTTTTTAGTTCCTTCGTGGACTTGACCATCCCATCACTTATGCTGTACGGTGCAGTCCCGCTGTATGTAACTAAAATTACGCTCTCCGGTGAAGGTCTGTCTGAGGCTGGGCCTAGGTGGTGACAATGTGGGTTTTCAGTAGGTCCCCAGCTGCCATTGTTGTCCCCCAGAAGCCAGTGGATTGACACCTTGGCAATATTGTGCCTTAATTGTCACTGTCTGATATGGAAAGTGGCCATTAAGGTGTTAAACAGCCGTGATCGGAGGTCAGTCTGGTCTTTACTATTAGAGATGTATAACTGTCCACAGTCAATGTAAGAAGGGAAGGGTTAATGCCAGTTTAGTCCCCCCTCATATCTTGTAGAACTACAATTCCCAGCGTGTCATTGAGTATAATAGCATTAGCACAGTGTATCGGTCTGCTGATTGCTTTGTCATTTTCCGCTCTTGCAGGTCTGTGAGCTGTGACCGTTTCCAGAGCCGATTTGTAAAAACCAGTGAAAATATTGTTGTCTTTAGCAGTCGGATTACAGCTCTTGTCTTGCATAAAGCTGCAGCCAGATTGGTTGCTATAGGCAACAGTTTCACTTTCTTCTTGCACAGATTTAAAGAAATCCTCACTGCGTTCTGAGACTGTCACAAGTTTTGCTTGACTTTCCCCATTTTCTACTGGGAAATTGTAAGACTTTGTGCAGACTTGTCCTGTGTCTGATCTCATACACTGCTGTATCTATAGACAGTCTGCAATATACTGTGAACTACAACTCCCAGTGTACACAGCCTGTCAGGAGATGCAGGAGTGTAAACGGTTAGCTGTAGAGGCGCAGGTTGTACATGTTATACAGTCTGTTTATATGAGTAGAAGTGATCAAGGGGCAACAGGCGGCGCATGTCTCCTGGATATCACATGTGAGATGGTGAATGATCTGTACAAGCACAGGTTAGAGGGATGCTTATAATCAACTGGTATCTAATAATACAAGTACATGCCCCTTCTGTACCAGACTCTGATCTCAGCTACGCTATACGGAGAAAAGTATGTGCCCCCCCCCTCCCCATATTACACCTACGGGAGCTTGTCTGACCTTGCACTCTACAGCCATAGACAATAAAAGGACCTGTCACTTGGTTCCTGCTGCTCAATCAACATGAATCTGAGCCCGGTTGTACGACTGCAGACAGGTATACTGTCCTCTGGAAAGCTTCTGCTTTTCACATCACTTTTCTAGATGATTGACAGGTGTCTACCACAGACCCGTGGAAGCCTAATCAATAGGCGAAACGGCCGTCGTCCATAGCAGGAGCTGGCATACAGGTTGCCTCCAGCTTTTTACCTTGCACCTGGTTGAATAAAGTTTCCAGCACAGCGAAGGATTGCGGTCCTTTTTCTTACCTTATCTACCACAGCAAGAGACCTAACGGTTACCTACAGCAGGGGTGATGCTGGACTAGTCCCATCCTCAGCCGGATCTTACACCAGAGCATTTCAGAGATATTTCTGGTTGTGATCAGCGTCTGATTCAAACTACCCGTGGTTTGGGAAGCATGAACCAGGTGACAGGTTGTTGTTAGGGTTTTTGCAAATGTTGAGGTTATGAAGCAATTTTTTTTTTTTTTCATGCAAGGCCTTGTGCCCTCGTTGCTTTTTTTTCAAGCTTTTTATTTTTCCCCTTGCTTTTAATCTATAAAAGCAAGAAAAAAAGCAGCCCAGTAAAGTCTATGAGAATCCTCACTTGCTGCTTATTTTTTCCTTGCAGTTTTTGTTGCTGAAAAAAAAGCAGCATGTCAATTGTTTCTGCTATTTATTTATTTTCCACGTGTTTTCCCATCTCAATAGATGAAATGCATACTTTTTTTCAGCAGCTTTGTTTCCTGCCAAAACATGCTTTTTTTTTTTTTGGTGCAGAAAAAAAAAATCTATGTGGGCACATGGTCTAAAAAAAACCCTGTTTCAGTACCATCAAAGTGAATTATATTTCTGAGATCTTGTGCACATGCTGCCTTTTTTATTTGTATATTTTAATCATAAATAGGTTCTTTTTAATCGTTAACTCGTCAATTCTTTGCAGCATTTTTTTACCCATTCAAATGAATGCATACAAAATGTATCAAACTAAAAATGTATCAAAACCACATGTATTGTATGCTTTGTTTTTCATACCAAGAGATGTGTTGTTAGTGCAGAAATGTTTGCTGCGAATAGTCTATCTATGTGTGCACATAGCCTTGCAGAGGTTGTCTGCTGGAAGCAAGTTATCGCCTATCGGCAAGATGGGTGATGGGACCGTGTGCACACATTGATCATTTGCAGCAGATTTTTCTGCACTGAGGGTATGTGCGCACGTTGCTTTTTACCTGCTTTTTACCTGCTTTTTTGCTGCTTTTTCTTCTGCGCTGTTTAATGCCAAAATGGATGTGTTCTTCTATTCAAGCAAAGTCTATGGGAATTTGGGTTTCTTGTTCACACTATGTTGTTCAAAATGCTGCCTTTTTGAGGCAGAACTTTGGTCAAAAACTCAGCTTTTCAAAGAAGCAACATGTCAATTGTTTTTGCCATTTGGGTTTTGCACTGCAAAGCTGAGTTTTTGACCAAAGTTCTGCCACAAAAAGGCAGCATTTTGAACAACATAGTGTGAACAAGAAACCCAAATTCCCATAGACTTTGCTTGAATAGAAGAACACATCCATTTTGGCATTAAACAGCGCAGAAGAAAAAGCAGCAAAAAAGCAGGTAAAAAGCAGGTAAAAAGCAACGTGCGCACATACCCTAAAAAGGAGTTTGGCAGAAAAAATGTAGTGCACCATACGTGTGGTTTTAATAAGATTTATTTTATTTATATAGCACCAACGTATTCCGCAGCACTTTACAATTAAAAGGGGAGATATTTATACTATATCCGATAATACAGAATAAAACAATTCAACAGAAACCAAAATGAGTGGTGTTCCTGCTCGCAAGCTACGATCTATGGGCAAATAGGGGAGGCACAAAAAGTAAAGGGTTAAAAGTGCTTGAATTGTATGATCCAGCCATCAACATAAGGGATTCATATATTGTTGCATGAACTGGTCACCAGCCAATATATCTAAAAGTACAGATACAGAGGGCAATTAAGTGCATAGTGGGTATATAAACAGATGATAAAAAGGATCAGATTTTGACGAAATTATTGTATGGACAAAATGGGAATAGTTAGAAAAGTGAGGTGATAAACTGCATTCCTTTAGACTAAGCTAAGTGCACGCTTAAAACTGGGTATTATTAATTAAGCAAATTGTCCTGGGTAGTGCATTCCAGAGAATTGGCGCAGCTCACGAGAAGTCTTGGAGATGGGAGTGGGAGGTTCAGATTATAAAGAATGACAGTCTTATGCCCTGTGTGCACGAGAAAAAAGGATTTTTTCGCAAGAAATTTCTTGAGCCTGAAAGATTAGCACACTTGCATTCAAAAAACGCACCTATAACGCATGCATTTTTTTACGCGTTTTTGATGCGTTTTTTCCGCAGGTTGGTCCCTGCGGGTTTTTTACCATTATCTATGGCAAAAAACGCAGGTGCCTGCAGAAAAGTAGTGACATGCTCATTCTTTTTCTCAAGAAATTCTGCAGAAAGAATGTTCTTGAGTAAAAAATGCAGTGTGCGCACAACTATTTTTTTATTTATTTTTTTTTTTTTTTTACATATGTTTTGCTGGGGAATGTCTGCAGAAAGGTTACAACCATTTTCTCAAGAAATTTCTGCAGCGAACACGTAAAAAAAAAAGGCAGGTAAAAACGTAGTGTGCGCACAGGGCCTTAGGTCACTAGCGGAACAGAGGGCACGGGTAGGGTGATACAGGGATGAGGAGGATATGTAGGGCGGTGCAGAACTGTGGAGAGGACGGGTGGGATGATAGACAGAGAGGAGGGAGATGTATGGGGGAGCAGAACTGTGGAGAGCTTTGTGAGTGACAGCGAAAAGGTTATATTGTGCTCTGTAGCATATGGGCAACCAGTGCAATGACTGGCTCAAGGTAGAGGCATTGTTGTAACTGGAGGAATTTGGCCCTGGCTGCTGAATTCAGGATTGATTGGAGAGGGGTGAGTATAGTAAGGCTAGGGCCCCACTTTGCGTTCATCTATTTGGAGTTCTAAACGCACGTTTTGGGCTTAATTGATTTGACCAAAGTTGCCTTTTTCAGAAATTTAGCGCTGAAAACGCATGCGTATTTACCGCGTTTTAGATGCGTTTTCAGCGCTTTTTACCTGCTTTTGCACCTGTGTTTTCATAGATGCGTTTTGAACATCAAGACACTGCTAAATAAAGTTTAAATAGTCAAACTCAATGAAAAAATTTGAAAAAAACGAAACAAATCTATATTTTTGTGAAAAATAATGAAAATAGATTAATTTAATGAAATTATAGCGGTAATATATTTATTTGAAAAATTGCATTAATTTATTTAATTTTGTCGGACTATGTGTGTGTGTAAAGGGACATATGAAATCATTATTTTAATGTCCAAAAAGCATGTGTTTTGGTAGTCCAAAATGCATGTTTTCTGCACGTAAAACGCAGAAATTTGATGGAATCTTGGTTTTTGCCATTTGTCATAGACTTCAATGTTAGCAAAACGCACCCAAAATGTCAAAAACAACTGCCATGCTGCTTCTTTGAACGCATGGTTTTTGCCACAAAATATGCAAATTAAACGCAGCGTTTTAAAACGCAAAGTGCGGTCTGAAAATCCCCATTTTCCATAGACTTTGCTGGAAAATCAGAACACATGCCTTTTGGCATGAAAAAGGTGCTTCTCAAAACGGACAAAAAAAGCACCAAAAACGCAGGTGGAAACGCAAAGTGGGGCCCTAGCCTAAGAGGGAGACCAATTAGTAGAGCGTTGCAATAATCCAGACGAGAATGCATGAGTGACAGGCTTTGTACTCACGGTGTGTTTTTGCCTTGCAGATTTTCAAAAATCAGCAAGGATATCCTGATTATAGCAAAGGCTACAAGAATTCTGAAGTGCAGTGCACACGTTCAGGATTATTTCCTTGCAGATTTTGTTGCAGAAAAAATCTGCAGCATGTCGATTCTTTTTTTTTTTTTCGTTTTTTTTCCTGTTTTCACCATTGAAAAAAAAAACCCAGCATTAAAAAAAAGCATAAAAAACGCACGTTTTTCCCCCCAGTGTTTTTCCTGTCAGAACATGCAGATTGTCTGCAACGTGTGCACATAGCTTGAGTTTTTGCAGAGTCAATGGTAAGAAAAGGTTGAATTCTTAAGATATTTTTGAGGTGGAGGTGACATGAGTGATAGGATGTAGGGAGTGAAGGAGAGATAATAATTATTTTTTTTTTTTATACTATTTAACTTGCGTTTTTTACCCAAATATTTGAAAGTATGACACATGCGGCAAAAACATTTAATGACTTTATAACGGAGACTAGGAAAAAGATCGCTTTGATAACATTTTGCAAGGAAAAAAGTAGCATGTGTGATGAGCATGAGATCGCACAAGTCTCATTCATTTTGCTGGTGCTGTAAAACATTGTTTTTGTTTGCAGTATTTTTCATTGCATGAAAAAAAATAAATGCTCAATACAGTATGTGCAAAAGCCCTTCCTTGTTGATTCATGGGGTCCGACCGCCGGGACCCACAGCAATCAGCAGGATGGGGAATGGAACCGCAGTGCACACGCTCGACCGCCGCTCCAGTCAGTCCCTATTTGGCTGGACTCAGCTTTTTCTAGCATCCTTATAGAAGATGAATGGATCACTGTCAAGCACCTGATCTGCCTCACTATTTTATAATGGGGATTAAAGTTCCCCGGCAGGGATAACAAAAAAATTCTCAATCTGGCAATTCTTCTACCGATCAGTCATTTCACTGGGCAATCCCTTATTATGGGGATAGTCCCTCTGTAGCCACAGCTCTCACTCTTCTGGGAAGGATTTCTAGCAGATTTTACAGGAGTCTGTGGGGAATTTTGCAACTTCATCCAGAAGAGCATTTGCAGAAACTTTGTAAATTTGCTTTAATCAGTTTGGACGTTTTATCACATGTGATCGTCTGGTATTCGCAGCTGCACGCATGTGTCAGGGATCAG
Source organism: Anomaloglossus baeobatrachus (assembly GCF_048569485.1). NCBI lineage: Eukaryota > Metazoa > Chordata > Amphibia > Anura > Aromobatidae > Anomaloglossus > Anomaloglossus baeobatrachus. The sequence continues at coordinate 12,226,220 of NC_134357.1, read as the reverse complement.
CAGGTGCTGTAATCATGAATTGTGAACGGAATGATACATTTATGTTAATGAGGGATTAGGAGAGAGGACAGCGATGTGCTAGTCAGGGCTCACTCACACATCCTTCTTTTTGCCGGTTTCGCGGATCCGGCGCGCTCCCGTACAGTGAATACAGTACAATGACAGCGCTGTAACTTCCGGGTCACATGCGCCGGTCACATGACAGCACGTGACTGGCGCTTGTTGCGCTGTCATTGTACTGTATTCACTGTACGGGAGCGCGCCGGATCCGCAAAACCGGCAAAAAGAAGGATGTGTGAAACTGGCCTCATACACACGGGAGGGTGGAGAGGCAAGTGTATCCACTAGACCGCACAGCTTACAAGATTCCATGGTAGCTATAAAGGATAACAGGGAGAACTATGTCATATGTGTTCCCCCAAGTGGCCGAGCAGGACGTACTCCTTAGCAGACAGCGTGAGTCTACTATAGTGTTGGAGCTGTTCAGTGGAGCAATAGCCCAAGCTGGCAGCTAATCAAGAAATAACATCTGGAACTCCATTCTGAGTCTGAACTGGGTGCAAAAACCTAAAAAAATCTACACTATATGGAGAGAAGGTATGCACACCAGTGACTATGTAAGGGCGGCTTCTCACTTGCGAGTTTCTCGCAGTAGAGCAATGCGAGAAAAACTCGCATTGGAATCGGACACATGTTAGTGAATGATTCAGCTCTCATCTGCGATTTTTTTTTTTTTTATTTTTTTTTTTTTTTTTTTCTCAGTCCAAATCGGACCGAGAAAAAAATCGCAGCATGCTGCTTTTTTGCGAGTTTCTCGCACCATTTGTCCCAATGATTTCCTATGGAAGGGGATTAAAAGTAGCATCACACACGCGCACCACTGTTCACATTTGCGAGTGTGGCAGTAACTTCGCTCATTAAATATTCAACAGATGAATGTGACATCACATTCCCATAGGTTAATTAAATGACACGTGTATTCGCTTTTATCTAATTAAGATGTTGCATGAAACTAGCATCGCAAACGCGACACACACGCGAGCAAAAAGCATCGCACTTGCATTGCACTCGCACCTAACGTGAACTAAAATCAGCCGAGTATTTTTCAGCCCAGTCGGACCAATTTTACTCGCATAGATGTGTTTCCAGCCTAAGAGATATATATGAAAAGCAGAAACTGCTGTGTGAATACTGACATGAAAAATTCAATAGCTATATGTAAGAATGAAAAATGGAATCTGCATTACTGCCATGAACATATGAATAAAAAAAAATTTAGCTATTGAATCGATCAATGCAAAAGAGCCCCAACACTACGCCAAAGTATTTCTCTACGTTGGGGTCCCTAGCTAGTGTGTGTCCTCTCATGCAGTTAAAAAAAACAAACAACTTGCCGTGTATGGGAAGCTGAGACCCTATATATGCGTATAATGTGGACTGGCAATAGGTGTGGTGGGGCCGGGTTCACAAACGGAAAACTACAACTTAATCAAGAAATGACGTCTGGAACTCCATTCTGAGTCTGAACTGGGTGCAAAAACCTAAAAAATCTACACTATATGCAGAGAAGGTATGCACACCAGCAGTTTCTGCTATTTCATATATTACCCTTACATAGTCACTGGTGTGCATACCTTCTCTTCAAGCTGGCAGCTAAACCCCCCCCTCCCCAAACTGCAGTGGGGGGTGAAAAGTGACATTACATCGGAAGCGTGACAATTTTACTCCATTGGTCGTACTGTCAAATGTCCTCATCCATAATGCACAAGGCAGGACTTAGCTCTGCATCTTTCAACATAGCAGAACCTACATGCTGGGAAAAGCTTCTGGCCTATAACTCCATATTCCCAAAGGTCCTAATTCGTCTGACGGAGGCTAAAGGCGCCTGCAGACCGCTCTTCAACTGTATCGAAAAATAGCGTAACCGTTAAAAGAAATGTGTACTGTGCAGCTTGCATTCATTATGCAATGGGTTACTTCAGTGGACACCACCGCCCAGAGTCGTCCCCCCCCCCCTTCCATTGGAAGAAGCTAAATGCTATGCGCACCTTGGGGTGCTTGCCTTCTATTTTTGCCATTACTTTTACCCCTTTCATTTGTTTATGCACTTCGGGACTGGTAGTCTTTTATGAGGCATCCTCTCTATAATTATTATTGTCACGTGACTACAGCCGCGGGGTGTTTTTTTTAGGCTCTGACCTGTTATTTTATTGAGGTGTCTTCTCTACTTATATTTATACTTTTATTTATTGCCACTAGGCGATAATTTCCCACTATTGTCAGACTGACACTTTCCGTCTAGAGCAGTGTTTCTCAACTCCAGTCCTCAAGACCCACCAACAGATCATGTTTTTAGGTTTTCCTCAATATTAGACAGGGAATAATTCCATCACCTGTGCAACATTAAGGAAATCCTAGAAACCTGATTGAGGAAAACCTGAAAACATGATCTGTTGGTGGGTCTTGAGGACAGGAGTTGAGAAACACTGCGGATACCTCCTGGATCCAAGACGTCTGTTCTAACTTCTGCATTTTTGCACCTTATTTTAGGATCCTCCAGCTATACATTTTATTTCTACCTCTGGTTACCCTTTCCTATATTTTTCATCTTCTCCTGTTTATGCACTGGCTTTTCTAAAGGTCCAACTGATAGCATACCCAATGCTATGGATGTCAGTATTCATTCTTATGGTGTATTTGACCTATTGTTCAACCAGCTATTTGTTGTGGGACTTTTCTGCTGAATAGTTTTCTATGCATGTCTCCATTTTTAAATGATTTTATTTATTTGATAAACATTAGTTTATTTTTGGCCTAAACTCCAATTTTTTTTTTTTATTTTTTTTTTATTTGTTGGTTTACTTTGGTGGACAGATGATGTGACAGTCATCTGGCCCGTGATCACTGTTAGGTTTATGCACCGCTATTGACCACAAACGCAGTGTTCACCAAGCCTTCTATAGCCCCATGTCTTACTAACCGATCCCACTCCCAAATCTATAGCCTCATGTCTTACTAAGGGTACCTTCACACTTTAGCGATGCAGCAGCGATACGACCAGCGATCTGACCTGGTCAGGGTCGCTGCTGCATCGCTACATGGTCGCTGGTGAGCTGTCAAACAGGCAGATCTCACCAGTGACCAGCCCCCAGCCAGCAGCGACGTGCAAGCGACGCTGCGCTTGCACGGAGCCGGCGTCTGGAAGCTGCGGACACTGGTAACTAATGTAAACATCGGGTATGGTTACCCGATGTTTACCTTAGTTACCAGCGCACACCGCTTAGCTTAGCCTGTGCAGGGAGCAGGAGCCGGCACTGGCAGCGTGAGAGCTGCGGAGGCTGGTAACGAAGGTAAATATCGGGTAACCACCTTGGTTACCCGATGTTTACCTTGGTTACAGCTTACCGCAGGCTGTCAGACGCCGGCTCCTGCTCCCTTCACATTCAGGATTGTTGCTCTCTCGCTGTCACACACAGCGATGTGTGCTTATCAGCGGGAGAACAACAATAAAAAAACGAACCAGCACTGTGTATAACAAGCAGCGATCTCACAGCAGGGGCCAGATCGCCGCTCAGTGTCACACACAGCGAGATCGCTAATGAGGTCACAAAAAACGTGACTCAGCAGTGATCTCAGTAGCGATCTCGCTGTGTGTGAAGTACCCCCAACCGATCACTCTCCCAAATCCCGTTTTACTTTCTGTTTTAGGTTAGGTTTTTTGTTGTGTCTATAACTGACCCTAACAGGCCATTATTTTATCCAGGTGAGTCTTCATCCTTTTAGACTAGAGTTTTGATTCAACTGTATACTTTATTAATTTATTAAAAATGTTTGTACTAAGATTGTAAGTTGTTCCCTGTTTATACAATGGTGGATAACTTACTAATAACTGCTACCACCCAAACTAGTCCCAAGAAGGGGGCTTTGTAGTGCACCCCTGTGAATGGAGCAGGGCTTAACCATGCGCACTTCCCCTCCGTTCATTGTCTATAGGACTGTTGGAGATGACTGAGTAGCACATAAAGAATGAATGGAGTGAGGTGCACTTGGTCAGCTCCATTCATTTTCAGTGGGGTCCCAAAGATCAGTAAGTTAACTCGTATCTTCATGAATAGCAGTCTTGGTACAATTTATATTCTGTTGCTGCAGTGCATTTATGCAGGAAATTATTCACATATATTATGATAGTCGCCTGCGTGCTCCGCCTTCATGTGTATGCAGCATTTCTTGACTTATGTGACCGTGTGTTTGTCTCGTCCTTGTTGTTCTCCCTCCTGTAAAGTCCATGACCCGCTCGGTGACGGTGGAGGTTTCTATTGTGACCGTCCTTACACGTCAGTATCCTGACACGTTTGCTGGATCAGTCTCTGGAAACCTGCCACGTGTTTTCAGGCTTCTGCCATGTTTGTCATACTTGCTGAGCCAAGAGAAAACAATGTCCTCTAGTGATATACGTGTTGATCCGTGCACGGACGGTGTGAATGTGCAAGCGGTATATAAGCCGTCACTCGCTGATAAGTCCAGTGCCAACGCATCTGCAAGTCCCTCTTCAATATCAGCAGGTGATTAGTTGAATCTGGAAGTAACTGTCAGTCATAATGGACTTTACAAACTTTTTAGAACAAAATAAATAAAAATTGTTTGCTCACTGGGGGTTCAACATTGGCTAGTAGAAACGGAGGTGCCCGTGCATGGCATCAAAGAGGATGAGTATGAATGGAGCAATATGCACAGGGCATTTATCACAATACTTCTTGGCATCATTACCTTCCATGATTCTGGGAATCCTGAATGCATCACTAGTTGGCATCAGGTATTTAGGAACTGCTGAATGAATGTGTGTGTTATATAGAATATATCTGAGCTACTGCTGGCTATAAAGCTAAGTTCACACACTACGTTTTTTTTTTGTTTTTTTTTTTTTTGACGCTGCGTTTTTGTGGCAAAAAAACGCACAACCGCACCCGCGGCAAAAAACGCATGTGTTTTGGTGCGTTTTTTTTGCTGTGTTTTTGCTCACTGCGTTTTTATGCGTTTATCAGTGAGCAATGCCATTTAAAGATTGTTAAAAAAAAAGGTCTGATGTCATTTCCTTCTTCAATATGTTCTTCGTTCTCCACTAGTGTATGCAGGAGAGCAGACAGCTGCAGAACTACAAGGCTCAGCATGCTTCAGGACTGTATGCTGGAGGGAGAGGCAGGGGGGAGCAGAACTAGAAGGCTCAGCATACTCCATCCAATAGTGTATGCAGGAGAGCAGACAGCATCGGCAGAACTGCAAGGCTCAGCATCCTCCATCCAGGACTGTATGCAGGAGTTTTTTGCCCCTCAAAAAAATGACGTGGGCTTCGCCATATTTTTGTATCCTAGCCAGGTACAGCAGGCAGGTACGGGCTTCCCCCAGCTGCCTATTTGTACCTGGCTGGGAACCAAAAAATATAGGGAAGTCTGTTTTTTTTTTTTTTATTTTTTTTTTAACTATTTCATGAATTGCATGAAATAATTTAAAAAAAAAAAAATGACGTGGGCTTCGTCCAATTTTTGAGTCCAGCCAGGTACAGCTAGGCAGCTGGGGATTGGAATCCGCAGTGCAGAGTGCCCAAGCTTTCTGAGCACCCCCGCTGCGAATTGCAGTCCGCAGCCACCCCAGAAAATGGCGCTTTCATAGAAGCGCCATCTTCTGGTGCTGTGTCAAACTCTTCCAGCCGCCCTGATGCTGGGTGGCTCGCTGGGTAATAATGGGGTTAAGGCTAGCTGTATATGATCAGCTGGCCCTAAGCCCGAAATTCATGGTGTCACGCCAATATTAGACATAGCCACCATGAATTCTAGTAAAGATAAAAAAAACACAACACAGAAAAATATTTTTATTAGAAATAAAACACAACACAATTAGTGACTCCATCTTTATTGAAATAAAGAACCCCCTCCGCAGTAATCCTGGGTCAAGGGTCCCGCGCCGTCCAATCCGGATCCAATATCATCTGATCGGTTTGCTGGAAGGCAAAGCGATCAGATGATGTCAGGTTCAAGGACGTGAATCACATGACACAGCAGCTGATTGTATAAAAGCCGTTTATACAATCAGCTGATGCATCAGTGCAAAAAAAAAAAAATACACACGTCTGTGCTGACTCCCGTCTGATCGCTGCAGGAGCTGCCGGTAATCGGTGAAGCAGTCTCCTGACGGCATCAACTGATAGTTTAAGCCGGCCGGGCGGTAAAAAGCCGGCATCACCGCGAGACTTAGAATCAGCTGATGCGTCAGGTGCTGCATCAGGTGATCAGCGCCAGGTCCTGCAGCTATCGGACGTTCCCGCGGAGACTGCACACAGCCGGAGCGGGGGTGGCGGTACCGAGAGAGGAGCTGGGAGCGGACATGGCACCGGGAGTCTGCAGACAGGTGAGTATGACTTTTTTTTTTCTACTGTTCACTTTTGATTTCGCAGCTGCTTCCATCTCCAAACACCCACCCACCCCCCCCGGACATGGCGCCGCACGGGAGCGAACATGGCACCGGGCGGGAGGTGGAGGCAGCGGTAGCGGTACCAGGAGGATTCATGCTTCTGTGTTTACCGACAGAAGGAATCCTCTTCCTGTACATGTCACTTTACTACCCACCCCTTGCGTTTATAGCTGCGTTTTTAGTCATAGAAACGCACTAAAACGCAGCTATATTTGCAATTTGCGTTTTTCATTGCTTTTTTAAAGATCTCATTGAACTCAATGGGTGGAAAACGCAGTGAAAAACGCAAAAATAATTGACATGCTGCATTTTTGTGTGCAGCACAAAAACGCAGCTAAAAAAATCCGCTGTGTGCAGACAGCAAAAATGAAAACTCATAGACTTTGTTGGTGAAGCAAAGTCATGCAGTTTTCTGAGCAAAAACGCACCCGAAAAACGCACTGTGTGAACTTACCATAACACTGTTTAGTTGTCAGAGGGTTCATACAGCATCACTCCATAAAACAAGTCTGTGCTTCCTATTTTACAGTACGGCGCTGTTCTTACATGGCAGCCAGATGAACAGATCATGATCGACACATTTATTAAAGTAGTAAGACTCTGGTTATTTCATGTATGTTGTGCAGCCAGCAAGACATAATAATGTCAAAAAGTGGCTTAACGGGGTCTTAAATGTTAATTCCCTGCTGACAGTATGGACTGAATATCTCATGGGCTCCAGGACGCTAATCCCGCCGTAAAACCATGATGTGCTGTGTGACACAAGACCGCCAGATCCTTCATTTGGTCACTTGCTGCTTTTTTTCTTGGGTATTTGCCTACATCTGAGTTTATACTGATTTGTTAAACAGTCGGTCAGGAGATTGTGTATGTGCAGAGAATGAAATGTCTTATAATATAAAGTAAGGACTACGCACCCTCCGTCCTCTATACCCCACCCTTAGTTTACTACTGCTGCTGCTTTATAACGCACACAGTATATACTGTACACAGGCTGTTTCGTTTTGCCGGAGGTGGCGCTGCTTCACTTATAGGCCTGATCACCCGCAGATTATAAACTAGCTGTCCATAAGGGCTGAATAATTCCATCTCCAAGCGTTAAACAAGCAGCAGAGGATTGTGGGATAGGAAAGAACAGGATGATGTAATATTTGGGTTTCACAGGTTGTAACAGAAAAGGTCTGAAAATCAAGACCTGCAATATTATTCACGCTTGGAAAGATGTCGTCTGCTGCACATGAAAAGGAGTGAAAAATGAATGGTGTGGTTTTTTTTATTTTTATTATTGACTGAGGAAAAGTGTTCAGGTGCAGCACGGGAGAAGTCCAGGAGACAATGGACTTATTGTTCTTTGAGTACATCAGGAAATGTGATCAGAAGTGGAACCTGGCAGGACGATTTAATTACCAAAGCAAGAGGGATGGCCCATAGAACAAAACTAAAAAACAACAGATACCTGTCTTATAGTAAAGTGACAGAATGCAAGCTTTAAAGTTACATGCAAATTAGCCTGGGAGTGCATTGTGGGCATTTCAGTGCACTCTGAATATATTGCCATGCCCCCAAAGCACTTTCAGGCTATTTTACTTATAACTTCAAAGCTGGATTTCTCAGCACATTAGATTACTGCAAGAATGAAGCGTACCTATACAGACATAGCTTCACTAGCAAAAAATTCCCTTTAAGGCTGGAATCACACTTGCGAGTGTAAAATCGGTCCGATTCTCATGCTGGAAAGTCGGACGATTTTAGTTCACTTTTCATCAGTGTGCGGTCAATGTGCAATCAGTTTTTACCCTCAGCAGCTGCTACTCATGTACTGTTATGTACAGGAGCATTTACAGTGTTCTCTGCTACATGCGTGAAATGTATTGAGAAAAACGGATGTCACTAGGATAGTGTATGTGCCATCCGTATGACATCCGTTTTTTTTCACGCACCCATAGACTTGCATTGAAGAGACTCATGCAAGAAACTCACCAAAACGCAGCATGCTGCGTTTTTTTTTTTTGTTTTCTTTTATTAGTCCGATTTGGAGTGAGAAAAAAATAGCAGATCTGACTTCCTCATTGATTAACATGGGTCCGAGTGCAATGCGAGATTTTCTCACATTGCACTCGTGTGAGTTAATCGCAAGTGTGAAGCCGGCCTAATGAGCAGAGTGAGGCGATGTGTGAAGTTGCAGGATTGTTGAGAATAAAGGTGGTGTCACACACAGCGACGACGACAACGACGTCGCTGCTACGTCACCATTTTCTGTGACGTTGCAGCGACGTCCCGTCGCTGTCGCTGTGTGTGACATCCAGCAACGAGCTGGCCCCTGCTGTGAGGTCATTGCTCGTTGCTGAATGTCCTGCTTCATTTTTTTTCGTCGTCACTCTCCCGCTGTGACGCACACATCGCTGTGTGTGACAGCGAGAGAGCGACGAAATGAAGGGAGCAGGAGCCGGCGTCTGGCAGCTGCGGAAAGCTGTAACCACTGTAAACATCGGGTAACCAAGGGAAGACCTTTCCCTGGTTACCCGATATTTACCTTCGTTTCCAGCCTCCGCCGCCCTCGCTGCCAGTGCCGGCTCCTGCTCTGTGCACATGTAGCTGCAGTACACATCGGGTAATTAACCCCATGTGTATTGTAGCTAGGAGAGCAAGGAGCCAGCGCTAAGCAGTGGGCGCGGTTCCCTGCTCTCTGCACTGACATGTAGCTGCAGTACACATCGGGTTAATTAACCCGAAGTGTACTGTAGCTAGGAGAGCAAGGAGCCAGCGCTAAGCAGTGTGCGCGGCTCCCTGCTCTCTGCACATGTAGCGACGTTATAATCGCTGCTGCGTCGCTGTGTTTGACAGCTAAGCAGCGATCATAACAGCGACTTTCAAGGTCGCTGTTACGTCACAGAAAATGGTGACATAACAGCGATGTCGTTGTCGTTATGTGTGACACCAGCTTTAGAGATCTCCACTGCTGACTGGCTGGTGTCATGATGTACACCTTGGATACAGATCAGATTAGTGCGATAACCATGACAACAGTAATACGATCTGACATGGTTGGCTGGAATAAATCACTGTATATAACCATAGCCTGATTTATAAATTCACAATCCCCACTTGGAGGGAAGATAGGTTTCACCGAGGTTGATAGCATCGGTGATGTAAACCCGGAAGCAGCCTCCAGCATGTTACATGCTGAGAAGGTTGATGGTCCATGATCAAGTTCCAGTTTTTGTGAACAGTCAGAGAGATGGGTGGGGTGGCTGTTGATTCAGTGCGTTCATTCAGGTGTCTGTGTGTATGGAGGGGTGCAGACCTCCACCGGAGTGCTCAAGCTAAAACAGCTGGATATTTACCTGAGTGGGTGGACCCCTTAGCAGTATGTGGACTGTTAAGTTCGGTTTGTTTCTTTATGCCGCACAAGGTTTGTTTTGAGTTTATTTTTGACAGTTTTATGATAAACCAGCTGAAGTTTAAATGAAAGCCGTTCCTGTGATTACCTCGACCTGTAGCTGATCTGAATTTCCACAATATATGGATAACTTATATCCCTTCAGTTCTACATTTTTTTTTTTTTTTTTTAATCAGATAATTTTTATTTAAAAACCACTCCCAGGGGCGTAACGACCGCGGTCGCAGAGGTCACTATCGCGACTGGGCCCGGTAGGTTAGGGGCCCGGCGCCCTGCAGATCAGCAGCCGACTCCTCTGTCAGGGAAGCCTGGTGTCAGCCACGGCACCAGGCTTCCCCTTGCCCATCATCGCACACAGCAATGATAAAGCATCAAGCTATGCTTCATCATTCTCCCTCTTTCTGTGCGATTGCTGTGCTGAGACTGCAGAGCATGGGATGGCAGGACACACTAACCGGAGCAGCGGGGGAACGAGGAAAGGGTTTTTTTTTTTCTTTATTTAAATTAGTGAGTACACGGTGGCCAGAGGCCTAGGGGCGGGGCTGCATTATACATGGAGGCCTAGGGGCGGGGCTGCATTATACATGGAGGCCTAGGGGCGGGGCTGCATTATACATGGAGGCCTAGGGGGGGCTGCATTATACATGGAGGCCTAGGGGGGGGGCTGCATTATACATGGAGGCCTAGGGGGGGGGCTGCATTATACATGGAGGCCTAGGGGGGGGGGCTGCATTATAATAATTGGAGGGCTATGAGAGCTACTTTATACATGAGGACTATGAGGGCGCATTCTAATATATATGAAGGGTTATGTGGGACCCCCCTTTTAAACTATATGGAAGGCTATGTGGGGGACAAAGATACAAGCAGGGCATGGGGAAGTTTTGTACAGAGGGAAAAATGGATCTTTCCCTCAGACCCAGCTTTCACATGCTCTTATATGGGAAAGCTGGGGGCCGAGGGAAGAATGTAGCTGAGCATGGGGAAGCTGGGTGCCGAGGACAAGATGGATGTAAGAACATAGGAAAGCTGGGTGCTGAGGGACAGAGCAAAGTGTCAGCGTCAATATCCCGCACCCCGAGTGGAGGGGAGGGAGGGCGCCCAGGTCCAAACTTTGCATTGGGGCCCATCAAGCTCTAGTTACGCCACTGAGCTCAATTACATTTTCCTACATGTAGCAAAATATAAACGCTGAAAAGAAATATAATAACACTTAAGACACTATCCACATAACACAATTTGACAGTTGCATATATCTGAGGGAACGTTTGCACGATCAGTGTTTTGTTGAGTTTTTGACTCTGCAGAATTTCTGCACTTTAGTTTGTGTTTGATTTTTGTTGCGTTTTTGACGCATGTGTTTTTGTGTCAATAAAGTTAGTTAAAACAGGCAGAAGAGCAAACAGGAACTTGCCGGAAGCAAAGAAACAAGTTTATTACAGATTATAGTGGTTTAAAATTCTGCATAATTATAACTTTCACCATCTCATAAGAAACACTATAAACTCTCACACCCCAATGCACACACATACACACAGAGGAAAAAAAAATAGACATGGCTAGATCGATGATGGACATATATTAGAGAGAATAGATAGATTTCCTGCAGATATCTAATTTCCCAACCCCCTACATATTATACACTTGCACCCTTTACAGTCCTTCATGTGGCACTAAAGGTTGTTTAGCCTGGTTTAACCTAATAACTAAGTAGATAAATAATAAAAAAAAAAATCAAAACAAAACACATTGAAATCCCCCTATTTTTGGTAATCAGTAAAGCAGACAGCTGCGTCTGATATTATCAGGCTGGCATGGTCCATGGTTATTGGACCCTTCCTAGCCTCAAAATAGCAGACCGCAAGCGCCTCAGAAGTGGCGCATCACGTTGTCTCAATTCTGGCGCTTCGCCCAGCTTCTCCCAATTGCCCTAGTGTTGCGGCAAGCAGGCTAATGATATTTATTGTTGATGTCCGCTGGCATCAAGCCCCCAGGGGTTAGTAATGGAGAGGTGTGTATCAGACACCCCCATTACTAACCCAGTAAGTAAAAAGAAAAAAACACACACAAAAATAGTTTATTTGAAAAACCGCTCCCCCCCCCCTCACTTTCCCTAGTTCACCATTTTGTTAAAAAAAAAAAAAAAACAACATGCAAGTACACCGTAGTCCATGGATTCTGACATAGTCCACAAACGGAAACCTGCAAGACATAGAAAGAGAGACTGTCCCTCGTTAACTTCTTTATAAAAAGCAAAGTTCCTAGATCCGACATCATCCAGCGCTTCCCACGACACGACGTTCCTCGATTATCTGGATGAAAGGCTATGGAGCCTCAGCAGAGGCTCACAAAGAGGCTCCATAGACTTTGAGAAGCAGCAGCGAGACCTGGGACATAGTTTGCTTTACCTTTGCTTGTTATCTAAAATAAGGGGACCCCACCGTTTTTTTTTTTTTTTTTTTTTTTTAAATTATTAGGTTAAAGCAGGCTAACCACCATTCAGTGCCACATGAAAGGTACTAAAGGGAGAAAGTGTATAATATCTAGGGGGTCGTGACATTAGAGATCTGCAAGATATCTGTCTCCTTTTATATTGTTTGGGTGTGCATTGGGATGTTCAACTTTCTGCTTTGGTCAATTTCCTCTTTGTTCTTCTGCCTTTATTTCAGCCAACTTTATTGATATCTGATGTTTTGCTTAGGTGCGGTTTTTGTTGTGTTTACGCTGTGTAAACTCACTGAAAACACATGTGCGGTTTGTTTTGTTTTTTTTCCTGGCGGATTTTCCACATCCAATAGAAGTCTATGGGGAATTCCGTGCTGATAATCAGCGCACCCGCAAGATAAATTGACATACTGCGGCTTGGAAAAACGCACTGCAGGCAAGTTTACGCAGCATAAAAAAGCACAGTCGACATGAGATTTCCATAAATCCATCCATTATGCTTGTGCTGTAAAATGCTGCATAAAAAATGCTGCATCATGGGCAGCACGTACCCTGTGAGTCAAGCCTATTGCCAAACTCCAAATACTAAATAAGGCTGCGTGTCCACAGTCCGTGTTCACAACGTTTTGGACGCAGCATGCCTCAGCTGCCTTCAAAACGCTGCGATGTACAGTACAAGCACAGTGGATGCGATTTCTAGAAAGCCCATGTCCATTGTGCGTGTGCTATCTGCAGTGTAAACTGACCTGCGGTGCGGCTTTCAGAGCTACAAGCATGTAAATTCTTAGCTGCAGAGTTGCAAACGTTCTCCTTAGTGAAAACAGGAGAGACCGCAGATGCAGGAGCTCGGATCGTGGGCACCAGCAGCTGCGGAGGAGACTCGTGGCCCTGTCCAGCAGCGGATACTGATTGTATCTTCTAATTATGGTATTTGCAACGGAAAATTTCTATTAGCATGTGTTTGTTTGGTTTTTGTTTGTTTTTTTTTTTATAGAAAAGCCAAATGCAACGTCCTATCAGTTTCCATTTAGGCACATCATAAAAGCACTGACTGCGCCTGCATCATCCGTTCTCTTACTACAACACTAAAAGGCAACCTTGGAGTATCCAACCATTGTTCCCAAATATTTTTGAATTTGTGCAGTGCATTTCTTTATTAATTCTGCAGTATTGGGAGGGACTGGAATCTACCCAGTGTAAGGCTAGTAATTTGCGAGCTTGGGATAAACTACAAAGCATACCTATCACTATCGGGGAATCGCGGTCCATCTGCTCTTCTGGTATACCCAGAATACACACTGTTGGATTTAACTGGTTTTATATGCTAAACCTGTACTATCAGAGATACCATCTCCTTCCAAAACACTGCAATTGTTGTGCATTCCCATAGCGTGTGCATTAATGGGGTTCATCCTAACCACACTTAGGACACAAGGGGTTCTGTATACCCTAAAAAATGGGTATAATTGAGAAATGCTGAGACTCCTTCAAGAATAACCAGGGATAGGATTCCAGGATATTTTCCCACACTCTATCTCATATAGGCCCAAACATCGGCTTCCCGTTTGGATTGAACATTTACCGGGAATTTATACAGATGATAGTAATACATGCTTGTTTATATGTGCAGCTAGCCATTAACCCTTTTGTATCCTTAGCAGATGTAATTGTATTTATAAAAAAAAATAACTATTTTCAAGTTTAACTCTTTCATTTGTATTGTATAAGCTGCATGTATTGATGCAAAAAAACACCTGCCTGGTATGTTAAATTCCAAATGTAGTTATTCAAAACTATTAAATAATTACTGAGGGAATATTTGTCGTAATAAATATATGCCCTTATCCTCCCAATATCAGAACTCAATAAGTTAGAACAATTCCGGTTGTAGTGGATTATGCCATATGAAGTTAGTGCAATTTTTAATACCTGGTAATTCTTTCCCTGTGTCCCATACCTTGTATATTAAAGCAGGAGTGGGTATTGTTTTCCCCTCTTTCTTTGTATATGTTTTCCCAGGCTTTAGTATACATGTTGCAGAGGACTATTTTATATGTAGTAAAACCAAGTGTCCATTTATTGCCATATTATGTGACTGTCCCCAACAATGAAGATGTTGTAGTTGAGAAGCCAGAAAGTATACCCAGGAATTGGGAATCACCAATCTCCATTCATCCTTCTCCCTTAGTAAATATTCCAGTTTAATACTGGCTTGTCGATTTACATCAGATCAAATCTCTAAGCTCTTTAGCCTAAGGAAAATCTATGCTGGCAGCCACTCGGGGCATTGTGTAATGTATATAATAATTGTGGCATCCTGATCAGTTTAACTAGATTTCTCCTTGCAACTGTTGTTAATGGGAAGCGATACCATGCATCTATCTTTGTTTTAAATTTCCCACTGCGTTTTTTTTGTAGCTGTTTTTTTGCAGTCAATATATGTTCTATTGGGTTGTCTTTTTGGTATCATTTATTTACAGCACATGTTTAAATAAAGTTAGTTTAATTAATTAAAGCAGCAAAACTCTGAAAGAAGTGACATTCTGCTTTTTTTTTTTTTACAAAAATGCAGCAGTTATCCATTTCAATCCGGAGAAAAAAGAAGTAATTGTGTTATGTGCATGATATTTCTGGACTCTCTAAGGCCCCTTTCACACGTCACACATTATAATGAATGGGTCTGCTCACACGTCAGTGATTTTTCACTGCACGTGTCTCCGTGCGGCGTACCCGCGTGTGCGTGTTTGCCGCACGAAGACATGTCCATTTTTTTCTGGCATCACTGATGTCCCACGGACCACGCAGTGGTGTGATCCGTGAGACACGTGCCAGAAAAAAACGTGCGTTTAAAATAAAAATCATTTTTACTCACCCGGCTCCAGCGACGCTCTCTGCAGCCTGTTCTGCCGGCTGCTTCTGAGCCGACTCATTACTGTCGCCCATATTCATTATGCACGACACAGCCGACCTGGAAGCAGCTGCTGCGGGGGTCAGCACCGGCCGGATGCTGCACCGCGGGAGCAATCAGCACCATGGAGAGTGGGAGCGCGCACAGGTGAGTTAATCTCTAAGTGCAATCACGGGCCACGGAGAACGGAGCCCGGATTGCACTTAGACAACCCACGTGTGCCGTGATTCACGCCACACGGAGGGACATGTGTGTGTTTTACACGCCAGTGAAAAACGTCAGTGTTTTTCACTGACGTGTGAAACGGGCCTTAGGCTGTGTCCGCACTTTCCGTTTCCACATGGGTTTCAGCTGCTTTTTAGGTCCGTTTTGAACTGCAGCGTTTGCTGGAAAATCAAAACGCATGCATTTTGACATGAAAAGTCTATGGGAAATGGGGATTTCCTGTCCGCACTTTGCGTTTACAAACGCAGCGTTTAATTTGCATAATTTTGGGCAAAAACTCTGCGTTCAAAGAAGCAGCATGTCAATTGTTTTTGCCATTTGGGCTGCGTTTTGCTAACATTGAAGTCAATGAGAAGTTGTAAAAAGCAAGCAACATCAAAATTCCAGCGTTTAGGCTATGTGCGCACTGGGAAATGGAATTTTCTTGAGAAAATTCCGCATGCTCTCAAAGATTACCGTACCCGGGGTAAAAAACCGCGGCAAACCGCACCCGAAAACCGCATGCGGTATTGTTCGCGGTATTGCCGTGGTTTTTCCGCGTGCGGGTTGGGATGTGCTTTATTGCATTCAATGCAATAAAGCACATTGAAGAAAAAAAAAAAGTCATTTAATTCTGAGATAGTAGATAGACAGAAGAATAGATAGAGGGATAGATAGATGACAGATCGCTGCATTTCCCACGGTCGGCAGTGAGTTCACATTACCGGCCGTGGGAAATGGCCGGTAATTACCTCTGCTGTCTGCTGCATTCATTCAGCGCTGTGTCTGTGACAGTCGCGGCTGGATGTAAGCAGCGCAGGACCTGTGGATTACGCCGGAGCTTTGGTGCGGGAGGGGTTAATAAAATGGTGAACGAGGCTTGTTTGTTTTATTTAAAATAAAGGATTTTTCAGTGTCTGTGTTTTATTCACTTTACTTACGGGTTGATCATGTCAGCTGTCACATAGACGCTGCCATGATCAAGCCTGGAGTTAATGGCGGTGATCCACCACCATTAACCCCTTGTATTACCCTGCTGCCACTGCTACACGGCGGCAGGAAGAGCCGGGGACACGCCGGTGCTGCCGCATAATGCATGCGACAGTCCCGGGGCAGCTGCGGCTGATATTCTCGGTTGCGGGAGGGGGAGTGAGGCGGGGGACATTAACCCTGCCCCTCTCCCTCCCCAGCCTGAGAATACCGGGCCGCCGCTGTGTGCTTACCTCGGCTGGAAGGTAAATATACAGCGGAGCCCACGTTCTTTGTTTTCTATATTTCCGTTTTCTTTCTGTGTGTCTGTGTCTGTGTTCTATGTCTGTGTGTGTGTGTGTGATCTGTGAGTGTGTTTACTCTCTGCACGGCTTCCTCTTCCTGTAATGACATCACTTCCCTGCAAAACCGCAGACAGGCGATGTACATTACCGGAGGTAAACCGCGAAATACCGCAGGGAATAACGCAGGAAAACGCAGTGAACCGCACAGAATTTGCTTCCTGCGTTATTCCCTGCGGGATTTCACGATTACATTGGAGTCAATGGAGTGAAATCCCGCAGCGACGTGCGGAAAAGAATTGACATGCAATTGTTTTTGCTGCGGGAATCCCGCAGCAAAACATGCAGCTGTCAAATTCCGCCTAGTGCGCACAGGATTTTTTTTGCCTATAGGTTTTGCTGGTGATTCACTGCAGAGATGTTATGAACATTTTCTGCAGCGAAACATGCAGCAAAACCGCAAAAAATCCGCGGCAAAATCCGGTAAGTGCGCACATAGCCTTAGGATTTTGCTGCGGATTTTTTGCGGATTTGCTGCATGTTTCGCTGCAGAAAATGTTCATAACATCTCTGCAGTGAATCACCAGGAAAACCTATGGGAAAAAAAAATCCTGTGCGCACTAGGCGGATTTTGACAGCTGCATGTTTTGCTGCGGGATTCCCGCAGCAAAAACAATTGCATGTCAATTCTTTTCCGCACATTGCTGCGGGATTTCACTCCATTGACTCCAATGTAATCGTGAAATCCCGCAGGGAATAACGCAGGCAGCAAATTCTGTCCGGTTCACTGCATTTTCCTGCGTTATTCCCTCCGGTATTTCATGGTTTACCTCCGGTAATGTACATCGCTTGCCTGTGGTTTTGCAGGGAAGTGATGTCATTACAGGAAGAGGAAGCGGAGCAGAGAGTAAACACAGACATCACAGACACACACAGACATAGAACACAAACACATAGAACACACATAGAAAGCAAACGGAAATATAGAAAACAAAACACGTGGGCTCCGCTGTATACTTACCGTCCAGCCGAGGTAAGCACACAGCGGCGGCCCGGTATTCTCAGGCTGGGGAGGGAGAGGGGCAGGGTTAATATCCCCCGCCTCACTCCCCCTCCCGCAGCCGAGAGTATCAGCCGCAGCTGCCCCGGGACTGTCGCATGCATTATGCGGCAGTACCGAGTGTCCCCGGCTCTTCTTGCTGCCGTGTAGCAGTGGCAGTCAAGGTAATACAAGGGGTTAATGGTGGCGAATCACCGCCATTAACTCCAGGCTTGATCGTGGCAGCGTCTATGTGACAGCTGACATGATCAACCCGTAAGTAAAGTGAAAAAACACACACCGAAAAATCCTTTATTTTAAATAAAACACAAACAAGCCTCGTTCACCCTTTTATTAACCCCCCCAACACACAGCTCCGGCGTAATCCACAGCTCCGGCGTCCTGCGATGCTTACATCCAGCTGCGACTGACACCGACACTGCTGAGTCGCAGCGAGACAGCAGAGGTAACCACAGGGCATTTCCCACGGCCAGTAATTTGAACTCACTGCCGACCGTGAGAAATGCAGAGTGTGCTCACAGGGACTCTGTCTATCCCTCTGTCTATCCCTCTGTCTATCCCTCTGTCTATCCCTCTGTCTATCCCTCTGTCTATCCCTCTGTCTATCCCTCTGTCTATCCCTCTGTCTATCCCTCTGTCTATCCCTCTGTCTATCCCAGAATAAAATGACTTTTTTTTTTTCTTTTCTTCAATGTGCTTTATTGCATTGAATGCAATAAAGCACATACAGTCAGGGCCAGAAATATTTGGACAGTGACACAAGTTTTGTTATTTTAGCTGTTTACAAAAACATGTTCAGAAATACAATTATATATATAATATGGGCTGAAAGTGCACACTCCCAGCTGCAATATGAGAGTTTTCACAACCAAATCGGAGAAAGGGTTTAGGAATCATAGCTCTGTAATGCATAGCCTCCTCCTTTTCAAGGGACCAAAAGTAATTGGACAAGGGACTCTAAGGGCTGCAATTAACTCTGAAGGCGTCTCCCTCGTTAACCTGTAATCAATGAAGTAGTTAAAAGGTCTGGGGTTGATTACAGGTGTGTGGTTTTGCATTTGGAAGTTGTCGCTGTGACCAGACAACATGCGGTCTAAGGAACTCTCAATTGAGGTGAAGCAGAACATCCTGAGGCTGAAAAAAAAGAAAAAATCCATCAGAGAGATAGCAGACATGCTTGGAGTAGCAAAACCAACAGTCGGGTACATTCTGAGAAAAAAGGAATTGACTGGTGAGCTTGGGAACTCAAAAAGGCCTGGGCGTCCACGGATGACAACAGTGGTGGATGATCGCCGCATACTTTCTTTGGTGAAGAAGAACCCGTTCACAACATCAACTGAAGTCCAGAACACTCTCAGTGAAGTAGGTGTATCTGTCTCTAAGTCAACAGTAAAGAGAAGACTCCATGAAAGTAAATACAAAGGGTTCACATCTAGATGCAAACCATTCATCAATTCCAAAAATAGACAGGCCAGAGTTACATTTGCTGAAAAACACCTCATGAAGCCAGCTCAGTTCTGGAAAAGTATTCTATGGACAGATGAGACCAAGATCAACCTGTACCAGAATGATGGGAAGAAAAAAGTTTGGAGGAGAAAGGGAACGGCACATGATCCAAGGCACACCACATCCTCTGTAAAACATGGTGGAGGCAACGTGATGGCATGGGCATGCATGGCTTTCAATGGCACTGGGTCACTTGTGTTTATTGATGACATAACAGCAGACAAGAGTAGCCGGATGAATTCTGAAGTGTACCGGGATATACTTTCAGCCCTGATTCAGCCAAATGCCGCAAAGTTGATCGGACGGCGCTTCATAGTACAGATGGACAATGACCCCAAGCATACAGCCAAAGCTACCCAGGAGTTCATGAGTGCAAAAAAGTGGAACATTCTGCAATGGCCAAGTCAATCACCAGATCTTAACCCAATTGAGCATGCATTTCACTTGCTCAAATCCAGACTTAAGACGGAAAGACCCACAAACAAGCAAGACCTGAAGGCTGCGGCTGTAAAGGTCTGGCAAAGCATTAAGAAGGAGGAAACCCAGCGTTTGGTGATGTCCATGGGTTCCAGACTTAAGGCAGTGATTGCCTCCAAAGGATTCGCAACAAAATATTGAAAATAAAAATATTTTGTTTGGGTTTGGTTTATTTGTCCAATTACTTTTGACCTCCTAAAATGTGGAGTGTTTGTAAAGAAATGTGACAATTCCTACAATTTCTCAGATGTTTTTGTTCAAACCTTCGAATTAAACGTTACAATCTGCACTTGAATTCTGTTGTAGAGGTTTCATTTCAAATCCAATGTGGTGGCATGCAGAGCCCAACTCGCCAAAATTGTGTCACTGTCCAAATATTTCTGGACCTAACTGTACCAACCCGCACGCGGCAAAACCGCGGCAATGCCGCGGTAAAACCGCGGCAAACCGCATGCGGTTTTCGGGTGCGGTTTGCCGTGTTTTTTTACCGCGGGTGCGGTAATCTTTGAATACCTGCGGAATTTTCATGAGAAAATTCCATTTTCCAGTGCGTACAGGGCCTTACAGGTTTTGCTAGTAATTTAGAAAGCAACTTTAAATTTGCCTAAACCTCATGACAAAACAAAGCAAAAACGCAACATGTGAGCATATCCTCAAGTCTCTAGGTTTAGTGATTAATAGTCTTGAGGTCGAGCACTAATTATAATTCCCAACTCTTTAAATTGCTGCATTTCCTGTGTTTTTGATTTAGTAAAATAGATCAAGGGATCAGGTCAAATTGGCATCAAAACCGATTTTTCGTAGTTAATTACTAAATCAGTCCATTTACCGAGCGCTGTAATTAATGACATCACTGAGGTCAGAGATGAGTCAACATCTTCCAGATATAGTAGCGTGTCATCTGCATAATTCACTCCTCAATCAACCCGCACTGGAAACCCACTATTTCTTTCGAAAGTCTAATACGACCAGCAAAAGGCTCAATTGCAAGAGCAAATAGGAGGTGTGACGGGGGCAACTCTGCCCACAAGTGGCCCCATTCAATGTTATCAAAAGCTTTGGCATCTAGTGAGGGCACTGCTCTATTTCCAGTATCTGCAGAACTCGGCTGGGATTAATTGCCATAGATCAGGGCTGAGCAATGTGCGATCTGCTGGCCACCTCCGGCCTTCTGTCTGTTCCAGTCTGACCTGCGAACCAAAACAGCTGAGGGGTTCAAAAAAGTGGATCGCTGGCCACACCATGCCCGCTGGCCACACCATGCCCCGTGCCCTATGTCCTGCAGAGAGCGGTGAATACATCAGCAGAGGAGGGGTCGCCGGCCTCTTCCTCCACCAGGCGGCGTGTGAGACAGCTGTGCCCCCGGGGGTTCAGTGCAGCACAGCACTGGGGGAGTATGTGTGTGTGTTTTTTTTTTTTTTTTTTTTTTGTTTTTTTTTTGTTTTTTTGTTTTTTTTTCTTCTTTGTTTTTCTCATATGTGTATGAGCATACTGTATATAGGAGGCTATGTGGGGGGTCATAAAGTACATCAGAGACATGTGAGGGGTCATACAGTATATAAGGAGTTATGTGGAGGCTAATACTGTATACAGGGTGGTGTGTTTGCACTCATACTGTATATAGGGGGATGACTGCATTCTGCTCAATATTAAATTATACAATAATATTAATATGAAATTTATAATTAATGTTAATATTAGAGCAGAATTAATTTCAGCCTATTTGCTTGGCCCCCATAGCAGTCACTTCTTCTCTTTCATGTGGCCCCTCTGGAAAATTAATTGCCCACCGTTGCCGTAGATTTATAGGGCATGAAACTTGTTTTGTCCTCATTAATCTCCTCATTTATTATTTTTGCTAATCTTATTAGCCAAGATCTTGGCCATCGGTTTTTTATGTCTATATTTAATAAGGATAGTATTATTTATTACCAGGGATAGATAGATATACAGCAATTGGTAATATTAAAATTTAACTTTTAATTCTATTTCTTAAAAAGACTCAAAGTCTATAAAAATTATCACCCGTGAATCAGTGACCACACAGAAAAACGGACACAAGCAGGTAGAAGATAGGTCAAATATCCAATACCCTCATAATCAAGGGTTAATGTATTTGCATGAATATACCCAGTCTTTTTACCTCAGGTTGCTTTTTATCATCTAGCATGAGCAGGGTCTCATATCTCACCCAACTGCTCCGACAGAAGAAAATATTACCTTAGTAGGGCATGATATATATTATCAATTCAGCCCAATGAAACAGCCAAAGTATGCTCAAAAGCCCTCCTTATTCTCTTCCCAACGCGTTTCCTCTTATCGATTCATCAGGGGAATTTACCATTTGGAGGCATTTGGAGGCTGCAGTATGTAAAAGGTATAGTAAGCTAGTGACCAATAAAAACGGTACTCAAGCA
Organism: Anomaloglossus baeobatrachus; assembly: GCF_048569485.1. NCBI lineage: Eukaryota > Metazoa > Chordata > Amphibia > Anura > Aromobatidae > Anomaloglossus > Anomaloglossus baeobatrachus. The sequence goes on along the minus strand of NC_134357.1, from coordinate 12,204,067 downwards.
AAGAAAAAGACACCACTGTTAAAGTCCCCATAAGCGATATTACCTTATCAGAATTTTATAGACTTTGAGTCTTTTTAAGAAATAGAATTAAAAGTTAAATTTTAATATTACCAATTGCTATCTATCTATCCCTGGTAATAAATAATACTATCCTTGCTATATATGGTATGGCGGGTTTCTTGACAACGGGACTTGATTTAAACAATTGGACATCTGAGGCAAGAGACGTCTTCTCAGAACGGGAATTTATTCAACCGAGCTGTACTCCAGCCTATAGCACTGTATTTAAGGAATTGACAAAAATTTATAAAGACCATATAAGTTCGTGGTGGGAAGTCCAGAGCTTAGAAAACTATATTAAGGCATCTATTGTACCCAGACATCTCCGCATAACTCTTACACCTGGCACAAGGTATAGGGAACAGGGTCTATCTGATAAGTGGGAAAAAGAAATTACAGCCAGTTCCTTGCGACTAATGCACCTCCTTTTAGAGGAGGAAAAAACTAGATTAGTGGTTTTATCAAAAAAACTAACTGACCAAATTGAGACAACAAAAAAGTTCTCATCAGAGGTGGATTTTAAATCCCGAGAGTCTACCCTACAAAATTCAGTCGAAAGGTTCCAATACCATCTTAAGGAGAGAAAACACCGCTACTTCGTTAGGGACCTCCAGGAATTTAAGGACCATAAGGCGTACCTTTTTCCTGCTAATAAGGTCTATATACCACCTCCAGAAACAGAACCCTCTTCAACTGACACAGAGGTGTCAGATAACGACACCAGGCCTAAGAGAGGTAAAAACAAGAATAAGAACTATAATCGTGGAGGTAGGGGAGGCCGACCATATACATCCCATTTTTTAGACCATCAACATTACCTTCGGAGCCGTCAGCAACCCTACAACCCGTCGCAGGGGGACTTTCCCAGGTAATAAATTTATCATCAAAAAATCTAGATTCAGCAGCTATGTGTGTTCTTAGTAAGGGCCTATCTTTCGTGCCTACATCGGGACTGAATATATTTGACACTATTAAGGACCTTCACCTGTTTGTGAGAAAATTAAAATGGAGGAAGCACTTCATTCATAATGAAAAGATGCAATGTAGGGAATTGGGTGTCTCGGAGGATCTTCTACCAGACATCCGCCTTCTGATGGGTATTTCAGAGGAAGACCCAAACCTTGTTGGTGAGGGTCCCTTCACTGATTTAAAACAGAGGAGTACCCGTTTACCTCCTCCTCAAAGTGATGTCTCTGCAATAGATGTCTTTTCTCGATTGGTGAGCGATGATATAGAAAATTTGGATAAAAAACAACAATACACCAATTATAATATCACGCAGGAAGAAATGAGAGCCCTCAATGAACTGCAACATGACCACGACATTGTCATAAAACCCTCTGATAAGGGAGGCAATGTCGTGGTCATGGATTGGTGTAAATATAGGGATATGTGTCGATCACTTCTGGATGACCCAGCGGGCTAACAAAATTAAAATCTGACCCTACAGTGTCATTTTTGGGACAACTGAAGATGATTCTTACAGATGGTCTCACTAACAACTATATCAGCAAAAATGAGTATGAATTTATGTTACCATCACATCCAATGACGGCTACTTTCTACTGCCTACCAAAAATCCATAAGGGTTTAATACCCTTGAAAGGCAGACCTATTGTGTCAGGAATAGGTGGTTTATGTCAAAATGTAGGTATCTATTTGGACGAACTGCTTACCCCCTTTGTAAAAGCTTTGTCGTCCTTTACTCGGGATACGACGGATCTTTTGAGGAAATTGGATGGTGTTGCTCTGGAGCCAGATGATATACTATGTAGTATTGACGTCGAGGCCCTTTATTCTTCAATAATTCATTCAGTAGGGCTACACGCGATTGAATATTTCTTAAAAATGCGTGGGCGTCAATTTCAGGGACATAACAACTTCCTCCTCCAAATTTTGGAATTTTGCCTGACAAAAAACTATTTTCTGTTTGATGGGCGGATCTATCACCAGCTCAGGGGTACTGCAATGGGGAGCCCTTGTGCTCCCTCGTATGCAAATTTACTCCTGGGCTGGTGGGAGGAGACCCTGGTTTTCGGTGATGGGGACCCCCCAGGTATCGAGAGAATAGTTTTTTGGTCAAGATACCTGGATGATATTTTTGTGATTTGGAGGGGTACCCATGAAGATTTCAAGAAATTTGTCGCACACCTGAATGATAATACCATCGGTCTCTTTTTTACAAGTGAGAGCAACACCACCCAGCTCCCCTTTTTGGACGTCCTAATCATGAGGGATGACTTGGGGAATCTATCTACAAGAACATATAGAAAGCCCACATCTACCAACTCACTTTTACGTTGGGAAAGCAGCCATCCACTCCCACAAAGGAGAGGTATTCCAAAAGGGCAATACTTCAGACTCAGACGCAATTGCTCTACGGATCGTGAATTCCGAGAGCAGGCTGCAGATCTGAGAAAACGCTTTAGGGAGAGAGGATATCCAGACAAGATCCTAAAAACAGCTTATCAAGAAGCATGTAGAAAGGATAGAACAAGCCTTCTGGTCTCCTCCCCAAGACGATCTGAAGAAAACAAAATCAGATTCATTACTACATATAGCAATGGATCAAAAGCCCTATTCTCCATTCTGAGCAAGCATTGGTCGATCCTCCAGATGGACTCAGACATTGGGGACCTGGTGGGTGGACACCCTCAATGTACCTATCGGCGCAATAGATCACTACAGGACAGATTAGTCCACAGCCACTTTAACCCACCAAAAAGAACTACATGGTTGGAACGTGGAATAGTGGGTTCATTCAGATGCAGTGGTTGTGTCGCTTGCCCGGTTATAAAAACTGGAAAGGACTTTCTAAGTCACAATACTGGAAAAACATACTCAATCAGATCACTGATAAATTGCCGCACATCTGGGGTAATTTACAAAGCTACTTGCTCATGCCCGTTTGAATACGTAGGAAAGACGAAACGAGAACTACGGCGTAGAGTCGGAGAACATTTGCGAGATATAATCAATAAGCGAGATACCCCTTTGGCAAAACATATCAACCAGGTACATGGGGGGGATACAAGGGGTCTCACGTTTATGGGCATTGACTCAGTTGCTCCCCCCCTTCGGGGTGGCGATTGGGACAAGAGCCTCTTGCAGCGTGAGACCTTTTGGATCTACACCCTTAAGACCCAGGTCCCTATGGGATTAAATGAAATTCTTACTTTTAGTTGTTTTTTGTGAAGGGACAGTATAGGGCTAGATAGGGCGAGCCACCGTAGAGCGGGGGCGCCATGACGTGACGGATAGGGCGCCGACCTCCGCAGTTAGGTAGATCTCAGATGACAGCTGCTATCTAGGGTCATCTTGCTTTATATTTTTTTATCCCCCCTCTTTCTTGTGTTTTTCTGGGGGCTTGACCAATGCTGCTCCGGTAACTAAAATACCTTGTATCAATCTTGAAGATGCATATATACCAAAATCTCTTTTCCTAATTGTAATTTCTTGTCCTGTGGTTTTTAGGAACCTGCCAAAAAATATCATTTTATGTCCTGAATCCATTGATTGGATCAGTTATCTTTTGGACGGGGTCCGTCCTTATTAACATCACCTAATCCAAGTAAAGAAGGAGACTCTACTTAAATATAAAACCCCCTTTCTTGGCACTTGAATTCCTTATATGGGATGTACATGACAAAGGATTTATGGCTATGAATTGATATATAGTAAAATCGTATTAAAAAACTGATGTATACTCCATATACTATATCCCCCTTAGGGAATAAGCCTAACCGCTGTTTGTTTGAGTATATCTCCAAAGATATCCCTTATTGTTTGTGAATGAATGGTTGGGGGCGTGGTCGGAACGGAGATCACATGACCGCGGCCCTCTCCGTACGCTATTGGCCCGTATGCCGTTTGTGGTAAGCTGGGCTTGGAGGCAGGGCCAAGTGGCGATCATGTGACCGTGACGTACGTGACCTTGGCCCAGCATGCATCTGGCCAGGAACTGGCCTGAACATGTGATGGGGCCTCATGACACGATGGTCACATGTCGGGCCAAGTGACGCGATATTATGACACGATGGTCATGTGACCAGGGTCACATGGGGCGCGATTTTCAAAACGAGGCCATTTGAGACCGGATAAAAATGCCGGCGGCCTAATAGTTCATGTGGACATAATAAGAAGCGCGGCCCCTAGACCTGGTGTGTATGGAACCACACATCTAGGATGTTTTAGACTACATGCTCTTCTGATAAGGTAATATCGCTTATGGGGACTTTAACAGTGGTGTCTTTTTCTTTGCTTGAGTACCGTTTTTATTGGTCACTAGCTTACTATACCTTTTACATACTGCAGCCTCCAAATGCCTCCAAATGGTAAATTCCCCTGATGAATCGATAAGAGGAAACGCGTTGGGAAGAGAATAAGGAGGGCTTTTGAGCATACTTTGGCTGTTTCATTGGGCTGAATTGATAATATATATCATGCCCTACTAAGGTAATATTTTCTTCTGTCGGAGCAGTTGGGTGAGATATGAGACCCTGCTCATGCTAGATGATAAAAAGCAACCTGAGGTAAAAAGACTGGGTATATTCATGCAAATACATTAACCCTTGATTATGAGGGTATTGGATATTTGACCTATCTTCTACCTGCTTGTGTCCGTTTTTCTGTGTGGTCACTGATTCACGGGTGATAATTTTTATAGACTTTGAGTCTTTTTAAGAAATAGAATTAAAAGTTAAATTTTAATATTACCAATTGCTGTATATCTATATTTAATAAGGAAGTTGATCTGTATGGATCTGGCCTGTTGGGTTTTTCATAACCACACTATGATCGCCCCTTACATAGAGCCTGGTAAATGTCCTATAGCGGTAGCTTTCTGAAAAACTGTAAACCTGTATGGAAGGCTGGAGTCACACTAGTGTATGTATCCACTGGGATCTGCTAATGACACTCTCCATCTTCTGCTTTGCCTGTCTCTGCATATATCGCACTGCACTCTCATGTCATCAGAGTGCAGTCTGATAGTTTACATGTACCCATAGACTTGCATGGGTGAGTGATGCAGGACTCGCTGACAATCGCATCATGCTGCTATTTTTTCTCTCAGTCTGCTTAGTGCAGCGTAAAACCTTACAGGTCTGAGCTGCCTCATTACATAACATAGCACCGAGTGTAGAGCCAGATTTTCTCGCTTTGCACTCATGTGAGTCATACGTTAGTGTGACTCCGGCTGTAGCAAGATTTCTGCATAGAACGTCAAAAACTCCCCAGGGAGACCCATCTCTACTTTAGTATTCTGTTCCTTATTCTATTAATTCATTCCTATATTTTTTCTGTCCAGGGTGACCGATTGCTGTGGACAAGTAACGATGGAGGTAGAGCAACAAAGTGAAATAAATGCTAATCTAGTAGGTAAGTGTTTCCCGGCACAAATCTCCCGCTGCTCATGAAAGCCTCATTGATCATTACGTGTGGTGAGTGTTGGCTCATTAAGTCCAGTTAAAGTAATAAGGGTCAGTTGTATGTTTTACCACCTATTTATTGCACAGGATGTCATGTGCTTGAATAAAGTCCCTGAGTCCCAATCTTGGTGAAAGGAAAACACAGAATTGGGACTGTCTCTATGGATCTCCATGTACCATTATATGACCGTAAATGAGCTTTATACCTCGCAGTGCTTGCGGCTATGACTCCTGAGATCAGAGAATTGGGAATATATTGAAACGTGTAACATCCTACGATGTAACAGATCTGAAATTAATCCATTAGCTATGACAGCTGGATGTCAACGTATATCTAGATTCTCCAGGACCAGAAAAATGACCTTATAGAGATTGTACATTAGGCTGCTTTCACACCTCCGGTTTCTGCAATGCGGCACAATCCGGCACTTTGCAGGAAAATCGCAACCGTTTTTTTTTTGCTGCCGGTTGCGTTTTCTGCATAGACTTTAATTAGTGCCACATTGTGCCGCATGGCCTTGCGTTCCATCCGGTTTTTGCCGCATGCGGCAGATTTAGCCGATGCGGCGGCCGGATGGAACGTTGCCTGGCACGTTTTTTTCGTGCGGCAAAAGAAACCGCATCGCGCCGCATTCAGCCGATGCGGCGCATTTTTCAATGCATGCCTATGGCGGCCGGATGCGGCAAAAACCGCATCCGGCTGCCGCATGCGTTTTTTGCCACTGCGCATGCTCACTAGCATGCCGCAAGCGGCAAAAAACGGACGGGCCGCATGGGAAAAGCTTATGCAAAGGATGCGGTGTTTTCACCGCATCCGTTGCATAGCTTGCACAGCCGGATTGAGTCGCACTGCTCAAGCCGGATGTGTGAAAGCAGCCTTAGTATTATTTATTTATCCTGATGCTTCCTGTATGTAAACACCAGTTGTGCCTCCTGCCGCTCCAGCTCTTCACTGCTGGCTGTGGCAGTCATGTCGACATCATGTGACCACTGCAGCCAATCACTGAGCTCAGAGGTCTGGTGCTGTCTACATCAGCATTGAATCCGGTGATTGGCTGTAGGAGTCATGTGATAGTGCTGTGACTTCTTTACTGCAGACATATTAACAAAGAGCAGAGCGGCAGGGGGGTGAGTATCAAGTGGTTTTCCAGACTAAACCTAGATTTCTGCAGTCCTCCTGTGAGATTGCAGATTTCCAGATCCTGAGCATGTGGAATATTCCCATCACAAGTGGTCGCCACGTGGCCTCAAGTATGGAGTTGGCTTAGCTATGGTCGAGGCCTGACTAGCAATTTTTATTTTCTCAATATTCTATTAAAAGAAGTGGAAGAGAAGCCAGTAGGCAACGTGCCTGCAACTATGTATATGACGACCACTCAAGCTGGCAATAATCCATAAGGTGTCTGTCGGGTGCAGGTGTACGGAGCGGGCTGAGGAGCTAGGACCAAGCATGGCCTGCGCCCATTGCCACCTGTGAACATGGGGTGCCAATGGGTTGCCATAGCAGCTGAGATCCTGCTGAACTCGCTAGGATTGTCATGTTGGTGTACCCCAAAGTAGCACTGATAAAACGTCATCTCTCCATGCAAAAACAAACCCCTGCACGGATACATCGAAAAATAAAAAGTTACAGATCTCGGAGAATGGAAAAAACAAACTTTGCCCCCCAATATCTATACACCAAACAAAAATATAAACTCAGCGCTTCTTTGTTTTTCTTTCTTCCAGTTTTCATGAGATGAAGTAAAAAATATAAGACTTTTTTTTTCTATGTGCACAAAAGGCCTTTTTTGTCTTACATATTGTTCACAAATTTGTCTTTTGTGGGCGTCACACGGTAAAATATATCGGGCGATATGTCGTTGGGGTCACGTCGATAGTGACGCACATCCGGCATTGTCTGATAATATCGTAGCGTGTGACAGCCGTGCGACGGTGAACAAGCAGAAATACTCACCTTCTCGTTCATCGTTGACACGTCGCTCGGTTTCAAATAATCGTTCCTTCTTCTGCGCGCCGGTTGTTCATCGTTCCCGAGGCAGCACACATCACTCTGTGTGACACCTCAGGAACGACGAACTCAGCTTACCTGCGTCCCGCGGGCAATGCGGAAGGAAGGAGGTGGGCGGGATGTTTCATCCCGCTCATCTCCGCCCCTCCGCTTCTATTGGCCGGCTGCCGTGTGACGTCGTTGTGACGCCGAACGTCCCTCCCCCTTCAGGAAGTGGATGTTCACCGCCCACAGCGACGTCGCTCGAGAAGTAAGTGCGTGTGACGGGGATAAACGACATTGTGCGTGATTGTTGTACGTATACCTTGATTGTTGTACGTATACCCTCTTTCACTTGTAAAGCGCCATGGAATAAATGGCGCTATAATAATAATAATAAAATTATGCGCCACCGGCAACTAATTGCCCGTGACGCACAAACGACGGGGGCGGGCACGATCACTCGTGCAATCGCACAATAGATCGTCTCGTGTGAAGCCCGCATACGGCTGGGGTCACACTTGCGTATTGCTTCGATATGCTAATGACCCTCCGCTCAGGCTCTGCAGTGAGCATGAGCCAAGTGTCATGTGACTGTGACCTGATCTTGCGATCGGGTCACAGCTGCGGAGGAGAGGGCGGCTGCTGCGGAAGAGAGGGAGGGGTCAATCTCTCTATCTCCTCCATTGTCAGCCTGTGCATATATCGCACTGCACTTGAATGACATACCAGTGCAGTCTGTTTTTCTCACACCCATAGACTTGTATGGGTGTGAGTGACATGGCTCTCGCAGACAATCTATGCTGCGATTTTTTTTTTTTTTTTTTTTTTTTTTTTCTCCCCCTCTCTCCCTCCCCCCCCCTCAGTCCGTTTAGGGCTGAGGAAAAAATGCACAGATCTGAGCTGCAGCATTGTCTTAAATGAGGCCAAGTGCAATGCAATATTTTCTCACATTGCACTCGCGTGAGTCATAAGTGACTCCAGCCTAAAGTCTGTGTTAGTGATCACTTCTCTCTTTCTGAGATAATACATCCACCATTGTGGCTTGTCTAAGGCACACCTGTGCAATAATCATGCAGTCTAATCAGCATCTTGATATGCCACACCTGTACAGTGGATGGATTATCTCCACTCACTAAGGGCTCACTCACACTTGCGCTATTTTGACGCAAACGGAATCCGTCACTAATGTAGTACAGTTCATTTATTTACAGTGGAAGCGCAACATCGTGTGGACACAAGCGGGTACTGCATGACACACACACGCGCCATAGTAACGCGCTTCCACTGTAAATAAATGAACTGTACTACATTAGTGACGGATTCCGTTTGCGTCAAAATAGCGCAAGTGTGAAACTAGCCTAAGGCCCCCTTCACACATCCGTGTCTCCGGTACAGGTGGCGTCCGTTTTCACACATACTGGAGACACTGATACACGTAGACCCATTAAATAAAATAGGTCTGCACACACCGGCGTGTTTTCTCACAGACTGTGGTGTGTATCATAAGTGTGTCTGTGTGCTCCACACGTAGACATGTCCGTTTTTCTCCGGCAGCACGGGTGTCACACAGACCGCACGGATGTGATTCGTGTGACATCATTGTGACTCGTACCGGAGAAATTCATGTGTATGTGAAATAAAATGAATTTCTACACTCTCCTTCTTCAGCGCTGCGGTCTTCGGCCCTGCTGTCACTTGCTTCCGACCCCTGCTCATTATGCTCATCACATATTCACTGCACTGAAGCTGCAGCAGCGGGGAGTCAGCAGGGTCGGGGACCCAGAGGGGAAGACATCAGCAGCACGGACCGCAGCGCCAGGGACAGGTGAGCATAAAGTTTGTGTTCTCCGTGTGTTATCACTGATGGCACACTGAGAACACTCGTGCCAGAATCACGGCACACGAAGGGCCATACACACCTTTTACACGTCCGTGTTTCATCACATGCTCCTGGATTCATGTGGTTTCTAGCGCAGCATTAAACACGGATTTCTTTTATCCACATTGTTTTTTCACGGACGTGTGAAAGAGCCTAACACAGATTTTACACAAATTTGTGAACAATATTTGAGCGATCTTTGATTTCAGCTGATGAAAAACGGGAGCAGAAACAAGTGTTGCATTTATATTTTTGTTCAGTGCATATATAAAATTATATATTATGTTTATTTCATTTATTTTTTCCACCACATTAAAGAACAAAACTGTTCTGTTTCCGTATCGCTGCTTATGATATCGACATGGAGAGTCAAGTTTTCAGGTCATTCGCACAATAAATGTTGTAAAAACAAAACCCAATAAACAATGGTGGAATACATTTTTTTTTTTTTTTTTCCACCCCATGTGGAAATTTTTTGCCAGTACATAATCTGATTATAGTGAATGGTGTTGAAAACTACAACATGTCATGGAAAAAAAATGTGAGCCCTCATTCATCTCTGCAGACGGGAAAAAAATAATAAAAAATTTGTGTGAAGAGGAGGAAACATGAAGGATGCAGAAATGAAAGGTAGCCGCAGTTGTAAAGGGTTCAGCCGATTGCACAAGAATACTTGATCGAAACGTTTTGAACAATTACCAATTATGTTGTGTCCGTTGGTAGCAGAACTATGATTCCAATGAGGACCGCGCATAATATGAGCAGAGATCATAGAGGTCCTTATGGCCAAATGTGTTTGTTTATTCAGGTGGTAGATCTCAGTGCTCTTTTTGTGCCAGTCTCTGTGCTCGTTGTGCGCGGTTGGGGGGGTGGCGCTGTGTTTGTGCATATTGGGGTGTGGTCTTTCAACACTTGCTCTTGATCGTTCACTTTGTCCTTTACACCCGCTCCTCGCTGCTCTTTCTGTGGCGGTTTTCCAGTTCCTGCTGGTTTTGCACTTATCTGTCTCCTCCTTACCTCTGCAGTTCTTCTCCCCCCTCCTCCTCTAATGTGCGGTTTACAACCGACTAGTCTGATTGCACAACGCTTGCAGTTTGTTATTTACATGTAACATTGTGTAACTTTCTGATTTCTCTAATCTATGTTCCTTGGAGTGTATGCTGGGAAACCTCGCAGCTTGTTGGCATGACAGATTGTGTGAGCCCGTCCCGTATTTGTAACTTGTGCTCACCTGTGATAAACTTATTGCCGAGTGTAGATCGTGAACATCACAGCGGCAGTAACGTGGGGGGTTGAGGATAAAGAATAAAGAGGTATTAATGTATAAGTGTCTCACCACTAATGTAAATTTGCAAACACTCGGGACTAGAGTTGTGTAAAAAGACTCGTGCTGGCAGCGCGGTGGCTCAGTGGTTAGCACTGCAGTCTCGCAGCACTTGGTTCTTGGGTTTAAATCCCACCAAGGACAAAATCTGTAAGGAATTTGTATGTTCGCCCAGTGTCTGTGTGCCTTTCCTCCGGGTTCTCGGGTTTCCTCCCAGACTCCAAAAACAGGGAACTTAAGGCTACATGCGCACGCTGCTTTTTTTCCTGCTTTTTTGTTTGTTTTTTTTTGGCTGCAGTTTTGTTGTCAGAACTTTCTGACATTTGACTTCCCAGCAAAGTCTATGAGAAGCCAGATTTGTCATGCGCACGTTGCAGTTTGTCAGCGTTTTATTTGTCAAAGGTTTGTGACCAATAAAATGCAGCATGTTCATTCTTCCTGCGTTTTTGTCAACATTTGTCACAAAAACGCAGCAAAAACGCAGGGTGTTAAAAACGCACCAAAAACGCACCGAAAACACACCTAAAATTACATGCGTTTTTTGTGACATTTCCAGGCTCTCTCTGACAAGGTGCATTTTTGGCTGCAGTTTTGGCTGCAGTTTTGGCTGCAGTTTTGGCTGCAGTTTGTGAACACAAAAAGATGCAGCGTGCGCATGTAGCCTAAGATTGTGAGTCCCAATGGGGACAGTGATGATTAAATATATTCGAGGCACCTCAGATGCTGGTGCAACTAATTACCACCACACATGTCGCTGGGTGGGGGTACTTCTAGGATTTTTTTATAGGGCAACAGCAAGTATTTTACAATGCGGCTGGTCCCTAGAAAGTGAATTCCCCCATTGAGGGGGAAGGTGCACGGTTTAATTAGGCCTCTTGCTGCTGGAATCTGGTGTTTTTGGAAGCCCCTTCATATTTGAAGTTGGTAATGACAAATGCATGAAATTTCTATAAAAACCTCAGTATCTTCATCGCTGACTCTTATTTCTGCAGACTTCTGTCCTTCACCCCAGCAGCTGGATATCTGCTTTTGGGACCAATCCTGACTGAGGGCAGCTCATTCATGTCCAATCAGTGCTTTGATTTTTGTCGCAAATTTTTATTTTTTTGACCACCCACATTATATGGATTGACCACTGGTTCTCAATAGGATTAAGATATGGGGAGTTTCCTGGCCAAGGACCCAAATTGTCAATGTTTTGTTCACTGAGCCATTTAGTTATCACTTTTACCTTGTGACCTGGTCTCCATCATGCTGGCTGGAAAAATCATTGTTCATCACCAAATTGCTCCTGAATTGTTAGAAGTTGCTCTTGGAGGAGGTTTAGGTCTCCATTTTTATTCATGGCTGGTGTTCTTAGGCAAAATTATCGGTGATCCCCATTTCCTGGATGAGAAGCCCCCACACATGAATGCTTTCAGGAGACTTTACTGCTGGCAGGCACCGGACTCATGGTAGCGCTCAACTTTTCTTCTCCGAACACTCATTCTTCCAGATGCTCTAAACAGTCTGAAGGGGCTTCTCCACGGAAAATTACTTTTCCCCTGTTCTCTCCCATCCCATTCCTGTTCTTTTTGCAGAACGTCAATTGTTCTTGGCAAGAAGAGGATTTTTTTTTTTTTTTTTTGCTGTCCTTCATATCACAAAAGCAGCCTCAAAAAGTCTTGGCCTCCCTGTGTGTGCAGATGCACTGATGCCTGCCTGCTGCCATACCTGAGCAAGCTCTGCACTTATGTTGAACCGATCCTATAGCTGAGTCCTCTTTAGTAGAGATGAGCGGACCTGTTGACGTTCGGCTCGGCAGCTTCATCTGGACTTTAGATAAAGACCTGAAACCCAATTGCAGTCACTAATTGGGCACCGAGCCATACCCAAGCTCATATGTAAAGCACCCGAACTCCGAATCCAAACTGTTTTCTTGGTAAAGCCTGTGTTTGGTATGAACACCAAACTTCAGGTTCGCTCATCTTTACTCTTTAGGAGACGTCCTGGCATTTGCTGAACTTTCTTGGGCGCCCTGAAGCCTTCAGAGCAATTGAACTACTCTATGAGGTTCATGAAGATCTAATAAATTATTGTTTTAGGGGAAATCTTACAAGCTGCAATGTCCTTACCTGTAAAGCTCCTTTTGGTGTAAATCAATGATGACTGCGTGTGTTTCCTTGGAGGTAACCATCAATGATTTCAATGCTTGCCTGCCAGAGGATCCTAATTTGTCCTGATCATGCATATGTTCTTGATTGCAGAATTAATTCCCTTAGTTGTTATTATTATTATTATTATTTTATTTATTTTTTTTTTTTATCTCGCAGATAATGACTCCCTGTTTTATGGGGATGTAGAACAGAGTGGAACAGAGCAAATTAGGAATGAAGTGAATGGAAACGGGCCAGTATCTACAATAATTGAGGCCAGAGTTAATGCCAAAGCCAAGAGAAGACTCCGCAAGAATTCCTCCCGGGACTCCGGAAGAGGAGACTCCGTCAGTGACAATGGAGAAAATGGGCGAGGGTTACAGCCTACTAGTCCAAAGACAAAGCTCATGGATAGAAAATCCAGGACTGGGAAAGGGCGTGGACTTCCAAAGAAAGGTCTGTTCAGTATTGCGGTTTGGGCTTCATGGGTTTCTAATCCTTACTAATAGGGAAGAACCTTTTATCATGCCGATGCCATGTAACTGTGATTACATCCATGAGACGTTCCTCACCTGTCGGCAGGATTAATAACAATTCTGCATTGATTCCGATCATTCCAGGGGCTCATGTAAACTTCTCTGCATTTTAGCACAGATCACTATTTTTAATATTGTGACACCATTAATTCTAAGTACTGGAATTTCTCCAAAAGTTTATTTTTTCAGTGATGTATAGTCTTCTCATGTTCACAGAGGTGTGATTGACGTCCCAGCCGATTCCCCCACACATCCTCTCTGAGCCCATGTGCAGCAATGGACCGTACTACAGACGTGCACATTGATATCTCGCCTGTATGCCTCTGCTTACTGGTTCTCCCTATGTGAGCCGCGCAGGGCCTTTCTGAAATCTTGTCTGTTACCGCAGAGGTGCTGGATTTAGCTTTCATTGGGGATTCAGAGAGGGCTTGGCCGGAACATCAATCACGTCTCTGAGCATAATTGTTGCCAAATTTTTAAAGATTTTTACATGAACCCTTAAGTTGGTAGGAACTGAGTCTAAAAGGCACATGCATGGTGGTATAAGGCTAAGTTCACACTTCAGTTGTTTTGCATCAGTCACATGCGTTGCTTGACGCATGTGACTGATGCGTTGTACAACGGATGACAACGGTGACAAAGAAAAGAATTTCTTTGTCGGACTCCGTTGTATGCTGGGCGCGGAGCTCGGGGGGCGGAGCTGAGGACGTCAGTCCGCGGTCTGCATGGATGGGGACAGGTGAGTGTGTGTGAGTGTGTGTGTGTGTGTGTGTGTGTGTGTGTGTGTACACATGCGGAGTGCGGGAGGGGGCGGAGCCGAGTGGTGAAGTGTCGGCCTCCTTGCACACTGTATCCAGGGTAAATATCGGGTAACTAAAAGCAAAGCACTTTTTGCTTGGATGCAACACAGCATCATCAGTCACTATCCGTCACTAATAGAAGCCTATGGGGGAAAACAGGATTCCTGCAAAATATTTTGCAGGATACCGTAATTCCTCAAGGCTACAGATTGTGACTGATGCAAAACAACTGAAGTGTGAACTTAGCCTTAGCTGTAAATTCTGCTGACTGTGAAAGAAGTCGACCATGACAAATCAGTTTGTGAACAGTGATCCAGTTTTTAGTATGCTTTTGGGGATCAACTATTTACTATGCCCAAAATCAGTGTCCAGTGAATAGGAACATTTATGTTTACATTCTGAGGCTGGTCCTGACCTGGTCCTGCTCACATACCTGATGAGATGTCCCCAGACTGCTCACATGCCGCTGGGGGTCCGGACCCAGAGACTGCTCACATGCTGTTGGGGTCGGGGTCCTGAGACTGGTCTTAGGATCCAGACCCCCAGCAGCATGAGACCCCATGTAACTGCTCATGTACTGCTGGGGGTCCAGGTACTGAGGCTCCCTGAGACTGCTCACATCCTACTAAAGGGTGTAGGTCATGAGACTGGTCACATGCTGCTGGGGGTCTGGGTCCTGAGACCCCATGAAACTGCACACCAGCTGCTGCAGGTCCATCCACTTAGGCCCCCTGAGACTGCTCACATCTTGCTGGGGTTCCGGGTCCTGAGACCTCATGAGACTGGTCGAATGCTGCTGGGAGTCTGGGTCCTGGGACTGGGCACATACTGCTGATGGTCCGGGTCCTGAGACCGCCTGAGGCTGCTCGCGCGCGCTCTGGACCGCCTGAGGCTGCTCGCGCGCGCTCTGGACCTCACTGCACACAGATCAGGGTACAGCTCAATACTAGGCCTATGAGTCCGTTCATTTTCTAGATGTAAACTAGATTGTCACATTTTATTGTTTTTTGCACCAAATTCTTCAAAATAGCGCACATGGGTAGATGAATTTTTGAGCAAAATCTTCTTAAATTTTGCCCTTAAATTGATGTCCCACGAAAACAAATTACCGTATTTTTCGCTTTATAAGACGCACCTGATTATAAGACGCACCCCCAAATTTGGTGAAGGAAAAGAGAAAGAAAGATTTTTGTGTACTCACCGTAAAATCTCTTTCTCTGAGTCTTCATTGGGGGACACAGGACCATGGGACACAGGACCATGGGTTATGCTGCTGTCACTAGGAGGCTGACACTAAGTAGACAGAAAAAGTTAGCTCCTCCCCAGCAGTATACACCCCGAGCCGGAGGCGGACTCAATCAGTTTAGTGCACAAGCAGTAGGAGGAGAACCAAACAACCCTAGATAAGACAAGGTAAAAACTATAACCAAATAGTCGTGCGACCAATGGCCTGGGAATATGGCCACTGAGGCAACAGGCAGGTAATTATGTAACCAAAAAACACAAGCAGGGTGGGTGCTGTGTCCCCCAATGAAGACTCAGAGAAAGAGATTTTACGGTGAGTACACAAAAATCTTTCTTTCTCCATCGTTTCATTGGGGGACACAGGACCATGGGACGTCCAAAAGCAGTCCCTGGGTGGGAAGAGAACCATCACCGGAGATCGGTAGGAAACCGCTTCCTCCTGTCGGGCTTGACCCAGACGTACAAACACCTACCTTGTTACAGGTGTGCTACTGCCGCCCACAAAGATAACGGCAAGACTGGCCTCTGCCAAAGCTTGGGTGTGAACCTGATAGGAACTAGTAAAGGTATGCCGACTAGACCAGGTGGTAGCCCGGCGGACATGGTCGGTCAACGTCTGAAGTCCAAACATCCAAGAGGCTCCCCTTGGACGGTAGAATGCGGCGTAGGTCCGTCTTCCACGCGATAGGCTTCACATATGACGGAATGGATCCATGTGGCAATCCTGGCCCTGGGCGCCGGCATGCGTCTCCTGGGACCGGGTGAAAGGATGAACTGACTGTCGGTGTAAACCGAAAAGTGAGGACCTGAAGACATAAACGACTGAGGGCTCGTACCAGCTCAGGAACGAACTAGGCCCTTTTCAGGCTGAGAGAAGATACTAGGACCGAACCCGAAAACCCAATCTCCTTATCTGGAAGGAAGGCGGGCTGCCTTGGACCGAAAAGGAGGGTAGTGGCCATAGCACCCCCCTTGCCCTGCTGGAGGACCTGGAAAAAAGGGGGGAAAAGGCAACAAGAGAGGGCTGTCCACCCGGATGCCCTTTGAAAAAAAGAGACGGCCACGAGGAGCCCACCTAACCAAACAGGTGGGAGTAGGAAGCACTCGGAAAGGTCCAAACCGAGAGCCTTGAAGTGAACCCATCGCTAGATTAAGGTCTCATGTTTCTAGTGGACGGTGATGCCGCCGAGCCAGATGGACGCTTGTCTGCGTGAAAAACCTTGATCGTGGGACGAGAAGTGATAAGTCTCTGAGACCGAAATGACCGCGTCGACACCTGGCCCCTAGAGGGACGCGCTAGAAAGCCGCATCCAGATCTGACTGCAAGCATGGCAGCAGTGCAGGAAGGGAGAGAGAGAGAGAAGAGAAGATGTGCTCCTCACACCCCGGAGGAGCTCTACACGTGTGGTAATAAATCTTCGAGGGAACCGGCTTCCCGGTCTCCATCATTGTCTGCATCCTTCTTGCCAACCGGCCTGTACGAGCTAGTACCCGGGATCCGCTCCTAAGGCCGTCAAACTTAGGACTTCTGAGTCCTGGTGGAAGAGAGGGCCCCGACACGGAAGAACTGGACGGTCTGGAAGGCGCCACGGGGCATCTGCGAGGAGTTGAGTGAGTTCTGTGAACTATGCTCGCCTGGGCCACTCCAGAGCCACCTTCTGCCTTGGTCCATCTTGAGAGCCCTCGAGATCATGGGAAGCCGTGGGGAGATGCCCGAGAGATTGAACTGGCCTCACGGCCGGGCGAGGGCGTCGACACCTAGTGCAGAGAAGGGGGCACCCTTGATGCGCCGTTGACTAGAAAGCTGGATCGGGAGACCAATAGGACCACGACTGGAGGTCTTCCTTCGTCGATCTGGCTGGTGATTTCCCTGTTGAGGAGCCATTTGCCTAGGCGAGGCCCTTCCTGCCGAGAAAAAACGGCCGTCCAAACGTCCACGGTAGGGATGTGTACCGCCGAGATTAGAGAGCGACGAGATCCGGCCCAGAGCAAGATCTTTTTGACCTCTTCCTTTGTCATGACACTCCCAGCGCCTCCCTGGTGGATGAAGCACGCCACCGCTGTGGCATGGTCCGACTGGAACCTGACCGGGCAACCTCGTCCCCTCGTCCCAGTGAAGAAATCGTAACCGGGCTAATCGGATGGATCTGATTTCCGGAATGTTGAAGGGGAGACAACACTCTAGGGGTGTCCCTCGGGACTGTGCTGTGGGATGGTGGAATAGCGTACCCCAGCATAGGAGACTGATGACGGTTGATACTATTCTCCAGAGGAGACGGAGAGGGGACCTTCCCAAGGGACGGTTACGAAGACTGGTCCACTAAGAAGGGATTGGCGGGTCCCCAGGGCAAACGGAAGCTACCTATCTCCGTTCTTCAGTGGGGTCCTCTGGAAGGCCAAGGATGAAAACTGGTAAGTGTACCGCCGCTATCACCTCCACCAACAGCCGAGGACTCGCATACCGAACCCGACTCGGTGCGGGGAAGAAAACTACTCCTGCGTGAAGAGTAGCTTCCCTTGGATGGTCTCGAATAACGTGTCTAAAGGGATGATCTACCGGGTCGGGGTCTGAAAGGACTCCAACCGGTAGCTCAGCTACCCTAGTAGCGAAAAAGTGACGATGACGGTCTAAACCCCAAGACGAGGGTCCTTGAAGGAAGAAGGCTGGACCACCAGGTCGTTTATGTGCGGAGTGACCCTAGCGGCCCCGTAGAGAAGGATGTGCAGGGACAGGCGCCCTGATCCCTGCAAGCGCTCCTAAAAAAAAAACTGGAATGGCCCGCTGCAATGCACGGCGGAGGGACTGTTGGAGAGATAGAGGCGCCCTGACGGTTGCGGCTCGAACGGACTGGAACCGAGCGGTGAGGCGACGATCCTGAGCGTCTGGGCCGATGCTGGGAAGAGATGTGCTCCTCCCTCACGTAGCCTAGGGGAGAGATGTACTCTTCCCTCACATAGCCTAGGGGATCCACTGGACTAACCTATCTCCGAAGGGACGGTCACCTAAGGGCGGAAGGGAAGTCAGCGACTCCTTAGATGTCGCCTCCGCGTTCCAGATCCTGAGTCAGAGGTCTCGCCGGGTGGTCACACTGCTGCTATAGGCTCAGGCCGTGCAGCTGGCAGACGCCAGGGCTTTGATGAGAAGGTACTTACCGAAGATGACAACCAGTGCTGAATCAGCAGAGATGGAACGTAGTCCGCTGCGTAGGGTGTCCGTGGAGT
The DNA here is from genome assembly GCF_048569485.1 of Anomaloglossus baeobatrachus. Taxonomy (NCBI): domain Eukaryota; kingdom Metazoa; phylum Chordata; class Amphibia; order Anura; family Aromobatidae; genus Anomaloglossus; species Anomaloglossus baeobatrachus. The sequence continues at coordinate 12,185,444 of NC_134357.1, read as the reverse complement.
CCCTGAGAGACGTCACGTTAGTGATGATAAGCCAGGCGGATCCCTGGCGGGTCGATCACAGGGGGGTATGCCCCTTCTCTCCGGAGCCCTTTGGAGAAGGGATAATGACAATAACAAGACTTACCGCTGGTAAACGTCCTGTCTGGATGTTGTCTGTGATGAAGCAGTAACTCGGCGAACTACTGGATGTCCACTGAATACATCATGGGTCCGCCAGAAAAGTCTTAAAGGAGACCTGTGTGCTCAGAGAGAAGAGGACTATCCGCGCTCTTATGGTCTGACTCACCATTTCTTCTAGGCTATTCGTCATGCGCCGAACATCGGGCGCCTGCTCGGAATCCAGCCGAGGTGGTACATCTGGGTCATCACCAGAGAGGTCGGATAAGGTCCCTGGTACGGGACTCACCTCCCCCGGTGAGTGCACGGAGAGAAAAGGGCTGTCCGTACCTTTTAAGGCTTGACTCACCATTTTTTACCAGGCTATTCGTCATGCGCCAAACGTCCGGGTCCTCCTGCTCGGAGTCCAGCAGAGGTGGAACGCCTGGGCCATCACCCGAGAGGTCGAAAGGCTACCAGAGGAGAGGCAGTCTGGACCTGGGGATTAAGGTGAAACCTGGGGGTGCAGAAGATGAGACCTGGCGGGTCCGCTTTGAGCAGAGGAAAAGGTCCCTGGAACGGGACTCACCTCCCCGGGGGATTGCGCCAGTCTTGTAGATGGTATGACAGAGCGTCGGCCGGGGACGCAGCGCATGCGCACCAACCCGAGGGACGTCAGCGAGGGGATTTATGGCCTGAGACAGGGCGCTCCCCAGCCGGCAGGGGCGGGATACAGGGGCGTGCAGTGCCAGGGGCTGCGGTAGTGTAAATACTAATTTGACATATGTGGGATAATTCACAACTGAGGGAACCGCCAATAACTAATATCTCAAGCTCTGAAAACTCTATATACTAACCCTATTGAGATGTGTATCTCTGATGTAAACCAAGAGCCGGAATAAGTACTGTAAGAGTTAATATATATATCTACATTTACATATAATGTAATAAACTCAGCCCATAATAAAAGAAAAAAACAACCACTATCCTTTTAATGAACGTGGCTAATTTGTGGTCTATTTTTTCCCTGATATGAGGGTTGCTGCAGCCTCAGCAACCCGCAGACCAGAGGACTGCTATAATCCCTCTTTTCTTCTTTTTTTTTTTTTTTAAAATGGATGCTCAGGAGGCTGGAGGCGGGCCGAGGAGAGCGGGAAAAATCATCCACCGCCCCCCTGTGATGCCTGGGGCTGGGAGGAGGGCGGAGACGGAGCGGCCGGCGGCCAATAGCGCTGCGGCGGGAGGAAGGCCTGGGACGCCGGGGACAGGGCTGAAGCCGGGGCCTAAATTTTGAATCTGCCGGCGCAGGGGAAGGTAGAGACCGGCGGTCCTACCTGCGAAAACGGCGGCGCAGCAGCGATGTTGGGATGCCGGCCGGGAGCCCTGCGTGCGTGCCGGTACACTCCGCCGCCCGGTGGGACGTGGCCGGGGCGCCCGGCGACTAGGCCCAGACCGGGGCCTAAATTTTTGCAGCTGCCCGATGGAGGAGAAGGTTGGAGAGGGCGTCCTACCTGATCAGCGGCGGCGCATCTGTCCAGTGTGCAGGTCCTGCACATGTGCCTGTGTGCTCCGCACGCCGAAGGAATGGCTGCGGGCACCAGGGAAAAAGATGAGGAAGGCAGGGAGGTGGACGCCGGTGGGGGGTGGGAGCCCCTGTGGAAATGTAGCAGCGCTGCGGGCCCCATCACAAATCCTGATGCGCTGCAGAGGTCCAGTCCCTATTGCCGAGCCCCTTGCACCCTTTGGGGTGATACCGCAGGGTGAATAGGGGGTGCCCAGGAAGGTTCTGCCCCGCGTCCACCCCGGGAGTGGTACCACGGAAAATGAACGGGGGAGAGGGCCCGAGTTCTCAAGCCTCTGCGACCCTGGGGAGTGGTACCCACAGGGCTGCGAAAGGATGAGTGAAGAAAAATAACGATACCTGTGGAAACAGAGAGGTACAGGGATGAGAGCGACGAGCGTCGCCGAGAAAAAATGAAAAAAATTCGCAAAAAATCAAATGGCTGAATGGGGCCCAGCCGGCCCACATCAGCCTCCTACGACACTAAGCAAAAACTGATTGAGTCCGCCTCCGGCTCGGGGTGTATACTGCTGGGGAGGAGCTAACTTTTTCTGTCTACTTAGTGTCAGCCTCCTAGTGACAGCAGCATAACCCATGGTCCTGTGTCCCATGGTCCTGTGTCCCCCAATGAAACGATGGAGAAATTTTTTTTTTTTATGTGAAATGGGGTCCATCTTATAATGCCAGTGTCCCTCTAACAAATCATATAGGGGATATGTTCCTCATAGCCCCCATCCTAAAATTAAGAGAAAAACTTTCAGCTCACCCATTCCATGTGCTCGAATTTCCTTCTGCTGCTCGGGCTGCAGGTGCTGCTACCTGTGTGTAATGAAGAGAGAAGAGTTCTGCCCAGCGCAAGAAGGAGAGATATGCCAGTAAATTTCCAGATGCTTTATTTTGCTTGGTTTCCAGTAAAAACGATCATATAAACATATGAACAGTTAAGACAATGTCCTCCATGGATAGTGACACAACAGCGACGCGTTTCGGCTACAGGAGTGTAGCCTTTGTCAAGTGACTTGACAAAGGCTACACTCCTGTAGCCGAAACGCGTCGCTGTTGTGTCACTATCCATGGAGGACATTGTCTTAACTGTTCATATGTTTATATGATCGTTTTTACTGGAAACCAAGCAGAATAAAGCATCTGGAAATTTACTGGCATATCTCTCCTTCTTGCGCTGGGCAGAACTCTTCTCTCTTCATCCTAAAATTAGCCCCCTTAATCTGGATATGGCCCCCTTATATTGAATATAGCCTCCTTGTGATGGCACACGTTCCCCTGTGCTGCCTATGGCCCCCTATGGATTGCATACATTCCTCTGTGCTGCCTATGGCCCCCTATGGATTGCATACATTCCCCTGTGCTGCCTACGGTCCCCTATGGATTGCACACGTTCACCTGTGTTAGATAGCGCCCCCATGCTGCTGCCCATGGCCCCTATAGATCGCACAAGTCCCCCTGTGTTAGATATCGCCCCCATGGTGCTGCCCATGGCCCCTATATAGATTGCACAAGTCCCCCTGTGTTAGATATCGCCCCCAGGCTGCTGCCCATAGTAAAATAAAACCCTCTTTCCTTGCCTCCTCCAGCGCTGAGCTCCCTCCTGTCTGGCTCCGTGCTTCTGTTCCTTACTTCCTGGTTCTCAGTGCGGTCATGTGATCGGCACAGCAGACTGATATCTCTGCCTGATCACAGTGGAAGCAGGGACACGGGGAGAAACGCTGGAGGGGGTAAGTAAAGCTTTTTTATTTTAGAATGAGCAGCAGCATGGGGGCCAAATCTAACACAGGGGGGGCATGTGCCATCACAGGGGCGCGCAGAGACATATAATATGCACCGCTGCCCCAGCCCCTCACTGCGTGCGATTTCAGCACCACCGGAGATGGACAGCGGCTGTGCATATTATATGAGCGGGAGCAGGAGATCAAAGGCTGCAGCCCGCAGCATTCACCTGCCCCCAGCACAGCGCCCCCACCTCCCCTGGACCCTGCAGTGTACATATATATGTATAATATACCCCCCCCCCCCCCGTATATTCGGCTTGTAAGACGCACCCGCTACTTTCCCAGAAAATTTGGGGGAACAAAAGTGCGTCTTATAAAGCGAAAAATACGGTATATCAATGATCCAAAAGTGGGGATCCGGCCAATGGGACCAGCACCAATGGAGAAGGAAAAGCCTGGAACCTTTATTCCTGTGATTACAGAACAGCGCACACATCCGACCACTTCTCCATTCATTTTGTTAGGGAACAGTAGTGCTGCGCTCGTCTTCTGCCAGCCTCATAGACAATTAATGGAGCGGCCGTCCGACTTGTAGCTCAATTTTGTAAAGGAGAAAAGTTTTCCATCCTGCCGATCGATGTGGATCTGAGCGGTCAGACCAAATTGAGACTGTTTCCTCACACCATGATATAGGGAGATTTCTATCAGGGAACCTGTCGTCTGATGTGTGCTGCCCGAATCAAAGGCTGAAACCGCCTGTGATTCACTGTAAAATGCTGCAATGTTTCAGAGAATCTACTAGGAGACGCCGGCCTTTCCCTGCTCGGATCTCCTTGACTGACAGATCTTCCTTTGTATGGTGCGGACTGACCGTTTTGGGCTAGTCCCCCTCGTCACAAGTCTATTGAAGCTGGAGGACACCGTCATATCCTGTAAATGTGAACATTGCTCTCGTTTTCTTCCTTTATTTAGGTGGAGCTGGTGGTAAGGGAGTGTGGGGAACCCCTTGCCAAATTTATGATGAAGAAGTAGTTGACGTCAAGGACCCAAATTATGATGACGATCAAGTAAGTCACCATTTCCTTATCGTCCACTTGTAGACTCTGTGATTTACCTGCATTGGTTGCGAGCACCACCGGTAGGATGACTGGCAATCATTAGTATCTGTATTCATTCCGGGGTCCATCTTTCCTCCTCACCAGTGGTCCGGTATTACCGGGGGGCCGAGCATGTGCTCTGCTGTTCCATACAGACGCTACCGAGGAGCCGTAACACAGGTGGCCCCTTAATGCTGGCAGGGCCCCTGATTTGGAGGGATGGATGTGTTCTTCACATGGTGGGCTTGTCCTGGCTGTGGACTCCTGATCGGGGCATGTAATGCTGTTGTCCCACCTATTTGCATACGTTGCAGATTTCCCTGAAGGCATTGAGCTTTTTGTGCTATTCCCTGTTTAATAGTTCAGCAACCACAGAGAAAAGGCAGATTCCTGTTTTGTTTTCACTGGTGCAATTTGCTGATTGTGCATTTTTTTACCCTTCTGTGAATTTTTATAGGAGAGCTGTGTTTACGAGACGACCGTTCTTCCTCTGGATGAAAAGTCCTTTGAAAAGTCGGTCACGCCAATTGTGCAGGAGTATTTCCAACACGGGGACACCAATGAAGTTGCGGTAGGTTTCTCTGATTGAATCTATGGTTATTGCCAGAGCTAATACACACAGCCTTTTAATTGTGTTTTCTGACAACAACAATAATGTTTGTTTATTTGTGGGACGGTCTGTCTCAATAATTACAAATAGACGCTCAACTACCCATCTTGTATGGTAATGGCTTACCCTAGCCATACGCCATCACTTTATAGCGAGGGGTTTGACCTCTAGGTCTCACTTGATCCTAAAAATGAATGTGCTGCCGCACTAGATCAGAGATTCCCCTCTACTGTATTATTGTGCACCGCTCCCATTCACCCGGCTGTACACAACTACAACCGACATCATTGACTTATATAGAGCTGCGCTTCCCGGGTAGCACGTGCCATGTTGGAAAAATGCTGCTGCCCGCTTATGCTTGATATTAGGCCATGTGCGCACGATGCATCTTTGTGGTGACCACAAAGATGCACCTTTTTTTGGCCCAAAAAAATGCACCCTTGGAATGCATTTTTTGCCACGTCTTACTGTGTTTTTTACTGCGTTTTTGCCCATTGCTATTTTCAAGTCAAATCTATTGACTGGAAGGGCTCAAAAACGCAGAACGAATTGGCCTTCTGCAGTGGTCACCACAAAGATGCAGCCAAAACAAACTGCAATGTGCGGACAGGAAAAATGAAATCTGATAGACTTTGCTGGGGAAGGAAACGCATGCACTTTTTGGACCAAAACTGCAGCCAAAATAACGTGGCAAAAAACGCAGCGTGCGCACATGGTTGGATCCTCAAAGATCATAAGTGATGCTGTTCCCTGCAATAGGATTTGGCAATCTTTGTGAATCTACAACTTCCGGTATCCCCGACTCACACGTTGTCAGGGCATGCTGAGAGTTGTAGTGTAACAACTGCTGGACGACTGAAGGATGCCGATTCTGGTCCGAGAGGTACGAGATTACAAATACCTGTACATTAGTGATTTGTCAGACTGAATTTTTGTGTTTTCCCTGTTCAAACTAATAATGGAAACCTAAAGACCAGTACCTTGGTGAGACCGGCACATTTCTAGTTCTTGCATTAATTTACCATAGGTTCTTTGCAGCCTTTCCCAGACAATTTCCTCAGAAAGCGCATGCAGATACTGTTGTGTTACATGAAGGAGAGGGAAGGAAAGGCTTCTTATCAGAAAGTGAACAATTCCTGGCAGGGTGCGACCTTGCACTCCACGGGACAGGACTTTTTTTGGCACCGATCGCGGTCCTGCCGTTCTGCCAGTTGTTACATTCACATTCTAGGAGATGGCGTACGATATTAAGAGTGATCAGGATCCGCAGCAGAAAATGCCACATATTTAATAATCCTGCCGGATCTGGTTACAAAGCAAACATTTGTGAGGGTCACAGGTGGATTTTTCTTTCTTTTCCCAACAGCTGGTATCTAAATGCCGCTACAGATGATAGTGTCCTGTGAGTTATAGATTGCCGGCTCTCCTAGTCACGATCGCTGCAGCACGTCAGTAGTGGGATTTAGCCACCTGGGGACACGTAGGATGCATATTAATTACTTAATTTGCTCCCCAATTAGATCATAAGAGATCATCTTTAGGGAAGATTTCTTATTTTATTGCTCGCTTTCCACTGTAACTTGGGCATCCATATTAGCTACAGTTACACAGGAAAAAGGCCTACTTGAGCAATGCGAATAAATGGCAGTGCTGATATAGGTCTACTAGGAAGCAGCAGCTCTTTATCCCTGGGCAGAGATCTGGCGATCAAGCACAAATTGAGCATTATGTAACTAGTAAAAGAAGACAGAAGCAATGAAAAGCCGCCTCTGTCTTCTCCCCAGTGTCTGCGCTGTCTGACAGCCCTGGACTGGCCCTGCTTCTGCTAAGTGGCTGAGCTAACCCATTAGCTGTCGTTAAAACCCACTATGAAGCTCAGTAAATTGATGGCACTTGCTTATTATCGTGGAGAGTTGTTGTTTTTGTACAAATGCTTTTTGACCTTTAGTAAGGCTATGTTCGCACGTTGCGTTTTTTACCGCGTTTCTGCAGCGTTTTTGGCAGCAGCGTTTTTGCGCAAAAACGCATGCGTTTTTGATTTCCAGCAAAGTCTATGGGAAAAGCAGAAATCCTGTCTGCACTTTGCTTTTTTTTCAGCAGCGTTTAATTTGCATATTTGTGGTCAAAAACCATGCTGAAAAAGAAGCAGCATGTCAGTTGTTTTTGCCATTTCTGCAGCGTTTCCTTAACATTGGAGTCAATGAGAAATGGCAAAAAGCAACCAAAATGACAATTCCTGCGTTTTTCATGCTTTTTACCTGCTTTTCCACTGCGTTTTTGGCTCCAAAAACGCATGCTTTTCTGGGGAAAAATTAATGGGTTCTAATGTTCCTTTACACACACACAATAACCGAAAATTTAAATGTAAAAAAATAATAAACTTTACCTATTTTTCTGTTAAAATGTGCATAACCACTATTATTACATTACAATTGATAATTTCCCATATTGTTTTATTAAAAGTTATTTTTAACCTTTTTTCCTCTTTTTTTTTCATTCTTTTTGACTATTTCAACTTTATTTCTCAGTGTCTTGATCTCAAAAACGCATCTGCAGAAACGCAGGTGAAAACGCAGGTAAAAAGCACTAAAAACGTGGTAAAAACGCATGCGTTTTTAGCGCTAAAAAATGGTCAAAAGCCATTTGGTCAAAAACCAAGGGAAGGAAAACGTGCAGAATAAACTGCAGGTACTCCGACGCAACGTGCGCACATAGCCTAAGAGTTACTGGGAAAAAATGCCTGATTTAAAAAAAAAAAAAAAATTGCAAAAGCTCAAGCTTATTATATGTGTAAAACATTGGCACCGCCGTCATTAAAATGCCAGAAAACTAACTTTATGTATGTAGTTTGTCATAATCTTATTAGACGACATGCAAAGATGTGTGTGCCGTGGCCTAACACCCCCCCCAAAATGCAGACACACAAAAAAAGCTAAATGTTGTATTAAATGAACTTCGGTGCATATGCCTGACCTCTGTTACCAAAAACGAGGCTTTAGTGAACCCTGTCGGAGCGGTGGGAAGGCCCAGCAGTCAGACCCCTGGATTGGGATGTTATCCAGTGTTGAATCTTTGCACAAACTGTTTGCACTTGAATTAGTTGTGTGGGGCGACTTTGTGTTTTTTGTTTTTTTTTTAACCAATCCGTTTTTATTGAAATTTTTCAAGAGAAGAATATATAACATGCATACAGAAAAGAGAAGAGAGGATTTGCCACTACAGTTTGCCTAGGTGGGCCACTGCCCTTGGTACATATATAGCCCTCATAATACACTTTCAGATCAATATATACTTTTATTTAGGGTTTGCTAGTTTCTGCTCGATCTCTTGGTCTCCCAGACCCTTGTGACAGTTTCGTATTTACATGTTGCAGTAGTTTTATTTCTGCATTTGCATAGCTAAGCCCATCGATCTAAATGTTATACCATACTAGAAAGTGGCTATGTTAGAGTGTGTGTCAATTAACAGAGAGAATAGCGGAAATGGGTTTTAAAAACCGCGCCAGAGATCCAGATGTAAACTTGATCAATGTATACTTTATTTCGGCATAGGTCTACGCGTTTCTGGGGTCTCAGCCCCCTTCTTCAGGACCAGCAAGCACAAGATACAAAGAATCTGCAGAGTACCATGTATACAGACAATATATACCCAGTGGAAAATCAAAAGAACCGCCCTCAAAAGAAAAAAATCGGCGGGAAAAAAACACATCCACCCCTGCAAGGAGTGACGTGGTCCGATGAAAAAAACAAGAAAATGAACTGTATAAATAGCGACATTCTCTTTGTTGATAAAATGACCGATGTCAAACAAAATTAATTAAAATAATTAACATAGAAAAAATACGTCATTGTTGAATAAAAATATATATAACCATACATATATATGTGTTTATTTGTGTCCCAGAATTTAATATTGGAATAGATTTTTTTTTTTTTATTTTTTTATTTTTTTTTTTTCTCCTATTTTTCTTACTATTATATAATTTTTTTTTTTTTTTCTCATTATTAACTTCTTTTTTATGGTTGTTCACTTTTCATTAAATCATGAACTTTCTACCGCACACCATTCTGGTTGTGTGGACTCACCGCTTCACAATTTCTGGTCCTCAAGAAGATTGATGGCCAAAATTAGGTGTGGGTTCTATACCCTCTTACCGCAGTATAATTGCCAATATATTCTGGGACACAAATAAACACATATATATGTATGGTTATATATATTTTTATTCAACAATGACGTATTTTTTCTATGTTAATTATTTTAATTAATTTTGTTTGACATCGGTCATTTTATCAACAAAGAGAATGTCGCTATTTATACAGTTCATTTTCTTGTTTTTTTCATCGGACCACGTCACTCCTTGCAGGGGTGGATGTGTTTTTTTCCCGCCGATTTTTTTCTTTTGAGGGCGGTTCTTTTGATTTTCCACTGGGTATATATTGTCTGTATACATGGTACTCTGCAGATTCTTTGTATCTTGTGCTTGCTGGTCCTGAAGAAGGGGGCTGAGACCCCAGAAACGCGTAGACCTATGCCGAAATAAAGTATACATTGATCAAGTTTACATCTGGATCTCTGGCGCGGTTTTTAAAACCCATTTCCGCTATTCTCTCTGTTATCTGCCATTCGGGGTGCTGCTGCCTTTGATCAACATATGCGGTTACAGGAGTTGTGCCTTTCACAACTCCAATAGGTGAGTAGGATTACTCTCATTACACCCCCTGTTATCAGGGTAAGACCCTATGCGCTTTTTTGTCCACAGGTTTCTTGCTTATAGAGTGTGTGTCAATATCAGAGTAGAGATAAAAAAGAGAAAATAGCAGAGTAGAGAGAAAGGAGGGGTCGGGAAAACATTCACAAGGGGACTAGGGAGGGAGGTAAAAGGGGAGTTATAAGTGCGCTGTCACTGGAACAGATCCCGGAAGGCAGGGGACTCCTTGAACATGATCCACGGCTGCCAGAGTCTGATAAACTTCTCGTTGGTGCCCGTAACCCAAGATGAAAGTTCCTCCATATGGCACAAATGACATAGCTCCGCTTGCCATTCCCCCATTCCAGGGGTCACTGTGGACCTCCAGTGTCTTGGGATGACTGCTCTGGCCGCAATCAAAAAGAACCGCAAAAGGCACTTCTTTTGACGCCCCAATGAGCCGGGTAGAATAGAAAGAAGAGCAATCTTTATGGAGGGAGCTATGTTTTCTCCTGTCATTTGGTTGTAGATTGTAAAAACCTGAATCCAGAAATTGGATATTCTGTTACATCCCCACCAAATGTGTGATAACGTGCCACTACCCAAGCCACAGCGCCAGCACTCCTCTGGGACCGAGGGGAAGGCTCTATGCAGGTTAGCCGGACATTGGTACCATCTTGCCAATAACTTGTAACTCTTTTCCTGGGCATTGCATGCTACTGAGATCTTGTGGGAAAACACGTACGCTTTTTGTTTTTCATCATTGGAGAGGTTGAAGCCTAATTCCGCTTCCCATCTTCTAATATGGCTAGGATCCCCAGAGTGAAGGTTTCTGTTCATCATGCCGCTAATGAGGAAGATCTGGTGTGACGGAGGCGAACCCCGCAGAAATATACGTTCAAACTGGGTGGGTGTGTCCGGGGAGGGGGGCCGCCCCCCTTTCAGCCAGGATTTCACAAAGGAGCGAAGTTGTATATATTCGAGCCACCTCAATCGTCTCCACGGGAATGCAGCCTGTAGGTCTACAAAAGAGGGCAAGTCATTGTCCTGTAGGATCTGCCCCAGTCTGATGTCTAATCTCCTTTGCCATCCAAGAAATCTCTCCGCCGTGTACCCTGGGGGTAAGCCTGGATTGCCGAACAAAGGTGCCAGGGGAGTGGGTGAGCTAATCAGGCCACCTTTCATCTTTATGGCCTCCCATGCCTCTAATGTCGCTTTGAGCAATATTCCGTTTGGCTCCACCTGCCTCCTTATGTCCTCTATTTCTTTTGGCATGAGCCAGGGAAGTGAACCAAGTGGAACCGGGGTATAATGCTGTTCCAAAGTCACCCACTGCTTGGTCTCTTGGTGGAATCGCCAGTCTGGCCACTAGAGCAGCACGATGATAGGTACGCAAGTCCGGCAAACCGGCCCCCCCCTTGTTTGGGCCTGGTCAAAGTCTGATAAGTTAATCCTTGGTTTTGCCCCTTTCCATACGAAGCGTACCAATGCGGACCTCAGTGTCTTGAAGAAGGCCGGAGGGGGGTGGGGGGTTTATAGGTATTGTCTGAAAAATGTAGAGGAATCGTGGTAATATATCCATTTTAAAAGCGTTTATGCGCCCGAACCACGAAAGGGGCCGTTTGTTGTATTCTTCCATGTCCTTTTAGGGTTCTATTTAACAAGGGTTGGTAGTTTAAGGAATAAAGCATCCCCAAATTGGATGGAATCGATACCCCTAGATATTTTATCGAAGATGTCTGCCATCGAAACTGGAATTTTTCTTTTAATATGGAAACTTCTGTTTTAAGGGAGATGTTTAATACCTCTGTTTTGGAGTAGTTTATTTTAAAATTGCTCAGATTTCCGAATCGCTCGAATTCTTTTAGTAGGGAAGGGAAGGTGATCAGAGGTTGGGACGTGTAGAGCAGGAGATCATCAGCATACATGGCTGTCTTAAATTCCCTATCTCCGAGGTTCAGACCGTGTACACTGGGGTTCTGTCTAATGGATACCGCAAGGTGCTCCATAACAATGATATATAAGAGAGGGGATAGAGGGCATCCCTAGCGGGTACAGTTTCTAATTTCCACTGGGTCAGAGAGGGCCCCATTAACCCTGACTCTGGCCGATGGTCTGGAGTATAATGCCATTATCTTGCTCACAAAGTTCGGGCTTTAATGCTGAGTTCATGAATCCCCAGTGTACTCGGTCGAAAGCCTTTTCTGCGTCTATTGAAAGAAGCCCTAGGGGCTCTCCTCTCAACGTCGCTCTGGCTATTAGGTGTATTGTCTTGTTCACATTGTCTCGGGCCTCCCTACCCTGCACGAATCCAACCTGATCTGTGTGTATTATGGATGGCAATAGAGGCGCCAACCGGTTGGCCAATACTTTCGCGAAGACTTTTACGTCAATATTTATTAGTGAGATCGGGCGGTAGTTGGCCACCAGTGTTTGATCTTTTCCGGGTTTAGGTAAGACCGTGATATGGGCTTCTAATGATTGTGGAGTAAATGGGGACGACTCGGATACTGAGTTATATAATTTTGTGAGGAATGGAGTAATTTGAGTTTTGAAAAGTTTATAAAACGCGGGGGAGAACCAGTCTGGTCCCGGGCTTTTGCCGCTTGGAGAGTCTTCTATTGCCCTGGCCACCTCCCCCTCTCCAAATGCCGCGTCCAAACCCCTGGCGTCTTCCTGGTCTAATGTGGGTAGGGCTGTCTCTGTAATGTATGAATCCATTCGGGTCTGTAGATCCCGCGGAGCCATTTCGGAGAATGTACCCCGAATATTGTATAGATCTGTATAATATTCTTTAAAATGGTTTAAGATTTTTACGGGGTCTTGCGTGTCTGTTTCCCTGGGTCTTTATTTTAGTAACATGCAAGGCTTGGTTACGCGGGTGTAATAGGCGCGAGAGTTGTCGCCCGCTTTTGTCTGAGTGGCTGTATAGTAGTCTTTTAAATTGATTGTGGAACCTAAGAAGACTACAATCCAAAAGCTTCTTTAATTTATCTCTTGCTGTTGTGAGGTTGGCTAGTACATCCGGGGAGGGATTAGATTTGTGTGTTGTCTCTAGTGTAGTGATCTTTTGGAGAAGCTGGGCTACCTCCTGGGCTCTCTCTTTTTTGATCCGTGTCCCATGCTTTATTAGGGTCCCCCTTATCACACATTTAAATGCCTCCCACTGAAACGGTAGGGGTGTGGAGTCCGCTGCGTGGGTGGCTATGAAGAATTCTATAGACTCCCTCAAGTCTCTCAATAAGGAGTCGTTAAGCCTCCACGTCCATGCTCGGTTTGGATAATCCGGCGGAGAAATTTCCAAGAATACTGGGGCATGATCAGACCAGACCACATTCCCTATGGTAGCAATCGGGTGCCACGAAAGAACTCTCTGGCTGACCAGGATAAAATCGATGCGACTAAGTCTGGTGGGGATTGGAGAAAAATGTATAGTCCCTGTCTGTGGGGTGCATAATTCTCCAAGCATCAACCAAGTGGAGATCGGCTAACTCACGTTTCAGGGCATTCAGTCGTCTCAGAGGTATGGCGCTCCTCCCCGTCGACACGTCCATTGTGGGATTTAAAGCAAAGTTAAAGGGGAGACTTTGTTTTCATCATATTTTTGCAGGCATGGAAGGTGGGTGATCATCTAGTGTATTATGTTTCTGGGCAGATGGAAAAATGTAACATTGAGAACAATGTGAGCGAGTGGAGACTGATTCATCTAAAAAAAAAAAATAAAGTCTGAGAGCAGTTTCCTTCCAAGCTTACTCATAATTCATACCATGTTTCCCCGAAAATAAGACAGTCTATATATATATATATATATTTTTTATTTTTTATTTTTTTTTTTGCCCCCAAAAAAGCACTAGGTCTAATTTTTGGGGAGACATGATTTGGGGATAAGTTTAACCCCCCCCCCCCCAAATAATGCAGATCCCCTTTCCCAGGATAGTCATAGTTACCAGACCCCGGGCGTCTCCGTGGCTCCTAGGTCCTTCTGTGATCCTCGGCTACTGCCCTCAGCAGGTATGCTGCACGCCGTCCTCCCCTGCTTTTGGCTGACACACACACACGCACACATCAGATCGCATACACACACTCGTCACATATTGCACATACAATCACGTGCGCGCACTGTCACCACGTCTAATGATACCACTTGCTTCCGGCCAGCAGGAGACTCTCTGCTCTCTTGTCTCTATGATGCGTTCCACCCTCAGGTCCTAGATGCTACACTGCACAGCATCACAGGTCCTTACGCCACCGAGAAGCAATTAATATTGCTGTGTGTGTGTGCGCCGCCCCGTGCTCTGCGGTAGCCGAGACGCTCGGATCCGGACCTTCAGTGGGTGGCTCGAGGGTCTCCAGACCTGGGGGTCCTGCGGTCACTCCGACCAAAAAGGGGTTGGTGTTTTGGAGACGTAGGTGTAAAGCCGGAGCCGTGTTAAGTTCGTGACGCCACCCACGGGATGTGATGAAGGTGGACACCACCGCTGTAGTTATGGGGCACCCGGGGGAGATGTTGCGCAGCAAGTTAACCCCTCCGTGGGTAGGGATGGTGGCCCCGGGACCTGTTGGGGATAGCTGGGTGGTGCAGGGAGATGGGAGGCCGGAGGGCACTGATTACTCACGATTAGTAACCCACTCAAGTCTCTGGTAAACCAAGGTGATGGTCAGTGCCCGCAGCCGGCTGCAGTCTGGTCCCCCACCCGGTTGGTGGTCTCTGCCTTTCTCCTGCACCTGTTTTGTGATGGTGGCCTACCTGTGCTTGCAACGTCAGGAGTCCGCTCCCCGGCTTGTGGTTGCCTAAGGAGCCCTTTGCCCGCAGACGCTTGCCCGTGGGACCTCTCTGCCATGGCGGTGGCTTTCTATCCCCCTCGTTGGGCTGTTGTCTTCAGTCGGGACTTTGGGTGGGACAGAACCTATAGTCCTGGCCGCAATCAGTTAATTAGCTAGACCCCCAGTAGCTTCTGGACCTAGCTTCAGGGTCTGAGTACCCCCCTTTGTGCTCCGGTTTCCAAGTCGGTTCCCTGGGTCGGTACCGGCGGCCGCTACCCTGTCCCGGTCCTCCACGGTTCCACCGAGCCGTCTTCCTGGCTCCTGCAGACAGAGGCCTCCGTATGCCTCCTAGCCAGAGGTACCAGGGCTCCAACCCTGGCACCTGTCAGTTAGTTGCAGACCTGACACACAGTCCCGCCTCTAGACTTGAACTTCAGGACTAGACTCACTACTTTTCCCGCCCCAGGCCATCCGAACTCCTCGGTGGGTGTGTCCAACTGCCTGGCTCCGCCCCCTGGTGTGTCCATCAAGCACTGAGGGGGGTGACTAGGGTTTTAAGTGATTGGCTGCTGTCACCTTGTTAGGGCCCCGCATTACACCAGTCCCCTATCTGTGAGTACCTGGCCCGGCCAGGGCGCCACACGTGTGTGTGTGTGTGTGTGTGTGTGTGTGTGTGTGTGTGTGTGTGTGTGTGTGTGTGTGTGTGTGTGTGTGCGCGCGCGCGGAACTCAGGTTATTGATGTGTTCCACTGCTCCTGGCCGGCGTCTGGTGAGTATGATCGCGGGGTCTTCTGTCTTTTGGGGGTGTCTGCTGTCTATAGTGAAGTGTCCTGTAGTATTCTTTACCTTTTTTTTTTTTTTTTTTTTTTTTGCTGCATGGAGACTTCATTATTGAACAACGACTAGGTCTTATTTTCCGGGGATTGTCTTTTATATTTAGACCTTGCAGAAAACTCCTGTTAGGTCTTATTTTTGGGGAAACACGGTAGTACATAAGATGTTTATTACTAAAAATCTTAGAAATTCCTTTGATGAGATGTAGTCTTTTTTAATTTCCTAAATAAAGGAAAAATTCTTCTTTAACATAAGTTTATATTTCAATATGAAAATTGGGATCCCATGGACCCCGTGCGACTAACTGAAGGTTAATACTGGTTGTGTTGGGGTTTTTAAAGCATTGACATTTAATCAATTCTATAGCCTCAGCTCTTGGAATTCTCGTGGGGTTTTTTTTTTTTTTTGTCGCTCCTAATTGGGAGACCCAGACAATTGGGTGTATAGCTATGCCTCCGGAGGCCACACAAAGCATTACACTAAAAGTGTAAAGCCCCTCCCCTTCAGGCTATACACCCCCCGTGCTGCTACGGGCTCATCAGTTTTCTTGCTTTGTGCGAAGGAGGTCAGACATCCACGCATAGCTCCACAGCTTAGTCAGCAGCAGCAGCTGCTGACTATGTCGGATGGAAGAAAAGAGGGCCCATAACAGGGCCCCCAGCATGCTCCCTTCTCACCCCACTCTTGTCGGCGGTGTTGTTAAGGTTGAGGTATCCATTGCGGGTACGGAGGCTGGAGCCCACATGCTGCTTTCCTTCCCCATCCCTCAATTAGGGCTCTGGGTGAAGTGGGATCTCATCGGTCTCCAGGCACAGGAGACCGTGCTCCATCCACAGCTCCTGAGGACACTGCTGGATAGGAGCCGGGTATCGTTCAGGGACATGGCCCTGCTACTTGGAGGTACTCTGGGTCCTCGTGGGGACCGCGCACAGCAACACTCCAGCATTGCTGGGTGTGCTAGTGCACCGGGGACCGCAGCGCTGACTGCGTTTTGTGCCACTATACACTCAGCGTTGCTGAGTGTGTTTGTGTAGGGGGACTGCCGCGCTGGCCGCCGCTGCCATGGGTATCACTGCGGCGCGGCTGGGACTGTTAGTGCGCCGGGGACTTCCGCGCCGACCGCGCTTATACGGCGGCTGCGCTTATAACTCGAGTCCCCGGCTTCTGCGGCCTAGTCTCTTTTTCTTCCCGCCCTCAGCCCTGCCAGTCAGGGGAAGGGCGGGACGCTGTACAGGGTATGGCTACAGTACAGCAGCACTGAGGGCTGGAGCATGCTTTGCATACTCCACCCCCCTCACTCTGCACAGTGGGGCACCAGTTCCCGCACTTTTCTGGGTCACGCCCACGGCTCCCTCCTCTCCTCAGGATGCTGGCAGCCATTACTCTCAGCTCTGCTAACGCTGGAGAGGACAGACAAGCTGAAAGAGACCCAGGCAGGAATTCTGGTGCCCACACAAACGCTTTGCAAGGGCGGTAAGCAGCACCTGTGGTGCTGGCCCCACTAGTGCAGAAGTGTATTTATAGTTTATGGATTATAGTCTATACTTTACACTGTATGGTGCACTGTTGATTTTTGGCTATATCCCCTCCTGTATTGCTCAGAGGAGACAACAGCATGTCGTCCACAAATAGCAAGGGACAGACTTACTATGCTGCCTGTGCAGCATGTACGGCTATACTGCCGGCAGGTTCCACTGACCCTCATTGTGTGCAATGCTCGGCCCCTGTGGCACTTTCTCAGCCGGAGTCTCTGCTAAGGGTGACCCAGGGAGATCCACCTGTTAACGCTGTACAGGTGACAGGGACGGAGTTTGCAGTTTTTACTGAAAGACTTTCTGAGACTATGGCTAAGATATTAGAAGCCTTGCAGTCAAGGCCAGCATCTCAAGCCAGGGGCACTGTAGAATCATTGTCCCATGGTCCCCCTCAGTTGGAACAGCAATGTCTTCCCGGGGTGTCTCATGGATCCCAGGGTGAGGTCTCTGACACGGACCGCAACCCCAGACCGACTAAGAAAGCTCGCTATGAAATCCCCTCGACATCATCACAATGTTCAGGGTCTCAGCGAGAGGACTCTCTGTATGATGAAGCGGAGGTAGCTGATCAGGATTCTGACCCTGAAGCCGCTCTCAACCTTGATACTCCTGATGGGGACGCCATAGTGAATGATCTTATTGCGTCCATCAATGAAATGTTGGATATTTCTCCCTCAGCTCCTCCAGTGGAGGAGTCAGCTTCTCAGCACGAGAAATTCCGTTTCAGGTTTCCCAAGCGTACAAAGAGTATGTTTCTGGACCACTCTGACTTCAGAGAGGCAGTCCAGAAACACCGAGATTGTCCAGATAAGCGTTTTTCCAAGCGCCTTAAGGATACACGTTACCCTTTCCCCCCTGACGTGGTCAAGGGCTGGACTCAGTGTCCCAAGGTGGATCCTCCAATCTCCAGACTGGCGGCTAGATCCATAGTTGCAGTGGAAGATGGAGCTTCACTCAAGGATGCCACTGACAGACAGATGGAGCTCTGGTTGAAATCCATCTATGAAGCTATCGGCGCGTCTTTTGCTCCAGCATTCGCAGCCGTATGGGCACTCCAAGCTATCTCAGCTGGTCAGGCGCAAATTGACGCACTCACACGTACGTCTGCGCCGCAGGTGGCGTCCATAACCTCTCAAACGTCTGCATTTGCGTCCTACGCTATTAATGCTGTCCTGGACTCTGCGAGCCGTACGGCGGTTGCAGCCGCCAATTCGGTGGCAATACGCAGGGCCTTATGGCTGCGGGAATGGAAGGCAGATTCGGCTTCCAAAAAGTGCTTAACTGGTTTGCCATTTTCTGGCGAACGTTTATTTGGTGAGAGATTGGATGAAATCCTCAAACAATCCAAGGGAAAGGAAACATCCTTACCCCAAGCCAAACCAAAAACACCCCAACAGAGGAGGGGACAGTCGAGGTTTCGGTCCTTTCGGGGTGCGGGCAGGTCCCAATTCTCCTCGTCCAAAAGGCCTCAGAAAGATCAGAGGAACTCCGACGCGTGGCGGTCTAAATCACGCCCTAAAAAGACCGCCGGAGGTGCCGCTACCAAGGCGGCTTCCTCATGACTTACGGCCTCCTCACACCGCATCCTCGGTCGGTGGCAGACTCTCCCGCTTTTGCGACACCTGGCTACCACAAGTAAAAGACCGTTGGGTGAGAGACATTTTGTCTCACGGTTACAGGATAGAGTTCAGCTCTCGTCCTCCGACTCGATTCTTCAGAACATCTCCGCCTCCCGAGCGAGCCGATGCTCTGCTGCAGGCGGTGGACATTCTGAAGGCAGAAGGAGTGGTGTTCCCGGTTCCTCTTCAGCAACAGCGTCACGGTTTCTACTCCAACCTGTTTGTGGTTCCAAAGAAGGACGGGTCCTTCCGTCCTGTTTTGGACCTAAAACTGCTCAACAAACACGTAAGGACCAGGCGGTTGCGGATGGAATCCCTCCTCCACTCTCAGGGTCACTCAGTGATACCTTACTTAGACGATCTGCTGGTCAAGGCACCCTCTCAAGAGGCATGCCAACACAGCCTCAACGTCACTCTGGAGATTCTCCAGAGTTTCGGGTGGATCATCAATTTTCCAAAGTCAAATCTGACACCGGTCCAATCGCTGACATATCTTGGCATGGAGTTTCATACTCTTCCAGCGATAGTGAAGCTTCCGCTGGACAAACAGCGTCCGCTACAGACAGGGGTACAATCTCTCCTTCAAGGTCGGTCACACCCCTTGAGGCGCCTCATGCACTTCCTGGGGAAGATGGTGGCAGCAATGGAAGCAGTACCTTTCGCGCAGTTTCACCTGCGTCTCCTTCAAGGGGACTGGGAGGTGGTTACGACGGACGCGAGCCTGTCAGGGTGGGGAGCAGTTTTTCTCCACCACAGGGCTCAGGGTACGTGGACTCAGCAAGAGTCCTCACTTCAGATCAATGTATTGGAGATCAGGGCAGTGTATCTTGCCCTAAAAGCGTTCCAGCAGTGGCTGGAAGGCAAGCAGATCCGAATTCAATCAGACAACTCCACAGCGGTGGCTTACATCAACCACCAAGGTGGGACACGCAGTCGGCAAGCCTTCCAGGAAGTCCGGCGGATTCTGCTGTGGGTGGAAGACGATTGGTCGCAGTTTCAGCTTCCTTATGTGTTTCCTCCTCTGGCACTGTTGCCCAGAGTGTTACGCAAGATCAGGGCCGACTGCCGCCGCGCCATCCTCGTCGCTCCAGACTGGCCGAGGAGGTCGTGGTACCCGGATCTGTGGCATCTCATGGTCGGCCACCCGTGGGCACTGCCAGATCGACCAGATTTGCTGTCTCAAGGGCCGTTTTTCCATCTGAATTCTGCGGCCCTCAACCTGACTGTGTGGCCATTGAGTCCTGGATCCTAGCGTCTTCAGGATTATCTCAAGAGGTCATTGCCACTATGAGACAGGCTAGGAAACCAACGTCCGCCAAGATCTACCACAGGACGTGGAAAATATTCCTGTCGTGGTGCTCTGCTCAGGCGTTTTCTCCCTGGCCTTTTGCCTTGCCCACTTTTCTGTCCTTTCTTCAATCCGGATTGGAAAAGGGTTTGTCGCTAGGCTCCCTTAAGGGACAAGTCTCTGCGCTCTCTGTGTTTTTTCAGAAGCGCCTGGCCAGGCTTCCACAGGTACGCACATTCCTGCAGGGGGTTTGTCACATCGTCCCTCCTTACAAGCGTCCGTTAGAACCCTGGGATCTGAACAGGGTGCTGATGGTCCTTCAGAAACCACCGTTCGAGCCAATGAGGGATATTTCGCTCGCACGCCTTTCGCAGAAAGTGGTTTTTCTAGTAGCAGTCACCTCACTTCGGAGAGTGTCTGAGTTGGCAGCATTATCATGCAAAGCTCCTTTCCTGGTGTTTCACCAGGACAAGGTGGTTCTGCGTCCGGTTCCGGAATTCCTCCCTAAGGTGGTATCCCCTTTTCATCTCAATCAGGACATCTCCTTACCCTCGTTTTGTCCTCATCCAGTTCACCAATGTGAAAAGGATTTGCACTTGTTAGATCTGGTGAGAGCACTCAGACTCTACATTTCTCGTACGGCGCCCCTGCGCCGCTCGGATGCACTCTTTGTCCTTGTCGCTGGCCAGCGTAAAGGGACACAAGCTTCCAAATCAACCCTAGCTCGGTGGATCAAGGAACCAATTCTCGAAGCTTACCGTTCCTCGGGGCTTCCGGTTCCCTCAGGACTGAAGGCCCATTCTACCAGGGCCGTGGGAGCGTCCTGGGCCTTGCGACACCAGGCTACGGCTCAGCAGGTGTGTCAGGCGGCTACCTGGTCGAGCCTGCACACTTTCACAAAACACTATCAGGTGCATACCTATGCTTCGGCAGATGCCAGCCTAGGTAGGCAAGTCCTTCAGGCGGCAGTTGCCCACCTGTAGGACGGAGCCGTTACGGCTCTATTATGAGGTATTATTTACCCACCCAGGGACTGCTTTTGGACGTCCCAATTGTCTGGGTCTCCCAATTAGGAGCGACAAAGAAGGGAATTTTGTTTACTTACCGTAAATTCCTTTTCTTCTAGCTCCAATTGGGAGACCCAGCACCCGCCCCTGTTTTTTGTATACACATGTTGTTCATGTTAAATGGTTTCAGTTCTCCGATATTCCTTCGGATTGAATTTACTTTAAACCAGTTTATAATTTTTTCCTCCTTCTGGCTTTTGCACCAAAACTGATGAGCCCGTAGCAGCACGGGGGGTGTATAGCCTGAAGGGGAGGGGCTTTACACTTTTAGTGTAATGCTTTGTGTGGCCTCCGGAGGCAGAAGCTATACACCCAATTGTCTGGGTCTCCCAATTGGAGCTAGAAGAAAAGGAATTTACGGTAAGTAAACAAAATTCCCTTCTTTTTTTTTTTTGTCTGGAGAGTCCATGTATGTGAGGGATGAGGTGCGGCATTTTTAGCTACAAAATAAATTATATATTATTGATTTTATTTATTTCAATAATCCTGATCACTTTTTTTTTTGCTCACAGGAAATGTTGAAGGATTTAAATCTCGGAGAGATGAAGCGCGGTCTTCCGATGTTGGCTGTATCTATAGCCCTGGAAGGAAAAGCCAGCCACCGCGAGCTGACATCAAAGCTCCTGCATGATCTGTGCGGGACCGTGCTCAGCACACAGGATGTGGAAGTCTCTTTTGACAAATTGTTAGGAGAGATGCCTGAACTGGTTCTGGACACACCTCGAGCACCCCAGGTCTGTGTACAGATCGCACGTCTTTCTGGAAAGAATAAAGGGATCCATCGTGTGCTTTGTTCCACGATGACTAAAGCTCTCTTTACACGTAGCAAGTTGTCACACCACTGACAAATAATTGTTGGTTTAAAGTATCGGATTGACATTAGTCCTGGCGTAGAAGGTCGGCCGTCACCTTAATGTGTGAATGTCAGAGGAGCAAAATATAAATGACATTTACATAAATGAACACAAACATGCGGCAGCGCCCAACAGGCTCTATATGCAAACGTAATGTGTGTAGCTGTATAAATCTGTCTCTGTCTGTCTCGGGCCTAAGTCTGAAAAATTAAGGACAGATGGGTAGAATGCACGACAAAGATGGCCTCAGTCACCATGTGCACCAGTAGCGCCTCCACACATTGGGCTTTTTCTTTTTTTTTTCTTTTCTTTTTCATTGGGGGGATTTAATTGTAACCTCTTCACGACACATGATGTACTGGGTACGCCATGGATCGTGTGAAGTTAAACCCCGGCGATCCGCTCGCATTTCATCTGATTTCAACAGCTGACATGTGTGCCTACCAGGTGCGAGTGGAATCCCGCTCCACCCATGCCTATTAACTCCTTACATCTCGCTGGCAAAATTTGACAGTGAGATGTAACCGCACGTCATGGTAAGCATAACTTACCCAGCGCCATCGGTAGTGACGTGACGTGATCACAAGCCTTCCGGTGGCAGCCATGGTAGCACAGGGTCATGGGATGACTCCTGCAGCTATCATGAGTCACTTTCTCTCACTGCCGTGTGTGAGAGTAAGGTCGGCGTGACACCTGCGATTGACTCGCACGAGTGCAATGCGAGAAAATCTCGCATTGCACTTGAACCAATGTTAATCAATGAGGCAGCTCCTATCTGCTTTTTTTTTTTTTTTTTTTTTTCTTCTCACTCCAAAATCGGACTGAGAAAAAAATCGCAAATGCGATTTCTAGAGTTTTTCGTGCGAGTCTCTCCAACGCAATCTATAGATGTGAGGAAAAAAAATGGCACACGGACCATCCTAGTGACAACCGATTTTCTAAATCCAATTCTGTCATGTAGCAGGGAACACTGTAAATGCTCCTGTACATGATTGTAGTGCCTAATAGCTGCTGAGAAAAAAAACAGATCACATACGCATTGAGTACGGATTGCTCACGGACTACTATCATGAGAAAAATCACAGACTCGCATTGCAATTGCATTGCACACGGATCAACACTCGGACATGGCTCATCCTACTCTCAGGCATGAGAATCGGACTGATTTTTCAATCGCAAATGTGACACCGGCCTAAAGCAGCTTTTCCAGAAATGGAAGCGCGATCAGACTGCTGATTGTTACAGCCCCTTAGGGGAACTAATAAAATTAAAAAAAAAAGTATTAAAAAATAAAAAGAAAAACTTTTAAACTTCAAATCACCCCCTTCCCCGTTTGGCCCATTGAAAATTAAAGGGTAAAAAAACTCCACACATTTGGTATTGCTGTCTTCAGAAATGCCCGATCTATCAAAATATAAAATCTATTAACCTGATCGGTAAATGGCGTAGCAGCAAAAAAAATCCAAATGCCAAAACTATGTTTTCTGGTCGCCACAAATTTTGCACACAATGCAATAACAGGCGATCAAAATGTAGCATGTGCGCAAAAAATGGTACCGTTAAAAAAAAACAAAAAACAAAGTCAGCTCGAGACGCAAAAAATAAGTAATGACTGAACCAAAGATCCCGAAAAATGAAAACGCTACGGGTTTCGGAAAATGGCGCAAAAAGTGCGCCACTTTTTTTTTTTGGACAAGCTTGTGAATTTTTTTTAACCCCTTAGATAACAGTAAACCTATACATGTTTGATATCTACAAACTCGTACCGACCTGAGACATCAAACTGACACATCAGTTTTACCATATAGTGAACACGGTGACTAAATTATCCCAGAAACTATTATTTTTTTTTTAGGCTTTTCCACCCTTGAAATTTTTTTTTCTTTTTTTAACCTTCTTTTTATTAGTTTTTAATAACAAAACATATAATCAATAATCATATAATACAATACATTATGATTATGTTAAACTACAAAATTACAGATAATGTATCTCCTCGAATCCCAATCCCCCTCCTTGAATTTTTTTTTTTTTTGCTGTTTTCCAGTACACTATATGGTAAAACTTATGGTTTCATTTGAAAGTACAACTCGTCCCGCAAAAAACAAGCCCTCATATGGCAAGATTGACGGAAAAATAAAAAAGTTACGGCTCTCGGAAGAAGTGGAGAAAAAAAACCTGAAAAATGTTAAATCGCCCGGAAGTGAAGGGGTTAAGATTTATCTCTAAATGTCAGGGATTTTCTGGAATTTTACACCGCTATCCTCTGTATTATAGATGGCAGTTGACAGGACGGCAGCTCTCTTAGGAGTCTGGTTGGGCCTGGTTCTTCTAGTCATTGTCAGCTGCGCTATTAGTAGGTGACTGCGTCCTCCGGTGGATTATTCGGTGCACACCTACGAATTTACTCCTTGTAAATATACTCATTGGCTCTCCGATTTACTAAACCATGTAACTATTAGTAATAAAGCAAGAGGGTCGTATCATTCCAATTTTCAGACCTTTTTCAAATGGAAGGATTGCAGGATTGTGTTCCTGGGAAGATATAAGTTCACATGGTCATGTTGTAAAGCTCTGGGAGCAGAGCGACATCCACCCCCATAGATGACCATGGCCACGCCTGGGTAGATGAGCTGCAGTGAAGGGGCTGCTGTCCCTTAGCTTAGGAGCCCCAATCTCACATTGTTGGTCTATTCTACAAAACAGTTGAAAAGTTTGGGGTCACCCAGACAACTTTTGTCTTTTCCATGAAAAAAAATCATACTTTTATTTATCAAATTAGTTGCATAATGAATAGAGAATATCATCCAGACAGTGTAAAATCTCCTTGTCTGAGGCGTTGATGTTTTACTCTTTACTTTCATCTCTGCAGCTGGTGGGTCAGTTCATCGCTAGAGCTGTTGGAGATGGGATCCTGAACAAGACGTACATAGAGGCTTATAAAGGCACCGTGGACTGCGACCATGCGCGGTACGTTATATGTCTTATATCCTCAAGGCTGGGAACAGTATGATGTCAAGCAGTGTTTTACATAGTTCAGCTGTGCCATTGAATTGTCAGGTGGGTGTCACAAAATGCTCATCACCACTGAACAGTGTGTTGCATTTGAAAGCTTTTACATACATTTAATTCGTATACATAGGTGATTCACTGTATACCTCCATTACTACCGCACTCTCTATTCTGCTGATGCAGTCACTGTGTACATGCATTACATTACTGATCCTTAGTTACCTCCTGTATTATACTCCAGAGCTGCACTCACTATTCAGCTGGTGCAGTCACTGTGTACATGCATTACATTACTGATCCTGAGTTACCTCCTGTATTATACTCCAGAGCTGCACTCACTATTCTGCTGGTGCAGTCACTGTGTACATACATTACATTACTGATCCTGAGTTACCTACTGTATTATACTCCAGAGCTGCACTCACTATTCTGCTGGTGCAGTCACTGTGTACATACATTACATTACTGATGCGGAGTTACCTCCTGTATTATACTCCAGAGCTGCACTCACTATTCTGCTGGTGCAGTCACTATTCTGTCTCTTCCTGGTAGCAATGAATCCAACCGCTCTAATTATCAGTCCCTTAGATAACTGTATGATTTTACTCACTCTACCGGCTTCCACAGATAGTGTTAACTCAACCCAAACGATGACTTGTAGAAAGACAAGGAGAAACGCTGTAGTTTTCTTCTAGAATCTTGTATTAAGTACAAAGTAAAGGCAGGTGAAAAGGAATAATCTGTACAGGGTTGCAGACCTGTCTCTTTAGTAATGATTCCTCTAGACTAAACTGAAGGAGAAGGGAGGAGCTTTCTATACAGAAGCCAACTAAGGGAGGAACATAGGGACAAACTTCATACAGTCTAATCTACCTAGTAACAATAAGGAATTTCCTGATAGGAGGAAAAATATGCAATGCAAGAATTATATACAACAGGTTGTTCCCATTCATGGGACACAACACTCCCCGTCTGAAATCATATGATTTCACAAGTCCTTCTACGACGTAAGGAGTCGATCCTGTCCCTCGATGTCACGAAACCTGTAACGAGAAAAGAGACAAACACAAAAAATGCAACAGTAATGCACTGAATTCAAGTCCATGCTTGGTTGATGACGCATTGTCCTTGCGTAAAAATGTAAAAGTAGAAAAATGTAAAAAATGAATCCAAGTTCAACAAACCCATCTTCAGATTGGGGAAGCCGCAAACATGCCAACTCTTCCTCCAACCCAATAATCCAACGGTAAAGTTTTAATCCAAACGAAAAGTTCAAGGTTCAATTGGACACTGACAGTTGTGTCTCCGTACAGCAGGGGTAAGGAAAGTTACGCTCCCCGCCGTGGCAGTGCCCAACGACAAAGTTAGTTCATGTAACGTCCTCCTTTGGTAAAAGTAGCACGAGTTCAGTGACTGGACGAATCGCACACATGTGCCAGCCGTGGCACGTTGAAGACTTGTAGTCGGTGAAACATTGAGCGATGTGGATAAGACGAGCTACGGCTTGTACCGCAGATGACCAACTTGTGAAGCGCTCGAAGCGATGAGGTCTCAACTTCTGTTTTGATGTCACTGAAGTGTAGCGAGCGAAGACGACCGGTCTAATTTCCTTGTTGGATTCTGGTTCCACCAGCTCGTACATGTTGCCGGCGTAGTTATCGCAGGTCTCCTCGTATAAGATACTTGGAGGTGTCAGCCACATGTTGTCGCCGAGTTTGGATGCAGCAGTGAGTCTCGTTCCTCGGTCGGCTGGGTTTTGTTCGGTGGGAATGTGGTGCCACTGTTCAGCATGATCTCTGTTGAGGATATTTTGCGTAATCTCGACAAAGCATTTCTCCATCTCTGGTTGTCTTTCCAAAGTGCGTTTTAGAGAGGAGGACCTTGCGGTTGCTTGCTGGGAGTTGTTTGGCAACCTTGGCCTTGGAGACCGAAAGGGTAATGGGGCTACCCATCTGTTAGTCATTTTGAGAGAACTCTTTATCCATAATCTGTATGAATTCTTTGTCTTCTCATCGGAGCCAATTTGTTGTCTTCGTTTGTAGACTCGAACGCTGTTGACCCGAAGTCGTCATCCCAGAGATGATATGCATCCGCGCAGTCAGGAGGCTGCTGTCGCCACCTGGTGTCACTCAGCCTCTCTTTCACCCCGTAGTGATGCGGACATGGTTGAAAGTGAGTGCCGCGACCGTTTGGGAGGATGTGCGTCTTGTAGGAGGAGATCGCGTCGGGACTCTTCATTTTGCCTACGCAGATGTTTCCTATGATCACCCAGCCTAAGTCGTAGCGCTGAGCGAATGGCGCATCGTGTGGCCCGTTGATGTGTTGGCATACTTTGTGTAGCCGGAGGATGTCCCTTCCAATCAGAATCAGGATTTTTGCACTATGATCAAGAGGTGGGATCTTGCTGGCGATAGTTCTCAGGTGAGGGTGGTGAAGAGCTGCCTCAGGTGTCGGAATCTCTTCCCGGTTAGCCGGTATCTGATTGCACTCGACGAATGTCGGTAGAGGTACCTCTACGGTATTTTCAAGAGATGTTACCACGACACCACTGGCTCTTCTTCCGCAAGCTTCTGAGATGCCGCTGCAAGTACCTAGTGTATAAGGGTAGGCATTTCCTTTTAAGCCGAACAAGTCGAAGAGTTCAGACCTGGCGAGTGACCTGTTGCTCTGGTCGTCCAGGATGCTGTACACCTTCACGGCCCTTTCTGGGTGACCTTTGGGATATACCCTTACTAGGCATATTTTCGCACAGGACTTGTCCCAGAGATCTTCTCCGCAGACTAAGGTGCACGAGGAGGATACTGTGAGGTGGTTTGCAGCTTGGCCTTGTACTCTCCCCGCCATGACTTGTGGTAGGAGAAGGTGTAGGTGCAGGATCAGGCTGAGATGGGTGCAGCGCTTGTACGTGATCTGTGCTGTCACACTCCATGCACTTAATTGTAACCTTACAGTCCTTGGCAAGGTGTTCTGTAGAGGCACAACACCTGAAACATACCCCAAACCTTTTCAAGAGTTCCTTTCGTTCTTGAAGGGGTTTCTTCCTGAAGCCAATGCACTTCTTCAGGGGATGTGGCAGTTTGTGAATAGGACACTGGCGGTTTGGATTTTCTGCCTTCCCTTCTGCCTTCCCGCCTTCATTTCCCTTGTTTGGTGCTGACGTTGACGTTGGTGGTAGAACGTCGGTTTTCTTGACTGGCCCCTACGTTTTCTGTCATTTTGATGAGGGCTCTCATATCCAGGAGCTGGTGAAGTGGAGCCGGTGGGTTCTCCACAGGTGAAGCTGGGGTCTGCCTTACGTTCCGCGATGCCGTTGATGAACTCGCAAAAGTAGGAGAATGGAGGGAAGGAGACTTGGTGCTCTTTTTTATAGTTTGTTCCTACCGTAGTCCACCTTTCCTGCAAGTTGTAAGGTAACTTGGCGACTATGGGTTTCACCCCACGAGCGGTGTCCAGGTAGCTGAGGCCAGGTAGGTGTGTGTCTGTTTTGGCCAGCTGGAGCTCGGACAGCAGGTCGCTGAGTTCCTGGTACTTTGAAGCATCCTTGCCAGATATTTTGGGAAGGTCGTATAGTTGTTTCAGCAATGCATCTTCAATTGCTTCAGGACTGCCGAAGCCTTTCTCTAGTCTGTCCCATGCGGTTGCGAGACCAGTTGTTGGGTCGCTGATGTAGACAGATCTGAGTCTCTTGATTCTCTCAGTAGACCGTGGCCCTAGCCACCTGATTAGCAAGTCCAGCTCTTCAGCAGCCGTAATGCCGAGGTCACGCGTTGCGGTTTTGAAGGCACACTTCCACCCTCTGTAGTTTTCGGGCTGGTCGTCAAACTTTATGAGACCAGTGTTGGTGAGTTCTCGGCAGATCATGTACCTCGCAAAGTCGGACATGTCTGATCTTTCCGAGGTTGGGGGCACATTTGCTGACTGTGTGGTGCTGGTTGCGTGATTCGTAGCTTCTTGGTTCAGGAACATGGGAAAGTATGGAGTGGCGTGGGCGTTTAGACCAGTGATCGGTTTGGTGTGTACAATGTCTGTTGTATACGGGGCTGGAACTACATAGTTGTTGGGAGTGTAGCGCCTTGCCGGCATGTTAGGTTGCATGTAGACATGAGCATACGGAGGTTGCTGATGCGCAGGGTGTGGCTGTGCATTGGAATATGAAGCTGGTTCAGGCTTGAAAGTCTGAGGTGCATTGGACTGACCTGGAAGGCTGGAAGCTGTAGGTGGATCAGTGTCTTGAGGCTCTGGAGAAGTGTTAGCACTGACGGGAATGTTGATGGTAGTTGGCAGTTCGTCGGCTTGGCTCAGCGCGTAATCTCTTGTACGCTTAAGTGAGTCTTCTGTGTCGAGATCACACAAACTGGCGCTGCCTTATTGTCTCCCACCCAGAGCTTGCTCAAAGACCTTTAGCCTTGCCATGGCCACCACATGTTCACATTCCTTTTGTAGGGCTTCAATTTCTGCTTCCTTGCGTGCAGATTCTGCTTTCATCTCTGCTTCCTTGCGTGCAGATTCTGCTTTCATCTCTGCTTCCTTGCGTGCAGATTCTGCTTTCATCTCTGCTTCCTTGCGTGCAGATTCTGCTTTCATCTCTGCTTCCTTGCGTGCAGATTCTGCTTTCATCTCTGCTTCCTTGCGTGCAGATTCTGCTTTCATCTCTGCTTCCTTGCGTGCAGATTCTGCTTTCATCTCTGCTTCCTTGCGTGCAGATTCTGCTTTCATCTCTGCTTCCTTGCGTGCAGATTCTGCTTTCATCTCCGCTTTTTTGCGTGCAGATTCTGCTTTCATATCTGCTTCTCTCTGGGCGAAGATGGCGTGTACTTTTGTTGTTTCTGCTTAAGCGCGCGCCTTTATGAGCTGCTCGCTGAGGGTTGAGTACCTTGATGAGCCTGATTTGAGTGAGTACCTTGAGCTCTTAATGGACCTGGATTTGTAAGATGCCGCTCCTGACATTTGCGCCATTTTTGCTTCAGTCTCGGTCACAATGTCGCGCACGGTGCGGTCTCGTTCAGCATTAAGCTGTTGAAAGTCCTGTAGTTCTTTTTGAGACTCAGACGTATTTGATCTCAGCAGGGTAGAGGAATATTTTTTACAAATCTCTTTGTAAGACCGGTATGCTGAGTACAGTCGTTCCAGGGCTCCCTCTGGTGGTAGCTCATGAGCACTGGGCGCAGATAAGTCACTTGTTTTTGCACTCTTTGCCACAATAATGCTGTGTGGGTGAGCAGTTCACTTCTGGCTGTTTCTAGGTTCTCTTTAACCTTCCATGTTGGTCCGATCAACCGCTTAGATCTTTCACTGTAATGTAAGTGTGAGTCTCTGTCTTCCTCTTGTTCCTTTAAAGCAGGTAGTGAGAGGGTTCTCTTTGACTCCATCAGGAAGGGTGAATGCTGCCTGCACTGGTTGTCAGGGAAACAATACAATGTTGCAATCTCTGCAGTCAGCAGTCTGGGTTTGCAGAATGTATTTGCAGAGTCTCTGGCTGCAATTTACAATTAGCTTATGGGGGATTCTTGGTTATAGCTGCACACAGTTCTGATAACAGGTTAATACTTTACAGGGCACTTTGTCTGAAGCTGCTATAAAATGTCATGCTGTGGCTTGTTATCAGCCCCTTGGGGTAATCCTTTCTCTGGATTGTGTGCAGTATAGCACTCCTGGAAACAGGTTATTTACTGATATATGTATACTAATCCCGGTCACAGCTAATCCTTTTCACTATTCTGTCTCTTCCTGGTAGCAATGAATCCAACCGCTCTAATTATCAGTCCCTTAGATAACTCTATGATTTTACTCACTCTACCGGCTTCCACAGATAGTGTTAACTCAGCCCAACGATGACTTGTAGGAAGACAAAGAGAAACGCTGTAGTTTTCTTCTAGAATCTTGTATTAAGTACAAAGTAAAGGCAGGTGAAAAGGAATAATCTGTACAGGGTTGCAGACCTGTCTCTTCAGTAATGATTCCTCTAGACTAAACTGAAGGAGAAGGGAGGAGCTTTGTATACAGAAGCCAACTAAGGGAGGTACATAGGGACAAACTTCATACAGTCTAATCTACCTAGTAACAATAAGGAATTTCCTGATAGGAGGAAAAATATGCAATGCAAGAATTATATACAACAGGTTGTTCCCATTCATGGGACACAACAGTCACTGTGTACATACATTACTGATCCTGAGTTACCTCCTGTATTATACTCCAGAGCTGCACTCACTATTCTGCTGGAGAAGTCACAGTGTACATACATTACTGATCCTGAGTTACATCCTGTATTATACTCCAGAGCTGCACTCGCTATTCTGCTGGTGCAGTCACTGTGTACATACATTACATTACTGATCCTGAGTTACCGCCTGTATTATAATCCAGAGCTGCACTCACTATTCTGCTGGTGCAGTCACTGTGTACATACATTACATTACTGATCCTGGGTTACCTCTGTATTATACTCCAGAGCTGCACTCACTATTCTGCCTGTAGAATCGCTGTGCACGCTTTACATTCTGTATTTGTATATGCGGCTTGTTATTCGCTTTGTTGCTGACCATTGTTCTCTTTCTCTAGAGAAGCCTTGAATCGGGCAGCGGTCCTCCTGAGTATGACAAGAGTTGGAAAAAGAATTGACAGTGTGTGGGGCGCAGGAGGCGGTCAGCAGCCAGTTAAAAAATTAGTGAAAGAGGTAAATGTGAAAAGAACACAGAAGTTGGGTGTTTACATTCGTCTGTGGTTGGTGTACGGGATAGTCAGTCTAGCGGAGCAGTGATCGGCTGTTAGAGTGTGGACAGGAATGGGGGGGATTATCTCTTGTCCTGGAGTTACAGCTCAGCCCCAGTTTGCTATGTAATTACATCCTGGAGAACCCAGGCTCACATTTTCCCCATTAAGCCATTTTGTACTTATACTAAGTGGAGCATCGCAGCCGTGTGACCGGTACGAGGCGTTTTCTCACTTACAGTAGTTTCATCACTTTGGCTGTTGGGCTGAGCTTTATCCTATGATATCGGGTCGGTGTAGATGGCGGCATTGATGCATAAGGGCTCCTGAGCTTTGGGTCGGATACTATATAAAGCATTAATGTACAGTTTTTAAATATTCTTTTAAATCTGCTTTGTATATAGCAATACATTTATCGTTCTCCCCATCAGATCGATATGCTGCTAAAAGAATACGTGTTATCCGGGGACGTGTCAGAAGCCGAACGTTGTCTCCAGGAGCTGGAAGTTCCTCATTTCCACCATGAACTTGTGTATGAAGTAAGCCCCTTCTCTTCTCTGCCTGCCAGTCCGCAGCACAGCCCAGTACAGCGCAGTACAGCACAGCACAGCCCAGTACAGTACAGCGCAGCCCAGCGCAACCCGGCCCAGTACAGCTCAGTACAGCCCAGTACAGCGCAGTACAGCACAGCACAGCCCAGTACAGTACAGCGCAGCCCGGCCCAGTACAGCTCAGTACAGCTCAGTACAGCCCAGTACAGCCCAGTAGTAAGTGATTCATGTCCCCTGTGTGCAGGCAATTCTGATGGTTCTGGAGGCGAGCGGTGACACCACCTACAAGATGATGCTCAGCTTGTTAGAAGCCCTGTGGAAGTCGGCTGTGATCACCCTGGACCAAATGAAAAGGGTAAGACCGCCCTCTGCTGGCGGGAGACTCAATCTGCACTGAATGCTGCAATAGACTTAATGAAAGTGTCTCTATAATTATTTCCCCCCCCCCCTCTTTATTTATTTATTTATTTTTTATTTTTTAATTTGTATTTTTTATACAGGGCTACGATAGAATTTACCATGAAATTCCAGATATTAATTTGGATGTACCTCATGCATACTCTGTTCTGGAGCGTTTCGTGGAGGACTGCTTCAAAGCTGGAATCATTTCTAAACAAATACGGGACCAATGTCCATCGAGGTGACTACTGGAATGGTTTTCTTCTATAGGTCACTGATAGTAAATTTGCCGTCTGATCATTGATGCTTGTCACATAACCGGGTAGGGGGAGTGCGGGTCTGTAAGGGGAAGACTCGAAGGAGCATGTGGTACTGAGTCTGGTCACCAAAATAGTACTGCGGGCACCTGCTGTAAAGCATTTACACCCCTGACCTCGATTCCTTCGTAGATCATATACCAAAAATATTCCATAATGTAATCGGGCCGGGACTCACTGAGCGCTCCGTTTTAGAGGTGCAGCAGATGATAAACCCGGCTCACGCCCAAAATCATGTTTTAAATAAATATTGCATTATCATGTCTCAAAAAAAAAAGTTCAGAAGGTGCCCAGAGAAGTTGTAGTATTGTGCGTAAAAGTAACTTGCACTTTAATATTTGTAAGATTTTTTTTTTTTTTTTCTGTGGATTTTCATTTTCTTTGGCGCTCCATTGGGAGACCCAGACAATTGGGTGTATAGCTACTGCCTCCGGAGGCCACACAAAGCATTACACTTAAAAGTGTAAGGCCCCTCCCCTTCTGCCTATACACCCCCCGTGGGATCACGGTTCCTCAGTTTTCAAGCTTTGTGCGAAGGAGGTCAGACATCCACGCATAGCTCCACTGTTTAGTCAGCAGCAGCTGCTGACTATGTCGGATGGAAGAAAAGAGGGCCCATACTTGGGCCCCCAGCATGCTCCCTTCTCACCCCACTTTGTGTCGGCGGTGTTTGTTAAGGTTGAGGTACCCATTGCGGGTACAGAGGCTGGAGCCCACATGCTGTATCCTTCCCCATCCCCCTTCGGGCTCTGGGTGAAGTGGGATTTTCCGGTCTCCAGGCACAGAGACCGTGCTCCGTCCACAGCCCCTGGGGAATCTGCTGGATATGGAGCGGAGTATCGTCAGGGACAGGGCCCTGCTACACCAAGGTACTCTGTGTCCCCGTACAGACCGCGCACACACTGCAGCATTGCTGGGTGTGTTAGTGCGCCGGGGACAATAGCGCTGCTGCGCTTGTGCCACACTTCCACAGCTTGCTAAGGGAGTTTATGTGTGGGGAACTGCCGTGCCGGTCCCTGCTGGCAGTTTTTACTGCGACGCGGCTGGGACTTGTGGTGCGCCGGGGACTTCCGCGCTGGCAGTGCATATTTGTCGGCCGCGCTTTTTACTAGAGTCCCCGGCTTTTGCGGCCTAGTTCCGTTTCGTTCCCGCCCCCAGGCCTGCCAGTCAGGGGAAGGGCGGGACGCTATGCAGAACGTCAGCGCTGAGGGCTGGAATCTGCTTTACATACTCCAGCCCTCACATTGAGCACAGTGGGACGCTGGTTTCCCGCACTTTGTCTGAGGCACGCCCACGGTCCGCCCCTCTTCACAGAACGCCGGCAGCCATTCCTGAGGTGCAGGCTGAGCTGGAAAGGGGAGACAAGTTCTGGGAGACCCAGGCACGGGATTCTGGCGACTACAACCCGCTTTTAGCGGGCGGTAAGCGGCACCTCCGGTGCTGACCCCACTAGTGACGAAGTGTTCAACTGTATTTTTATGCTTGCATGTTATACATTGCACTAAACGGTCGCTGGTGATTCTTGGCTATATACCCTCCTGGATTGCTCTGTGGAGAATACAGCATGTCGTCCGCAAAAAACAAGGGTGCCAAGGCACAGGCTTTTTATGCTGCTTGCACCGCTTGTGAGGCTACTCTACCGGCAGGTTCCACTGACCCCCATTGTGTGCAATGTTCGGTCCCTGTGCCCCCTGCTCGGCCGGGGCCTCTGCTGGAGGTGTCCCAGAGAGTTCCACCTGTGAATACTGTCCAGGTGACGGGGACAGAGTTTGCAATTTTTGCGGATAGATTATCTGTGACTATGTCTCAGATTCTAGAGACTTTGCAGTCTAGACCAGTAACTCAGACCATGGGCACTGTTGATTCATTGCTCCCTGGCCCCCCTCAGTTGGAACAGCTCCGGGCTCCGGGGGTGTTCCACGCATCCCAGGGTGAAGGCTCTGACACGGACGACAGTCCCAGACAGCCTAAGCGAGCTCGCTGGGAGCGGACCTCGACTTCATCACACTGGTCAGGGTCCCAGCAGGACTCTCTGTGTGATGAGGCGGAGGTAGCTGATCAGGATTCTGATCCTGAGACCGCTCTCAATCTGGATACTCCTGATGGTGACGCCATAGTGAATGATCTTATCGCGTCCATCAATAAAATGTTGGATATTTCTCCCCCAGCTCCTCAAGTGGAGGAGTCAGCTTCACAGCAGGAGAAATTCCATTTCAGGTATCCCAAGCGTAAATTAAGTACTTTTCTGGACCATTCTGACTTTAGAGAGTCAGTCCAGAAACACCACGCTTATCCAGATAAGCGTTTCTCCAAACGGCTTAAGGATACACGTTATCCCTTTCCTCCTGACGTGGTCAAGAGCTGGACCCAGTGTCCCAAGGTGGATCCCCCTATCTCCAGACTTGCGGCTAGATCCATAGTTGCAGTGGAGGATGGGGCTGCACTTAAAGATGCCACTGACAGACAGATGGAGCTCTGGTTGAAATCCATCTATGAAGCTATCGGCGCGTCGTTTGCTCCTGCATTCGCAGCCGTATGGGCACTCCAAGCTATTTCAGCTGGTCTTGCACAGATTGACACGGTCACACGTACATCTGTTCCGCAGGTGGCATCCTTAACCTCTCAAATGTCTGCATTTGCGTCTTACGCGATTAATGCTGTCCTGGACTCTACGAGCCGTACGGCAGTGGCATCTGCCAACTCCGTGGTTTTACGCAGAGCCTTGTGGTTAAGGGAATGGAAAGCAGATTCTGCTTCCAAGAAATGTTTAACCAGTTTGCCATTTCTTCGGCGCTCCAT
This sequence comes from Anomaloglossus baeobatrachus, assembly GCF_048569485.1. NCBI lineage: Eukaryota > Metazoa > Chordata > Amphibia > Anura > Aromobatidae > Anomaloglossus > Anomaloglossus baeobatrachus. The sequence goes on along the minus strand of NC_134357.1, from coordinate 12,149,913 downwards.
TGGGAGACCCAGACGATTGGGTGTATAGCTACTGCCTCCGGAGGCCACACAAAGCATTACACTAAAAAGTGTAAGGCCCCTCCCCTTCTGGCTATACACCCCCAGTGGGATCACTGGCTCACCAGTTTTCAAGCTTTGTGCGAAGGAGGCACACATCCATGCAATAGCTCCACTGTTTAGTCAGCAGTAGCTGCTGACTATGTCGGATGGAAGAAAAGTGGGCCCATATAGGGCCCCCAGCATGCTCCCTTCTCACCCCACTTGCGGTTTGTAAGGTTGAGGTACCTATTGCTGGTACGGAGGCTGGAGCCCACATGCTGCTTTCCTTCCCCATCCCCCTGATGGGGCTCTGGGTGAAGTGGGATCTTACCGGTCTCCAGGCACTGAGACCGGGCTCCATCCACAGACCCAGAGAACCTGCTGGATGCGGAGCTGAGTATCCTCAGGGACAGGGCCCTGCGACATTAAGGTACTCTGTGTCCCCGTACACATCGCGCACACACGCACCAGCATTGCTGGGAGTGCTAGTGCGCCGGGGACAACAGCGCAGAGCGCTTGTGCTATTATTCACTGCAGCTTTGCTGAGTGAATTTATGTATTGGGAACGGCCGCGCCGGCCGCTGCTGGGTGTTTTACACTGTGGCGCGGCTGGGACTTGTGGTGCGCCGGGGACTTCCGCGCCGGCCGTGCACATAGGACGGCCGCGCTTATTACTCGAGTCCCCGGCTTTGCGGCCTAGTTTTCCTTTCGTTCCCGCCCCCAGCCCTGCCAGTCAGGGAAGGGGCGGGACGCGGTACAGTAAGTCAGCGCAGGGAGCTGGAGTCTGCTTTGCATTCTCCAGCCCCCTTCACTAGACTCAGTGGGACGCCGGGTTCCCGCTCTTGTCTCGGGCACGCCCTCGGCCCGCCCCTCGTCTCTGGACGCCGGCAGCCATTCCGGCACGCAGAGCGGGAAAACGGAGACAAGCGCTGAGCTAGCAGTCACAGGAGGCGCCACACACCTGCTTTTGTGCGGGCGGTAAGCGGCAGCTGCAGTGCTGACCCACTAATGCCGAAGTGTCCTGCTGTACTTTTTGTAAAGTCGCTATTCAGGATGCAGGCCTAGAAACACCAGCTAAAAAGCAGCGGTGCTAAAGCACAGACTATACATGGCACTGTAATGGCTATTCTTGGCTGTCTACCCGCTTAGATGGCTAGCCAGCGGCAGCAAACAGCAAGGGTGCTAAGACACAAGCTTTCAAGGCTGCTGGAATTGCATGTGCTGCAGTGTTTATTTTCATGTTTGTATGCTATACATTCACTGTATGTCGCTATTCTTGGCTAATGCTCCTGGATAACTTGACAACAGCAGCAGAAAAGCAAGGGTGCCAAGGCACAAGCTTTCAATGCTGCTTGGATTGCATGTGCTGCAGTGTTTATTTTCATGCTTGTATGCTATACATTCGCTGTATGTAGCTATTCTTCGCTAATGCTCCTGAATAACTAGACAACAGCAGCAGAAAAGCAAAGGTGCCAAGGCACAAGCTTTCTAGGCTGCTTGTACTACATGTGCTGAAGTGTTTATTTGTACTTCATGCTTGTATGCATTCACTGTAAGGTCGCTATTCTTAGCTAATGCTCCTAGATGGCTAGACAACAACAGCAAAAAAGCAGGGGTGCCAAGGCACAGGCTTTCTATGCTGCTTGTACTGCATGTGATACGGTTCCAGGGCCCCCAGTATGTGCAATTGCTCAACCGGGGTCTCCGCTACAGGTAGCCAAAAGACCACCTGTGATCCCTGTCCATGGACAGGGATGGAGTTGCAGTTTCCGCTGCTTTATTGTCTGTGATTATGACTAATATCTTACAGACTTTGCAGTCCAGATAGACCTTGGCCAAGGTTGATTCAATGCCCCTGGCCACCCTGATTGGGAATAAATCAGGGTTCCAGGGGGGTCCCATGCATCCCAGGGTACAGGCTCTGCCACGGACGACAGTCCCAGACGGCCTAAGCGAGCTCCATGGGAATGGCCCTCGACTTCATCACTGGTCAGGGTCACCACAGGAGTACTCTCTGTATCATGAGGCAGACGTAGCTGTTCACGACTCTGATCTTGAGACCGCTCTCAATCCGGATGCACCGGATGGTGACGCTATAGTGAATAATCTTATAGCGTCCATCAATGGAAAGTTGGGTATTTCCCCCTCAACTCCTCCAGGGGAGGGGTCAGCTTCACAGCAGGATAAATCCTTCTTTCAGTATCTCAAGTGTATATTGAGTATTTTTCTGGCGCTGACTTCAGAGAAGCAGTTCAGAAACACCACGCTTACCAGATAAGCGTTTTCTCCAAACGTTTTAAGGATACACGTTATCCCTTTCACCTGACGTGGTGAAGCGCTAGACCCAGGGTCCAAAGGTGGATCCCCCAATCCCCAGGCTTGCGGCTAGATCCATAGTTGCAGTGAAGATGGGACTTCACTTAAAGATACCATTGACAGACAGATGGACCTCTGGTTGAAGTCTGTCTGTGAAGCTGTCAGCGTGTCGGTTGCTCCGGCATTCGCAGCCGTATGGGCACTCTAACCTATTTCAGCTGCGCTTGCGCAGCTGGTCTTGAGCACATGTACATCTGTGCCGCAGGTGGTGTCCTTAACCTCGCAATGTCTGCATTGCGACTTACCCTAGTAATGCTGTCCTGGAGGGACAGTCGAGGTTGGTCCTTCCCAGGCTCGGGCAGGTCCCAATTGTCCTCGCCCAAAAGGGCTCAAAAGGCTCAGAGGGGCTCAGATTCCGGCCGGGCTCAATCACGCCCAAGGAAGGCAGCAGGAGGAACCGCTACCAAGGCGGTCTCCTCATGACTGTCAGCTCTCTCTTTCCGCATCCGCGGTTGGTGGCAGAATCTCCCGCTTGGGGACATTTAACTGCCACAGGTCACAGACCGGTGGGTGAGAGACATTTTGTCTCACGTGTACAGGATAGAACTCTGTTCTCGTCCTCCGACGCGATTCTTCATTCTCCCCCCCTCCCCCCACCGAGCCGTCGCTCTTCTGCAGGCAGAAGAAGTGGTAATCCCTGTTCCTCTTCAGGAACAAGACACGTTTTTTTCCTCCAATCTGATTGGGGTGCCAAAAAAGGGGTGGCTCTTTCCGTTCCGTTCTGGACCTAACACTGCTCACCAAGCACGTGAAGGCCAGGCGGTTCCGGATGTAACCCTCCGCTCCGTCATTGCCTCAATGTCGCAAGGAGATTTCCTAGCATCAATAGACATCAGGATGCCTATCTCCACGTGCCGATTGCTCCAGAGCACCAGCGTGTGCTACGTTTTCGTTATTGAAGACGAGTATCTTCAGTGCGTAGCCCTGCCCTTCGGTCTGGCAACAGCCCTACGGGTTTTCACCAAGTTCAGGGCAGCAGTGGGAGCAGTCCTGCACTCTCAGGGTCACTCTGTGATCCTTACTGGGACGATCCACTTGTCAAGGCACCCTCTCAAGAGGCATGCCAACGCAGCCTGAACGTGGCGCTGGAGACTCTCCAGAGTTTCGGGTGGATCATCAACTTTTCAAGGTTACATCGGGCACCGACCCAATCGCCGACATATCTGAGCATGGAGTTTCACACTCTCTCAGCGGTAGTGAACCTTCCGCTGGACAAGCAGCGTTCACTACAGACGGGGGTGCAGTCTCTCCTTCAAGGCCAGTCACACCCCTTAAGACGTCTCATGCAGAGGCAGTCACTTTCGCGCAGTTTCATCTGCGTCCACTTCAATGGGACATGCTTTGCCAATGGGTTGGGGAGTCGACGTCCCTAGACAGGAACGTTTCCCTTCTCAGACGGTCATGGAGTCCATCCTTCAGATCAATGTTTTGGAAATCTGGGCAGTGTATCTTGCCCTGCAAGCCTTCCAGCAGTGGCTGGAAGGAAAACAGATCCGAATTCAGTCGGACAATTCCACAGCGGTGGCAGACATCGCCCACCAAGGCGGAACACACATCGCCAAGCCTACCTGGCAATCCGGCGGATTCTGATGTGGGTGGGGGACAGAGCATCCACCATATCCGCAGTTCACATCCCGGGCGTAGGAAATTGGGAAGCAGACTTCCTCAGTCGCCTGGGTATGGACGCAGGGGAATGGCCTCTGCACCCAGAATGGTGTCAGGAAATCTGTAGCCGCTGGGGGATGCCGGACGTCGACCTAATGGCGTCTCGACACAACAACAAGGTCCCGATTTTCACGGCGCGGTCTCACGAGCAAAGAGCTCTGGCGGCAGGCGCCTTAGTTCAGGATTGGTCGCAGTTCCAGCTACCCTATGTGTTTCCACCTCTGGCACTGTTGCCCAGAGTGCTACGCAAGCTTAGCTCCGCTTGCCGCCGCGCCATCCTCGTAGTCCCAGACTGGCCGAGGAGGTCGTGGTTCCCGGATCTGTGGCATCTCACGGTCGGCCAACCGTGGGCACCCTCAGACCGGCCAGACTTACTGTCCCAAGGGCCGTTTTTTCCACTGAATTCTACGACCCTGATCATGACTGTGTGGCCATCGAGCCCGGGATCCTAGCGTCTTCAGGATTGTCTCAAGTCGTCATTGCCACCATGAGACGGGCTAGGAAGCTGACGTCTGCCACGATCTACCACAAGACGTGGAAGATATTCTTCTCTTAGCGCTCTGCTCAGGGAGTGTCTCCCTGGACATTTGCATTGCCTACCTTTCCTTCCTTCCTGCAATCTGGTTTGGGAAAAGGTTTGTCGCTCGGCTCCCTTAACGGACGAGTCCCAGTGCTGTCTGTATTCTTTCAGAATCGCATAGTACGACTTCCTCAGGTACGCACGTTCCTGCAGGGGGTTGGTCGCATTCTCCCTCCGTACAAGAGGCCGTTAGACCCATGGGATCTGCACAGGGTACTTATGGCTCTCCAGGAGCCGCCCTTGGGGCCTCTGAGGGATGTTTTTTTCACTTTCTCGACTGTCACAGAAAGTGGCTTTTTTAGTAACGGTCACGTCTCTTCAGAGAGTGTCCGAGCTAGCAGCGCGGTCATCCAAAGCTCCTTTCCTGGTGTTTCACCAAGACAAGGTAGTGCTGCGCCTGATTACGGGGTTTCTCCCTAAGGTGGTATCCCCCTTTCATCTCAGTCAGGATATCTCCTTACCTTCCTTTTGTCCTCATCCAGTTCTTCGATATGAATTGGATTTGCATTTGTTGGATCTGATGAGAGAGCTCAGAATCTACTTTTCCCGCACGGCGCCCCTGCGCCGCTCGGATGCACTCTTTATACTTGTCGCTAGTCAGCGCAAAGGGTCGCAGGCTTCCAAAGCCACCCTGGCTCGATGGATCAAGGAACCAATTCTTGAAGCCTACCGTTCTGCTGTGCTTCCGGTTCCATCAGGGCTGAAGGCCCATTCTACCAGAGCCGTGGGTGCGTCCTGGGCATTACGACACCAGGCTATGGCTCAACAGGTGTGCCAGGCAGCTACCTGGTCGAGTCTGCACACTGTCACCAAACATTATCAGGTGCATACCTATGCTTCGGCGGACGCCAGCCTAGGTAGAAGAGTCCTGCAGGCGGCAGTTGCCTCCCCGTAGGGGAGGGCTGTCTTTGCAGCTCTAACATGAGGTATTTCTTTACCCACCCAGGGACAGCTTTTGGACGTCCCAATCGTCTGGGTCTCCCAATGGAGCGCCGAAGAAGAAGGGAATTTTGTTGCTTACCGTAAATTCCTTTTCTTCTAGCTCCTATTGGGAGACCCAGCACCCGCCCTGTGGTCCTTCGGGATTTTTGGGTTGGTTTTTCGGGTCCACATGTTGTTCATGTTGAATGGTTTTCAGTTCTCCGATGTTACTTCGGAGTGAATTTGTTTAAACCAGTTATTGGCTTTCCTCCTTCTTGCTTTGGCACTAAAACTGGTGAGCCAGTGATCCCACTGGGGGTGTATAGCCAGAAGGGGAGGGGCCTTACACTTTTTAGTGTAATGCTTTGTGTGGCCTCCGGAGGCAGTAGCTATACACCCAATCGTCTGGGTCTCCCAATAGGAGCTAGAAGAAAAGGAATTTACGGTAAGTAACAAAATTCCTTTCTTTCTGGTGACCGGCTGTTTGGTGAGCGCTTGGATGAAATCATTAAACAGTCCAAGGGTAAGGATTCATCCTTACCTCAGCCCAGACAAAACAAACCCCAACAGAGGAGGGGACAGTCGGGGTTTCGGTCCTTTCGAGGCTCGGGCAGGTCCCAATTCTCCTCGTCCAAAAGGACTCAAAAAGATCAGAGGAGTTCAGATTCTTGGCGGGCTCAGTCACGCCCAAAAAAGACAGCCGGAAGACCCGCTACCAAGGCGGCTTCCTCATGACTTCCGGCCTCCTCCCTCCGCATCCTCGGTCGGTGGCAGGCTCTCCCGCTTTGGCGACATTTGGCTGCCACAGGTCCAAGACCGTTGGGTGCGAGACATTCTGTCTCCCGGGTACAGGATAGAGTTCAGTTCTCGTCCTCCAACTCGATTCTTCAGAACGTCTCCGCCTCCCGACCGAGCCGATGCTCTCCTGCAGGCGGTGTGCTCTCTAAAGGCGGAAGGAGTGGTGATCCCTGTTCCTCTTCAAGAGCAAGGTCACGGTTTTTACTCCAATTTGTTTGTGGTTCCGAAAAAGGACGGATCCTTCCGTCCCGTTCTGGACCTAAAACTTCTCAACAACCACGTGAGAACCAGACGGTTCCGGATGGAATCCCTCCGATCCGTCATCGCCTCAATGTCTCAAGGAGATTTCCTAGCATCAATAGACATCAAGGATGCTTATCTCCACGTACCGATTGCACCAGAGCATCAGCGTTTTCTACGCTTCGTTATAGGAGACGAACACCTTCAGTTCGTAGCCCTGCCCTTTGGTCTGGCGACAGCCCCACGGGTCTTCACCAAAGTCATGGCAGCTGTAGTGGCAGTCCTACACTCTCAGGGACACTCTGTGATCCCTTACTTAGACGATCTGCTGGTCAAGGCGCCTTCTCAAGAGGCATGCCAACACAGCCTGAACGTGGCGCTGGAGACCCTCCAGGGTTTCGGGTGGATCATCAACTTTTCCAAGTCAAATCTAACCCCGACCCAGTCGATAACATATCTTGGCATGGAGTTTCATACTCTCTCAGCGATAGTGAAGCTTCCGCTGGACAAACAGCGTTCACTGCAGACAGGGGTGCAATCTCTCCTTCAGGGTCAGTCGCACCCCTTGAGACGCCTCATGCACTTCCTAGGGAAGATGGTGGCAGCAATAGAGGCGGTCCCTTTCGCGCAGTTTCATCTGCGTCCACTACAATGGGACATTCTCCGCCAATGGGACGGGAGGTCGAAGTCCCTCGACAGCAACGTCTCTCTCTCTCAGGCGGCCAAGGATTCTCTTCGATGGTGGCTACTTCCCACCTCATTGTCGAAAGGGAAATCCTTCCTACCCCCATCTTGGGCGGTAGTGACGACAGATGCGAGTCTGTCAGGGTGGGGAGCAGTCTTTCTCCACCACAGGGCTCAAGGTACGTGGACTCAGCAAGAGTCCACTCTTCAGATCAACGTTCTGGAGATCAGAGCAGTGTATCTTGCCCTACAAGCCTTTCAGCAGTGGCTGGAAGGCAAACAGATCCGTATTCAGTCGGACAACTCCACAGCGGTGGCATACATCAACCACCAAGGAGGAACTCTCAGTCGGCAAGCCTTCCAGGAAGTCCGGCGGATTCTGACGTGGGTGGAAGACACGGCTTCCACCATATCCGCAGTTCACATCCCAGGCGTGGACAACTGAGAAGCAGACTTCCTCAGTCGCCAGGGTATGGACGCAGGGGAATGGTCTCTTCACCCGGACGTGTTTCAGGAGATCTGTCGCCGCTGGGGGATGCCGGACGTCGACCTAATGGCGTCTCGGCACAACAACAAGGTCCCAGTTTTCATGGCACGGTCTCACGATCACCGAGCTCTGGCGGCAGACGCCTTAGTTCAAGATTGGTCGCAGTTCCAGCTTCCTTATGTGTTTCCATCTCTGGCTCTGTTGCCCAGAGTGCTGCGCAAGATCAGGTCCGACTGCCGCCGCGCCATCATCGTCGCTCCAGACTGGCCAAGGAGGTCGTGGTACCCGGATCTGTGGCACCTCGCGGTAGGCCAACCGTGGGCACTACCAGACCGATCAGACTTGCTGTCTCAAGGGCCGTTTTTCCATCAGAATTCTGCGGCCCTGAACCTGACTGTGTGGCCATTGAGTCCTGGATCCTAGCGGGTTCAGGATTGTCTCAAGAGGTCATTGCCACCATGAGACAGGCCAGAAAACCTACTTCCGCCAAGATATACCACAGGACGTGGAAAATATTCTTGTCTTGGTGCTCTGCTCAGGGAGTCTCTCCCTGGCCATTTAGATTGCCTACCTTTCTTTCCTTCCTGCAATCTGGGTTGGAAAAAGGTTTGGCGCTCAGCTCCCTCAAGGGGCAAGTCTCAGCGCTATCGGTATTTTTCAGAAGCGCCTAGCACGACTTCCTCAGGTACGCACGTTCCTGCAAGGGGTCTGTCATATCGTCCCTCCTTACAAGCGGCCGTTAGAGCCCTGGGATCTGAACAGGGTTCTAATTGCTCTCCAGAAGCCGCCTTTCGAGCCTATGAGGGATGTTTCCCTTTCTCGCCTTTCACAGAAAGTGGCCTTTCTAGTAGCGGTCACGTCTCTTCGACGAGTGTCCGAGCTAGCAGCGCTGTCATGCAAATCTCCCTTCCTGGTGATTCACCAGGACAAGGTGGTTTTGCGCCCTATTCCGGAGTTTCTCCCTAAGGTGGTATCCCCGTTTCATCTCAATCAGGATATCTCCTTGCCTTCCTTGTGCCCTCGTCCAGTTCATCAATGTGAAAAGGATTTGCATTTGTTGGATCTCGTGAGAGCGCTCAGGATCTACATTTCCCGCACGGCGCCCCTGCGCCGCTCGGATGCACTCTTTGTCCTTGTCGCTGGCCAGCGTAAAGGGTCGCAGGCTTCCAAGTCAACCTTGGCTCGGTGGATCAAGGAACCAATTCTTGAAGCCTACCGTTCTGCTGGGCTTCCGGTTCCCTCAGGGCTGAAGGCCCATTCTACCAGAGCCGTGGGTGCGTCCTGGGCATTACGACACCAGGCTACGGCTCAGCAGGTGTGCCAGGCGGCTACATGGTCGAGTCTGCACACTTTTACCAAACACTATCAAGTGCATACCTACGCTTCGGTGGACGCCAGCCTAGGTAGACAAGTCCTTCAGGCGGCGACTGCCCACCTGTAGGGTAGGGCTGTTTTTACGGTCCTATCACGAGGGGTTATTATACCCACCCAGGGACTGCTTTTGGACGTCCCAATTGTCTGGGTCTCCCAATGGAGCGCCAAAGAAGAAGGGAATTTTGTTTACTTACCGTAAATTCCTTTTCTTCTAGCTCCAATTGGGAGACCCAGCACCCGCCCTGTTTGCTTAGGGATTTTTGTTTTTTTGGGTACACATGTTGTTCATGTTGAATGGTTTCGGTTCTCCGATGTTCCTTCGGATTGAATTTGTTCTTAAACCAGTTATTGGCTTTCCTCCTTCTTGCTTTGGCACTAAAACTGAGGAACCGTGATCCCACGGGGGGGTGTATAGGCAGAAGGGGAGGGGCCTTACATTTTTAAGTGTAATGCTTTGTGTGGCCTCCGGAGGCAGTAGCTATACACCCAATTGTCTGGGTCTCCCAATTGGAGCTAGAAGAAAAGGAATTTACGGTAAGTAAACAAAATTCCCTTCTTTGCAGGTGTATTTGATAAACCACTCTGAATACGTATTTGAGGGTGAAGGGCATGGAGTGTTGTAGTCCAGAAACAATGAAAAATAATAAGAAAACAAGTCTAGATATTTATTTATTTTAATTTTTTTAAGGAGATTTTTCATTTTGAATTTTCTTTACAACCATACAGCCTGGATTATTAGTTCCAGACCGTATAGCTGTAAAGCGCTGTGCCCGGCTAAATCACTGCGTATGAACAACTCAGACCCTTCACAACATCAACTTTCCTGTGTAAGAAATGTCATGATGTCCTTCAAGAAAATCTGTCACCATCTTTGAGCCGCACAATGGAGGGGCACAGACTATTTCCAACGCTGACACTTCCTGTAGTTATGATGAATCACGTTTTTTGAGTTTTTTTTGTCTGCTGGTCCTCTCACTGATGAGCTTCGGCACTTTCCACTCCCCACTATTGATTGGTGGCTTCCTGTCTATGCACAGCGTAACTGCCAGTGGTGGAGGGCAGAGCAATATGGAACACATCATTCAGAGAAGCCTTAATGGACTAGTTCATAAATCGGCGTAGGGGTAATCAAATTTACAATTTGCCAAAGGCAACTAAACCCCTATACTAAAGACTATTAAATAAAACTTTAATATGAAGCACTAATTGCATTAAAAACGCACAGTATGGGACTGTTATTGCTAATAGCACAACTTAATTCCTTATCTTATCAATCCCTATGGATGAGACACCGGTCGTGTGTCTATACCATTCACCATAGAGTTCAGTAGCTGTAGTCCCTATACTGGCTGTTTAAAACCTAAGACTCAAGCCTCTCCAACAGGTAATAATAATAATAATAATAAATGATTTTATTCATTTATATAGCGCTATTAATTCCACAGCGCTTTACAGGAACACTGTCCCCATTGGGGCTCACAATCTAAATTTCCTGTCTGTATGTTTTTGGAGTGTGGGAGGAAACCGGAGAACCCGGAGGAAACCCACGCAAACACGGGGAGAACATACAAACTCCCTGCAGATGGTGTCCTTGGTGGGATTTGAACCCAGGACCCCAGCGCTGCAAGACTGCAGTGCTAACCACTGAGCAACCACAAGACTGCAGTGCTAACCACTGAGCCACCATGCCTCCTATGTTTAAATATACAGGCGTCATCAGGGGGAATGAGGCTCAAATGCGTCAAACAGGCAAAAAAAAATCCCCTCATAAGCCGACACGTGGCAACTAATTACAAGGTAAACCCTGCCTCTTTCCTGCACTACAGAGCGGACTGGGGCCTCCCGGCTGCTCCCGCTCCCTCCTGGCACCTCATCTCTGTTAGTGCTCCCTAATCTGTACACAGAGCGCTCATTCCCCATTGTGTATACAGCGATCAGGAAGGCAGAGAAAGTAATAAACCACCTCTGCCTTCTGTATGGGGAGTCTGGCTGTGTCTGACAACCAGCTTTCCGCTGCAATAGAGTAATATGTGGACCGTTTTGGCCTATGGCTGGTTTGGAAGCCGTTAAAGAGCAATGATGACTGCTCAGTAAAATAGGTCAGTAGTAAAAAAAAAAAAAAAAAGGGATCACCGCTTAAACAGAAGCCGCGTCTTCAGCTTCTCTCTAATAGTCATATGGCCACTATGAGCATGGGACTTGAATAAATCTATATTGCAGCCCATAATATGGGTTATCGTGTTTTGTGAAAACTCTGAGGCCTCCACCGCACAGACACAAAAGAATACAGCAGCGGCAAAGAATGTGAAGGAGATTTTACCACATTCCTCTCATTATATAAATCCTAAAATCCATGTAATAACTGATCAGGGGTCAGGCTGACACGTTGCCCCTTGTTTGTTTTTGTACTGAATACCCAACACCTAAAATAAGCTTCAATCATCACTGGAATGAAGCGGGCACAATCTCCTCCCTAGAAACATAAGAAATGACGTTGGGCAGGAGACTGTGTATGCGGCATCGTGTACTGCAGCTGTCACCCTACGGCTGAGGTCCGGTCTGTCAGATGTTACCTCTGCATTTCTCCCTTTTACACCTCAGTGGGCCCCGGGTTCTGCGCGGATCATTATCTTTGCCTCTGACACATGCACTATGATGCAAGATTACACAAAAGTCTATACACTTGAGACTTTGTATCCAATCTGTAAAAAATCTGCACATTCGGACATCCGTATGACATTATTGCAAAAGTGTAAACAATCGACATTCCCTCAAGTTCACAGTATTTTTTTACACTACATGTTGATGTGAGTTTTTAGGATATGTGCACACGCTGCAGATTTGGTGCAGAGATTTTCTGCATGAAATCTGCACTTTCTGGCAGAAAAATGCAACTAAAAATGCCTGTGTTTTTGGTGCATTTTTCAGTGCATTTTTTTTTTTTTTTTTAGTCCATGGATTGAAAGGCCAAAAAACGCAGGACAAATCGCCTTAATAATTGACATGTTGCAGATTACTTCTGCAGCAAAATCTCTACCAAATCTACAAGGAAAAAAAAAGCATTGTGTGCACAGCACTTTTGTAATCTCATAGGCTTTTCTGGGTTTAGGCTATATGCCCATGTTGCATTTTTATTTGCAGAAAATCTGTACATAAAACGCATGTTTTGGCAGAAAAAAAAGCAGCTTAATGCGTTTGCACATTTTTTTTTTTACATACTTTTTATCCATGCTTCTTTTTGTGCGTTTTTTAGTCATGGCGACTGAGCAGGTTCAGGCGCTGTACCCCCGCAGTCACCGGCTGATCTCGCTGCCAGAAGCAGCGCCCATGCTGCTTCCGGCAGTTTAACCCTCTATATGCTGCCATCAGTGCAATTGCAGCATTCAGGAAGCAGGGAGGGGAATCTCTTACCTCTCCCTGGCGGTCAGGTCCCTGTAATGCGATCACAGGGACCCGATCGCTGCCACCGCTGGGTTGTTACCATGACGACCCCGGGTTACTGAGGTACAGATTGCCTCATAGACCAGGGCACCTACGTCATCGGAGTTCCCTTACAACAAGGTCCCATAGGTAAAGCCCATGAGGACTAGGTGCAGGGAACCCCTGTGACATCACAAGGTGAACAGAGTTCATGCTGGCGGATCTGCAGGAAACCCCGATGATCCGCAGGCATGAACTCTATTCACCATGTGATGTCACTGGGGTTCCCTGTAGCAAGGTCCTGTAGTAAGGTCCTGTAGTAAAGACTGCGAGATGAGGAAATGGCTGCACGGAACCCCAGTGACATCAAAAAAGCACATAAAAACACACAAAAAAAAAGCAACGTGGGCATTACACATGCAGTTTTTTCCTGCGTTTTTCACTGACTCCATTTGAGGTCAATTGGTGAAAAAAGCAGGAAAAACGCAGAAACAATTGACATGCTGCATCTTATTTCAGCAACAAAAACGGCAAGGAAAAGAGAAGCAACGTGCGCACAGCAAGTCAGGATTATTCATAGACTTTGCTGGGATGATTTCTCCTTTCTTTTATTGATTAAAAGAAGCAAGGAAAAAGCAACATGGGCACAAGGCCTTAGGATAGGTATGCAGATTTTGGTGCAGATTTGTCAAAAAACGCACTAAAAAAACCCACCGTGTGCACATAGCCTAAATATCTGTTTCACATGTATTGTACCATCAGTAGCTGCAGACTTTCAGTGCAGAAAACACAACAAAAATCTGCAGCAATTCCTCCAAGACTGAAGTTTTGTAAAGGGCATAAGATGAAGTGGCTAAGTAGTGTCCTCTACTACGCTCGATAGGGTGGTCATATAACTAGATCTCCCATTAATCCTGACCCCTTTCCGTTTGGGAAGCTGTGCTGTCGGCTGCTGCGTAGCTTGTGGTTTCTGCCGCTGACCAGTCCTCGCTCAGTTTCTGCAGTAAATTTGTGTCTTTGAAGAAGGAAAGATAATTTCCTCTTTAACAAAGAGACGCCAGAATGCACTTAAAGTAAGAGGTTTGTCTTCTGCTTGTAAACCTTTTATTAAATGTAAATCCCTTCACGTCGGGGCATGTGTGAAAGGGATCAAGGCAAACGCCACACATGTACCGCAGCCATTAATGGAGCTTTCTGGCTTTGCTTTGTACGTGGTGAGCTCTCAGGGCGGCTCCTTCCTACCTTGTTGATGAGGTAACCACTGAGCAAATGAGCGCATGGTTGTACTTTTCAGGCTCCTCTATTTCGTTGTGATGTAGAGAATCTCCAGTAAATACAGTCCCTGACAGAAGTTCTGTCGCTAATCCATGTTATGTAAATAAAAGCGTATAATCTGACTTTATATTCATCCATTGGTTTTATAAATTACTCTTTTGAAAGCTGAAACCCTCCCAAATTTGGTTTAGAAAATTAAAGTTTCTGCAAAGCTGAAATATTGATCATTTAATGAACACTGAAAGGTCAGATTTTGTCAAGACAAATCTTTTGTCACCCACAGAAAGTAATGTGAAATTCAAACAAATAATTAACTTCTAATACAAAGATATGTTGCATAACATTGGTGAATGAAGTTGTGGTGCTATTAGAGCCATATTTAATATTTTGTGACTTCCATGAGCTTGAAGGACTGCTTCCATGCGGTTCAACAATGATTCATACAATGTATTGATGAAGTCCTAAGGAATAGCAGAGAATGCATCTTACATGCCTCCCAGAGGTCATCTAGATTCTTTGGTTTTGTCTTCCAAGCTCCCTCTTTCATCCTACCCCAAACATGCTCAATGATGTTCCTGTCTGGTGATGGGGATGGCCAGTCCTTGAGCTCCTTGGTCTTCTTTGCCAGGAGGAACTTTGTTGTAGAGATGGGTGTATGAGATGGAGCACCATCCTGCTGCAGAATTTGACCCCTTTTATGATTGGGAATGTAAGAGGTAGCTAATACTTCTTGATATTTTAGGCTATTGATATTGCCTTCCACCTTGCAAATGTTTCGCACACCCCCATACTGAATGTAACCCCAGACCATGATCTTTCCACCACCAAACATAACTGTTTTCTGGATCCATACGGGCTCCAGTAGGTCTCCTGCAGTATTTGAGGCGGCTGTGGTGTAATTCAACTGAAGATTCATCATAGAAATCCTCCTTCTGCCACTTTTCCAGCATCCATCTGTTCAGCAGACTGTGGGACTTAGCAAATGCCACATGTTTTTTAATTGCCTTTTGTTTAGTGCTGGCTTCTGAGCACTGATTCAAACATGGAGGCAATTTCGAGACAGAATCCTACAAACTGTTCTAGGTGACACAGGGACTTGAGGTGACCAGGCCTGTTGGAGCTCTGCTGCAGTGGAAGAGGGGCTGGCTTTGGATTTTCTAACCAACAAACGTTCCTCCTGAGCAGTTGTCTTGCGGGGTCTGCCGGACCTGGGCTTGTCAGAAACATCTCCAGTCTCTTCAAATCGTTTTTGAATTCTTTGTACTTGACGCTGAGACACATTAAAGGTGCCAGCCACCTCTGCAGGGGATCTGGTCTTTAGCCTCTTGATAATCAAGGCTTTGGTCGCAGGATGGATTTTTGGCATGTTGTCAGAGGTCAAGTTGTAGTTCAAGTGACGGTCCGGGGTGCTGGGTTTCTTTTTATACACACCCACTAATTATCCGATCATTTAATGAGCACAGGTGAGGATGTAAACTAGGATTGGGTGCATTATATATGACAAGGCGACAAAACTTTTTTGTCTTGCCAAAATCTGACCTTTCTGTGTTCATTAAATGATCAATATTTCAGCTTTGCAGCAGCTTTATTTTCATAACCTAAACCAAATTTAGGAGGGTTTCAGCTTTCAAAAGAGTAATTTACAAAACCAATGGATGAATTTAAAGTCAGATTATAAGCTTTTATTTACATAACATGGATAAGCGACAGAACTTCCGTCAGGGACTGTAATATGTGCAGAGGAGATGACAGCAGCCTGGCAAAGCTCAACATCCGACACTTCGGACCGGCAGCATTGTCTCACCGCTGGACTAAACTGTGTCTTCTCTGATCCCTCTGCACCGTCGGAGGATGTCAGGGGGGACTGACGCTCACCAGGGCAACACTAGCTCTACAGCTTGTAAATGCTGCTCCTGTTGCCTAGGAAACCAGCCACCTGTGATAGATTTCAGAGGTGACCGGTAACCCAGGCAACGAGCTGTAAACTATAGAATTAAACATCCGTCCATTCTTGAGACAAATTTAATAACAAGTAAATTGCAAAGTTAGTTGTTACAAATATTCTGCGATGATTTTTTTTTTTTTCCCATTAATCATGCTGAAAGAGACTACATTAAAATGTAATTTCTTTTCTTTTTCTCTCATCAGAGGCAGAAAACGATTTGTGAGTGAAGGAGACGGCGGGCGCCTGAAGTTTGAGAGCTACTAGAGGATGTGACGCCGGGAGGCGGCACGGCCGGGCACAGTTAACGTTTATAAATCTATATTCGTTGTTATGGGTACAAAGCCTTTCTATTATAGTTTTCTAAATAAAACCGTTTCAGAAGTTGACTGGTTGGGGTAGGTCGCAGTGCGGAGTGCTGGAAGACCCGTGTGTGTCCCCGTGTAACCACATGTAACGGCCGCTCTGGTGTCCTGTGCGGTAGATCACTGAAGACTCGTTATCGCAGGGCCCGTGGCCCCGTCACCTTCGCTGGCTGCTGCTGCTGCTGCTCTTTATACACGTTTTTGCTTTGGTAGCTGAAAGGGAGAAGTGACTTGTTCTGTATAATTTATCCATTTGTGCCAGAGGGGCAGAGTTTTTACTTTTTATTTTTTTTCCCCCAAAACAGATGGATTGAGAGGGGGAGGGGGATATTTTTTATTTGCCTTTCCTGAGAAAAACACATTTTTGACATGAAAACGTACAGTATATGGTGGCTGGAACATCTATTTTTCTACAAAAAAAGAATAAAAAAATATAACTGGACATACGAGCTAAGTTCTGCTAGAACGCGTGTGTGTACATATGAGTGCAAAACTAAATAAATGTTTAGTGACGCAACAACGGGCTCAGCTGGTGTTTGTGTGCGGCCGGCACGGTCACCATCAGGCAGTGACACCCGGACAGGCGATCTCCGCCGGTACAGCTCGTGGATAGTTATGGATTACATGGGACTGTATAGATGAAACAGCATTTACATTGTATGGTTTGTTTTTTGTTGTTATCGGTGGTGTCCTCATCATCCTCTGCATCATTCTGGGTCTCCCAATAGCTCAATTTCCGGATCAAGTCTGACCGAGTGTCCGTGTTCCTTTAGTCAATCTTTCGCTTCTGGCACAGATCCTGTAGCATCCATTTACAGCTGCGGTCGTAACTCCTCTCCAGTCCTTGTCCCATGGCTGAGCTGGTGGGGTTGGACATGACTGCGTCCAAAACTTGAATGCCTCCCCTATGGCCTGCTGGGTATGCTCCTGTGCCTCCCTGGTTGTTGAGCCCTGGACGGTGTCTGCGAACACCAGTCCACTGCAGCTCCTCTGGATAAACCAGGCTGAGTAGTATCCCACAGCTGCCACCAATTTGTGGAGACACGGGGGTCAGCGGGTGCTCTCCTGTGGAGACACGGGGGTCAGCGGGTGCTCTCCTGTGGAGACACGGGGGTCAGCGGGTGCTCTCCTGTGGAGACACGGGGGTCAGCGGGTGCTCTCCTGTGGAGACACGGGGGTCAGCGGGTGCTCTCCTGTGGAGACACGGGGGTCAGCGGGTGCTCTCGTCTGCTGGCCCGGCCGCCTTTAGAAAGACAGCATGGCCCAGGGCTCATCCCAACTGAACGCCCGACCTCCTTAACCGTGGGCGGAACACTACTCAGACAATACAGGGTGAGGGAATCACAATAATTAGACTTTATTGGATCCCCAAACAATTAACGGCACATGGCACATAACCAGCAAAACCACAGAATGTAACCAGCAACAGTTTCTCCCCCTTCCGCTGCCTCACCAGGGATTAGTATGTCTATGCCTCAGAGCTTCCAGGGCTACTTACTCCAATCCAGAAGCACCCCGCTTTCGGCGGGCACCCACAGAGAATGGAGTAACGCTGGATTTAGGAAGCTGGCTGAGGACCGCAAAGCCTGTAGCCAGGTGACTGGATTGTCCCGAGCTGGATTCCTTCTTTAGGTAGTCCTTGCTATCTCAGCCGAATCCTTGCATTCGATGCTGAAGTCCATGTAGTGTTATAATCCAGGTTCGGTTATGGCTTGCCAATCGGATCCGCAGGTCCTAGATTGGTATCATGTAGCAAGAGTCTACCCGGGCAATGCACAGTCCTCCTTCTTATACCCCTGAGCTCTCCATTCAGATCATTGGGGTCTTCATGATTGGTGGATAAGACTGGGCTCTTATTGGCTAGATTTCTAGCCGTATATAAAATATCCCTAGTAGTAATGGTCTCTGGCAGAGACAAGGGAGGGACAGCTAAGTTTATCACATCTAGCAATACACATAGTGATACAATGGGAGGTTCACATAATTGATTTGTCTGGGTATCTGACCTTCACTGGCCAAGGCAATTACATGCGTCAACAAGAACTTTAACCCTGGACTCCTTAAGCTAGGTTCACACACAGCGACGTCGCTGTTACGTCACTATTTTCTGTGACGTAACAGCGACCTTGTAAGTCGCTGTTATGATCGCTGCTTAGCTGTCAAACATAGCAGAAGCGATCATAACCACACGCGTCGCTGTGCTACATCTGCAGCGAGCCGCGCACACTGCTTAGCGCTGGCTCCCTGCACTCCTAGCTACAATACACATCGGGTTAATTACCCGATGTGTACTGCAGCTACATGTGCAGCCGGCAGCACAGGCAGCGTGAGAGTGGCGGAGGCTGGTAACGAAGGTAAATATCGGGTAACCAGGGAAACGTCTTCCCTTGGTTACCCGATGTTTACACTAGTTACAGCTTACTGCAGCTGCCAGACGCCGGCTCCTGCTCCCTGCTCGCTTCATTTCGTCGCTCTCTTGCTGTCGCACACAGCGATGTGTGCGTCACAGCGGGAGAGCGACTACCAGAAAATGAAGCAGGACATTCAGCAACGAGCGGTGACCTCACAGCAGGGGCGAGCTCGTTGCTGGATGTCACACACAGCAACAGGACGTCGCTGCAACGTCACAGAAAATGGTGACGTAGCAGCGATGTCGTTGTCGCTGTGTGTGACACCACCCTAAGAGTCTTGTAGAAACAATGAGGGGCTTATCCCCCGTTTATAAACAAATTATCATCATGTCTGGCTGAATTTTAAGAAACTTAACCCATGCTAGAAACTAACAGAGTCCATGTCGCCACAATTATGTCTGCACCTAAAAAGTTACTCGGCTACCGTGTCTCCCCGAAAATAACACAGGGTCTTCTATTTTTTGCTCTGCAAAATGGGCTAGGGCTTATTTTCAGAGGATGTCATACAACCATGAACTATGAGCTTTGGTCACATGATGTGATAACACTGCAAGGAGGACCTCTGTGACATCATTGGGATATACACCCTGGGACCCCTAGAAGAAGGGGGGGTCCTGTGAAATTTCCCAGTGTGCTCTGCCATACCCCTATTGCGAGTCCTGAATACCAGCCTGTCTCCTGTTCGTTTCTTTTAGACTCCTGCAATTAGGAGACCTGTGGTCACATGACTGTAAAGTCAAAGGTCCTCGAACAATCTGCACCTCGGAATACAACTGCTCGGGCCCCTAAGATAGTGGGACCTGAGAAACTGGGACGTTTGACTCCTCGTAACACGAGCAATGACTGTAACTAGGGCTTCTGTTTCAAGCATACTCCAAAAATCATGTAAAATCATATTGGGGTTTATTTTCGGGGTAGGTGTTGTATTCGGGGATACGTGGTACTAGTTGTTTAGCTTCAGCATTTTTAAGCTATTTTGACATTGGATTTGCAGTAGACATATTCACCTGAAAAGCACAAAAATCTACAGGCCGCTAATAAGCTGTCCCTTCAGAGGTGAAGTTTACAGTATTTACAGTATATCCCTTACGAACCTCGAGATGCAGAGTGACGGGCTGATTTATATTGAACTAGCTGTACTTACCCGGCTTCGCCCGGGTTAATAACTGTTGTTAACAAAATAGAATGTATTAACATTCCCGGGATAGAATGTATAAATAGAATGTATTAACGCCCGGGATAGTAACTGTCTCTCTCCCATTCTCTGTCTGTCTCCCCCTCTGTATATATCTCTGTCTCTCTCTCTTTGTCTGTCTCTTTCCCTGTCTGTGTTTCCCTGTCTCTCTCTCTCTCTGTCTCTTTCCCTGTCTGTCTCTGACTGTTTGTCTCTGTCTGTCTCAATCTCTTTCCTTGTCTGTCTGTCTGTCTCTCTTTCCCTGTCAGTCTGTCTTTTTGTGTCTGTCTTTCCCTGTCTGTGTCTGTCTCTTTCCCTGGCTGCATTGTGACACGCCAACATTCCATATGAGGGCGTGGCTGCGCATTCTTCTGAAGTTCTGGCTGCACTGTGGCTCCCAGCTCCATTCGCTTTAATGGAGGCAGGTTTTTTTTGGTGAATAACTGTAAAGAGCGGGGTTAAAATTCCCCCTCAAAACATAGCCTATGACGCTCTCGGGGGCCAAACGTGTGAGTGTGCAAACTTTTTGTTGCTGTAGCTGCGACGGTGCGGATGCCAATCCCAGACACACACACACACACACACACACACACACACACACACACACACACACACACACACACCTTTATATATTAGATATCCACTGATGTACCTGATAGATCATCCTACAATGGGGATCGGGATCAATGCATGGTCATCGGTGCTCAGCTAAATGGGCCAATATTTTATTAATTACCAATGTGTTTTTTTTTTTTTATTTTTTAATATAGCAGCATGGAGAGTTTTTCAAGAAGGATGTGATCAAAGGAAACAATCTCAAGAAAGGGGATCCTGTGGATGGAAAGGATCAGAGGACGGGAACAATGGTCCTCAGGCCTCACTCGCGAGAGTATGAATCGCATGAAAATCTCGCATTGCACTCGAACCAAATGTTAGTCAATGACAGAGAGAAGATGGTAATTTCTTTTTTTTCCTCATCCAGATTCTGGATGAGAAAAAAAGTGCCGAAATCTTCCGAGTCTCGCCAATACAAGTGAATGGATGTGCGGAAAAAAAAAAAAAAAAAAAAAAATGGACCATCCCAGTAACAACCATTTTTTACAGATACATAACCATTTTGCAGCAGAAAACATTGTAAATGAAAAATAGTTGCTGAGAAAAGAAAACCTGACAGCCCACGGATGACCAGAGAGGGAAAAAAAAAAAATCGTCCTACTTTTCTGGATGAAAGTCGGACAGATTTTTAATATGCTTGTGTGACCCCCAACCTTATAAAGGAGCTCAGACAAGGATATAAAGAATCATTGTGATATGGGTGACTTAAGAGTAGATTGTGAATTGTCCCGGTGAGAAGGATCAGAGGTGGATGTGAAGAATCGTTGTGATGACCAGGCTCTGCAGTCAAGGAAACTGCAGCTGAATACAACACTAGCGTTGAGCGGACCCAGATTGGCAAAATCCGGATCCGCACGGTTTGAGCGGCAGATCCGAGTCCGACCCGGACGCGGGATTCCGGGTGCACGATCCGGATCAGTTTTTTTTTCTTTTTCTCTCTCTCTCTCTTTCGTCCCGGATTCCACTCCCCATTGACATATATCGTGCCGGATTCCGGATCCGGACTTCTTTATCAACCCGCCGCGGATCTGCCGGACCCAGATTATTCCCAGTCCGCTCAACTCTAGTGCCAACTAATGTGAACCTACGGCTACAACAGCAATGATGTCTGAGGGAAGGCAAAAACCGTATTACTGAGCAGAGAGAGAATGTGGCCCGGTCTGAGGAATCCAGACTACTTTTACCCATGTGTGGATGGGAAGGTCAGGATTTGGAGCAAGGAGCAGAAGTCTTTGACCCCTCCCGGATACTCTGTGACATAAAAGGTGGGAGAACTGTTTCTGGCTCCTCTGATACTTTGTGCATTATTGGTGCCCTGTCACCACATCAGAAGTAGCAGTTTTTTGGGGGTTTTCTTGGCATTTTATCCAGTGCTAATTTTATGCTTTCTACCAAAGGGGTGTGGCCTACAGGATTATCTGGAGGCGTGGCTTTAGACTGCTTTGCTTAATTACACTGAGCCACACCCCTTTGGTAAAGGCCATAACAATTCGCCCTAGGTAGTAAGGCCGTTGTCTCTGCAGCAGGATGCATGTTATGGAGTCGTACATTGGTTCCAGAAACACAAGGGTGAGGTTCTTTTGCTTCTTAGGCCCTGTTCCCACGGGAGAAAATACCTGTGGATTTTTCTGCAGGTATTTCCGCAGGGTCCCCCAGCAGCTCCCCGGAATCCGCAGCTACTATCAATTTATGCGGAAAACCTACGGAAAATGTGTGGAATTCGTGCGTTTGTACTGCGGATTTCCCCCCTGTATCTACATAGTAGAAAGGCAGGAAATCCGCAGGAATAATTGACATGCAGTTCTTTGCGGCAGTGGAAATTCCGCAGCATTTTCCGCAGGTGCAAAATCCGCAGCATATAAACAGCACTCCCCAAATCACATAGGATAACATGGGGAGTCTGTGTACTTGCGCAAACCTGCGGATTTATCTGGAAAATATGCAAGTTTTCCGGCGCAAAATCGGCAGGTATTTTCTCCTGTGGGCACTGGCCCTTAGGCCTTCAAATTCTCCAGAAATTCATCTTGTAGATCATCTCTGGGACGAGGTAGCGTGGGCTGCTCTCAGATTGGCAGTAGCTCCACCGAATCATCCCATCTACAGGCGCACATATCTGCCATATCCACCACATACTGGCTGCAGTTAGCACCCTCTAGTGGGTAGAGCAGGGAGCCAAAAAACTATCCTTCTGCACTGTGTGCAGAATTATTAGACAAATGAGTATTTTGCTCACATGATACTTTTTATACATGTCGTCCTACTCCAAGCCGTATAGGCTGAGAGCCAACTACCAATTAAGTAAATCAGGTGATGTGCATCTCTGTAATGAGGAGGGGTGCGGTGTAATGACATCAACACCCTGTATAAGGGGGGCTTAATTATTAGGCAACTTCCTTTCCTTTGGCAAAATGGGTCAGAAGAGAGATTTGACGGGCTCTGAAAAGTCCAAAATAGTGAAATGACTTGCAGAGAGATGCAGCAGTCGTGAAATTGCCAAAGTTTTGAAGCGTGATCACCGAACAATCAAGCGTTTCATGGCAAATAGCCAACAGGGTCGCAAGAAGCGTGTTGGGATAAAAAGGCGCAAAATAACTGCCCATGAATTGAGGAAAATCAAGCGTGAAGCTGCCAAGATGCCACCAGTTTGGCCATACTTCAGAGCTGCAACGTTACTGGAGCATCAAAAAGCACAAGGTGTGCCATACTCAGGGACATGGCCAAGGTAAGGAAGGCTGAAAACCACCACCTCTGACCAAGAAACATAAGATAAAACGTCAAGACTGGGCCAAGAAATATCTGAAGACTGATTTTTCAAAGGTTTTATGGACTGATGAAATGAGAGTGACTCTTGATGGGCAGATGGATGGGCCAGAGGCTGGATCAGTAAAGGGCAGAGAGCTCCACTCCGACTCAGAAGCCAGCAAGGTGGAGGTGGGCACTGGTATGGGTTGGGATCATCAAAGATCAACTTGTGGGACCTTTTCGGGTTGAGGATGGAGTGAAGCTCAACTCCCAGACCTATTGCCAGTTTCTGGAAGACAACTTCTTCAAGCAGTGGTACAGGAAGAAGTAGCTATCGTTCAAGAAAAACATTATTTTCCTGCAGGACAATGCTCCATCACATGCATCCAACTACTCCACACTGTGGCTGGCCAGTAAAGGGCTAAAAGATGAAAAAATAATGACATGGCCCCCTTGTTCACCTGATCTGAACCCCATAGAGAACCTGTGGTCCCTCCATAAAATGTGAGATCTACAGGGAGGGAAAACAGTGCACCTCTGCACTCAATGTAGATGGTAAACAGATCAAGCAATGACAGAATCTATGGATGGTGGCTGCTGAGTGTCATCAGAAGAAAGGTGGCTATATTGGGCACTCATTTTTTGGGTTTTGTTTTTGCATGTCAGAAATGTTTTTCTAAATGTTGTGCAGTTATATTGGTTTACCTGGTGACAATAAACAAGTGAGATGGGAATGAAGGGAATTTTGTTTACTTACCGTAAATTCCTTTTCTTCTAGCTCTAATTGGGAGACCCAGACAATTGGGTGTATAGGCTATGCCTCCGGAGGCCGCACAAAGTATTACACTCAAAAGTGTTAAGCCCCTCCCCTTCTGCCTATACACCCCCGTGCTCCCACGGGCTCCTCAGTTTTGGTGCAAAAGCAAGAAGGAGGAAAAAGAATTATAAACTGGTTTAAAGTAACTTCAATCCGAAGGAATATCGGAGAACTGAAACCATTCAACATGAACAACATGTGTACACAAAAAAACAGGGGCGGGTGCTGGGTCTCCCAATTAGAGCTAGAAGAAAAGGAATTTACGGTAAGTAAACAAAATTCCCTTCTTCTTTGTCGCTCTATTGGGAGACCCAGACAATTGGGACGTCCAAAAGCAGTCCCTGGGTGGGTAAAATAATACCTCGTAAGAGAGCCGTAAAACGGCCTCTTCCTACAGGTGGGCAACCGCCGCCTGAAGGACTCGTCTACCTAGGCTGGCATCCGCCGAAGCATAGGTATGCACCTGATAGTGCTTCGTGAAAGTGTGCAGGCTCGACCAGGTAGCCGCCTGACACACCTGCTGAGCCGTAGCCTGGTGCCTCAAAGCCCAGGACGCGCCCACGGCTCTGGTAGAATGGGCCTTCAGCCCTGAGGGAACCGGAAGCCCAGCCGAACGGTAAGCTTCGATAATTGGCTCCTTGATCCACCGAGCCAGGGTTGATTTGGAAGCCTGTGACCCTTTACGCTGGCCAGCGACAAGGACAAAGAGTGCATCCGAGCGGCGCAGGGGCGCCGTACGAGAAATGTAGAGTCTGAGTGCTCTCACAAGTGCAAATCCTTTTCACATTGGTGAACTGGATGAGGACAAAAAGAAGGTAAGAAGATATCCTGATTGAGATGAAAGGGGGATACCACCTTAGGGAGAAATTCCGGAACCGGACGCAGAACCACCTTGTCCTGGTGAAACACCAGGAAAGGGGCTTTGCATGACAGCGCTGCTAGCTCAGACACTCTCCGAAGTGAAGTGACTGCTACTAGAAAAACCACTTTCTGCGAAAGGCGTGAGAGAGAAATATCCCTCATTGGCTCGAATGGTGGTTTCTGAAGAACCGTCAGCACCCTGTTCAGATCCCAGGGTTCTAACGGCCGCTTGTAAGGAGGGACGATGTGACAAACCCCCTGCAGGAACGTGCGTACCTGTGGAAGTCTGGCTAGGCGCTTCTGGAAAAACACAGAGAGCGCTGAGACTTGTCCCTTAAGGGAGCCGAGCGACAAACCCTTTTCCAGTCCAGATTGAAGGAAGGACAGAAAAGTGGGCAAAGCAAAAAGCCAGGGAGAAATACCCTGAGCAGAGCACCACGACAGGAAAATTTTCCACGTCCTGTGGTAGCTCTTGGCGGACGTAGGTTTCCTGGCTTGTCTCATAGTGGCAATGACGTCTTGAGATAACCCTGAAGACGATCCAGGACTCAATGGCCACACAGTCAGGTTGAGGGCCGCAGAATTCAGATGGAAAAACGGCCCTTGAGATAGCAAGTCTGGTCGGTCTGGTAGTGCCCACGGTTGGCCGACCGTGAGATGCCACAGATCCGGGTACCACGACCGCCTCGGCCAGTGTGGAGCGACGAGGATGACGCGGCGGCAGTCGGCCCTGATCTTGCGTAACACTCTGGGCAACAGTGCCAGCGGAGGAAACACATAAGGGAGCTGAAACTGCGACCAATCCTGAACTAAGGCGTCTGCCGCCAGAGCTCTGGGATCTTGAGACCGTGCCATGAACGCTGGTACCTTGTTGTTGTGCCGGGACGCCATGAGATCGACGTCCGGCACCCCCCAGCGGCAACAGTTCTCCTGAAACACGTCCGGGTGAAGGGACCATTCCCCTGCGTCCAAGCCCTGGCGACTGAGATAATCTGCTTCCCAGTTTTCCACGCCTGGAATGTGAACTGCGGAGATGGTGGAGGCCGTGGCTTCCACCCACAGTAGAATCCGCCGGACTTCCTGGAAGGCTTGCCGACTGCGTGTGCCGCCTTGGTGGTTGATGTATGCCACCGCTGTGGAATTGTCTGACTGAATTCTGATCTGCTTGCCTTCCAGCCACTGCTGGAAAGCTTTCAGGGCAAGATACACTGCCCGTATTTCCAGAACATTGATCTGAAGCGAGGACTCTTGCTGGGTCCACGTACCCTGAGCCCTGTGGTGGAGAAAAACCGCTCCCCACCCTGACAGACTCGCGTCCGTCGTGACCACCTCCCAGGATGGGGGTAGGAAGGATTTCCCTTTCGATAATGAAGTGGGAAGAAGCCACCACCGAAGGGAAGCTTTGGTCGCCTGCGAGAGGGAGACGTTCCTGTCGAGGGACGTCTGCTTCCTGTCCCATTTGCGAAGGATGTCCCATTGAAGAGGACGCAGGTGAAACTGCCTCCATTGCTGCCACCATCTTCCCCAGGAAGTGCATGAGGCGTCTCAAGGTGTGTGACCGACCTTGAAGGAGAGATTGTACCCCTGTCTGTAGTGACCGCTGCTTGATCAGCGGAAGCTTCACTATCGCTGACAGGGTATGAAACTCCATGCCAAGGTATGTCAGCGATTGGGCCGGTGTCAGATTTGACTTTGGAAAATTGATGATCCACCCGAAACTCTGGAGAGTCTCCAGGGTAGCGTCGAGGCTGTGTTGGCATGCCTCTAGAGAGGGTGCCTTGATCAACAGATCGTCCAAGTACGGGATCACCGAGTGACCCTGAGAGTGGAGGACCGCTACTACAGTAGCCATAACCTTGGTGAAAACCCGTGGGGCTGTTGCCAGGCCGAACGGCAGTGCCACGAACTGCAGGTGTTCGTTCCCTATGGCGAAGCGCAAGAAGCGCTGGTGCTCTGGAGCAATCGGTACGTGGAGATAAGCATCCTTGATATCGATCGATGCAAGGAAATCTCCCTGGGACATTGAGGCGATGACGGAGCGGAGGGATTCCATCCGGAACCGCCTGGTCTTTACGTGTTTGTTGAGAAGTTTCAGGTCCAGGACAGGTCGAAAAGACCCGTCCTTCTTTGGGACCACAAACAAGTTGGAGTAAAAACCGTGGCCCTGTTGCTGAAGAGGAACAGGGACCACCACTCCTTCTGCCTTCAGAATGCCCAGCGCCTACAGAAGAGCCTCGGCTCGCTCGGGAGGCGGGGATGACCTGAAGAATAGAGTCGGGGGACGAGAGGTGAACTCTATCTTGTAACCGTGAGACAGAATGTCTCTCACCCAACGGTCTTTTACCCGTGGCAGCCAGGTGTCGCAAAAGCGGGAGAGCCTGCCACCGACCGAGGATGCGGAGTGAGGATGCCGAAAGTCATGAGGAAGCCGCTTTGGTAGCGGCACCTCCGGTGGTCTGTTTAGGACGTGACTTAGACAGCCATGCATCAGAGTTCCTTTGATCTTTCTGAGGCCTTTTGGACGAGGAGAATTGGGACCTGCCCGCGCCCCGAAAGGACCGAAACCTCGACTGCCCCTTCCTCTGTTGGGGTATGTTCGGTTTGGGCTGGGGTAAGGATGTATCCTTTCCCTTGGATGGTTTGATGATTTCATCTAAACGCTCGCCAAACAATCGTTCGCCCGAAATTGGCAAACTGGTTAAGCGCTTTTTGGAAACAGAATCTGCCTTCCATTCCCGTAGCCACAAGGCCCTGCGGAGTACCACCGAATTGGCGGCTGCAACCGCCGTACGGCTCGCAGAGTCCAGGATAGCATTAATAGCGTAAGACGCAAATGCCGACGTCTGAGTGGTTATGGACGCCACCTGTGGCGCGGACGTGCGTGTGGCTGCGTCAATTTGCGCTTGACCTGCTGAGATAGCTTGTAGCGCCCATACGGCTGCGAATGCTGGGGCAAAAGAAGCGCCGATCGCTTCATAGATGGATTTCAACCAGAGCTCCATCTGCCTGTCAGTGGCATCTTTGAGTGAAGCCCCATCTTCCACTGCAAGTATGGATCTAGCTGCCAGTCTGGAGATTGGAGGATCCACCTTGGGACACTGAGTCCAGCCCTTGACCACGTCAGGGGGGAAAGGGATAACGTGTATCCTTAAGGCGCTTAGAAAAACGCTTATCTGGACAAGCATGGTGATTCTGGACTGCCTCTCTGAAATCAGAGTGGTCCAGAAACATACTCGGTGTACGCTTGGGAAACCTGAAACGGAATTTCTCCTGCTGGGAAGCCGACTCCTCCGCTGGAGGAGCTGAGGGAGAAATATCCTAATTGATGGATGCAATAAGGTCGTTCACTATGGCGTCCCCGTCCGGAGTATCAAGATTGAGAGCGGCCTCAGGATCAGAATCCTGATCAGCTACTTCCGCGTCATCGACCAGCGATTCCCCTCGCTGAGACCCTGAACAATATGATGATGTCGAGGGAAAATCTAAGCGAGCTCTCTTAGTCGGTCTGAGGCTGGGGTCTGTGTCAGAACCCTCAGCTTGGGATCCATGAGATACCCCGGGAGGACATTGTTGGTCCAACTGAGGTGGGCCCGGGAACAAAGAATCAACAGAGTCCCTGTGCTGAGATACCGGTCTGGACTGCAAGGCTTCCAGTATCTTAGCCATAGTCTCAGAGAGTTTTGCAAACTCCGTCCCTGTCACCTGAACAGTGTTAGCAGGTGGCTCCCCCTGGGCCCCCCCTAGCAGAGGCTCTGGCTGAGCAAGTGCCACAGGGGCCGAACAGTGCAGACAATGAGGGTCAGTGGAACCTGCCGGTAGCGGGGTCGTACATGCGGCGCAGGCAACATAATAAGCCTGTGTTTTGGCACCCCTGCCTTTCGTGGGCGCCATGCTATTATCTTCCCTGAGCAACACAATAGGGTATATAGCCAGAAATCAACTGTGCACTATACAGTGTAAAATAAACATATAATGTTACACTACTGCACAATGGGGCTAGCACCACAGGTGCTGCTTACCACCCGCTTAAAGCGGTTGTGAGGCCACCAGAGTCCCTGCCTGGGTCTCCCAGATTTTGTCCCCCTCTGCAGCGTCCGAGTAGCTGACAGGAATGCGTCCTGAGGAGAGGAGGGAGCCGTGGGCGTGACCCAGAAAGAGCGGGAGCTGGTGCCTGCACTGTGCACAGTGAGGGGAGTGGAGTATGCAAAGCATGCTCCAGCCCTCAGTGCTGCTCGTTCTATGCAGCGTCCCGCCCTTCCCCTGCCTGTCAGGGCTATGGGCGGGAGGAAAGGAAACTAGGCCGCAAAAAGCCGGGGACTCTAGTAATAAACGCGGCCGCCGTAAAAGCGCGGCCGGCGTGGAAGTCCCCGGCGCACTACAAGTCCCAGCCGCGCCGCGGTATTTCCAAGGCAGCGGCGGTCAGCGCGGCAGTCCCTATACATAAACACACTCAGCAACGCTGAGTGTGTAATGGCACATATTAACCCGGTCAGCGCCGCGGTCCCCGGTGCACTAGCACACCCAGCAAAGCTGGAGTGTTGCTGTGCGCGGTCCCCACGGGGACACAGAGTACCTCCAAGTAGCAGGGCCATGTCCCTGAACGATACCCGGCTCCTATCCAGCAGGCTCCACAGGAGTTGTGGATGAAGCACGGTCTCCTGTGCCTGGAGACCGATAGGATCCCACTTCCACCAGAACCCTGAGGGGGATGGGGAAGGAAAACAGCATGTGGGCTCCAGCCTCCGTACCCGCAATGGATACCTCAACCTTAACAACACCGCCGACAAGAGTGGGGTGAGAAGGGAGCATGCTGGGGGCCCTATATGGGCCCACTTTTCTTCCATCCGACATGGTCAGCAGCTGCTGCTGACCAATCTGTGGAGCTGTGCGTGCGTGTCTGACCTCCTTCGCACAAAGCAAAAAACTGAGGAGCCCGTGGGAGCACGGGGGTGTATAGGCAGAAGGGGAGGGGCTTAACACTTTTGAGTGTAATACTTTGTGCGGCCTCCGGAGGCATAGCCTATACACCCAATTGTCTGATTTGGTTTTTATTAAGTTTCCTAATAATTCTGCACAGTAATGGTGACCTGCACAAACAGAATCCTCCTAAGATACCAAATCTAAAGAACCCTCCAACTGCCAAAAATATTAAGCTTTGATATTTATGAGTCTTTTGGGCTGATTGAGAGCATAGTTGTTGATCAATAATAAAAAAAAATCCTCTAAAATACAACTTGCCTAATAATTCTGCACACGGTGTAGTCTATGACAAAAGATCTAGAACTCCGGGTCCGTGCCCTCTCTGCTGCTTCTAACATCGTGCCAAGCACTAGACGCAGGTCACATATATAAGCTGCTGAGTCTGCCCTATATTAAGCCACAATAGACCCGTCTGCTGTCAATGTTTAATGTAAAATAGCTTACAAAACGAGCAGCTAAAAGTAACAGACTATAAATAACGTGACACGACTTTGACTATAAACGTGTGTGGGGAGGGTGTAGTCAGGGTCAGGGCTGGCCTTCAGGCTGCTCGTTGCGAGCAGTTTCCTGCTGTCGGATGGTCTCCTGGGCGTCTCGCTGCATCTTTTCCAGCTTTGTTAAGGTGACCGACTTCAGGGGTAACAACTTCGGTTTGCACATCACCATGGTGGGGACATCTTCAACGCACAGCTGCCCTACAAAGATCAAAAATGTACGGATATGATTAAAAAAAAAAAAAAATCACAACGTCACTCACAAGATGTTAGAAAGATGAAAACATGGGGAGAAGAATATTCGCTCCACGCAGATATTTTACCCTCTGTCAGTAAAAATCACAGCATAAGTCAGCTCCATGTAATGACTCCCTGCACCAGCTGAGCTGCAGGGTAAAGTATAGAGGACAGAGGCGGCAGCCTGAACCAAGTATAAACATTTCAGGCCACCTGTTTAGCTCTAAGGCCTAGGACACACAGTGAGTAAAATCAGACAAGTGGAATGCGATTTAAAAAAAAACGTATATATATATATATATACCGTATTTTTCGCTTTATAAGACGCACTTTTCCTCCCAAAAATTTGGGAGGAAAATGGGGGGTGCGTCTTATAAAGCGGTACCTGGGGGGGGTCCTGTCTGAGGCGATCAGGCGGCCGGGTGCCTGTGGCTGCATGCAAGCGGCCGGGTACCCGTGGCTGTGTGCGGGCGGCAGCCGGGTGCTGTGTGGGGTCGGCAGCCGGGTACCTGTGCTTGCGTGCGGTGACAGCCGGGTACCCATGGCTGTGTGCGGGCGGCAGTCGGGTGCCCGTGTGGGCGGCAGCCGCCCTCACACAGCCATGGTACCCGGCGGCTTGTACGCAGGGTGGGCGGGCAGCTTGCTGGCTGCCACTCTGTGCATGCGGGGCGGGCGGCTGTGCAGCATGTTACCAGTTGTCCGCGGTCCCACTCTCAAATGATGGCGCCGGTGGAGCTCTTGGATGAGAGCTCCATCTGCGCATGCGTCGCTCCAGGCGCCATTACTTGAATCGGGACCGCGGACACACTGGGAAAACACCGCATCCGTCTGCTCCACCACTGAGCAGTCCCCGCCGCTGCCACCACTGAGCAGTCCCCGCCGCCACCACTGAACCGGGACCGCGGACGCTCACTGCACCGGCCTGCTGCACGGCTCACCCGCCACCGCTGCTGCCGCCACCACGGAACCCACGGCTCCTGCCACCACAGACGCCACCGCGCCTGCAACCATGGACCCCGCTGCCACTGACCCACTATGCCTGCCAGCACAACCTGTGCCTCCTGTGACCCCGCTTCACCACCACTGCTGCCCCCCTCCGGTAAGAGAACACCGGAGTATAAGACGGACCCCATTTTTTTTTTTTTTTTTTTACACCTTTTTTTATGTCTAAGTTTGGGGTGCGTCTTATATTCCGGTGCGTCTTATAAAGCGAAAAATACGGTATATATATATATATATATATATATATATATATATATATATATATATATATATATATATATATATATATATATATTTGTATTGCACTTGGACTAATGTTACTCTATCAGACAGTTCCCATCTACAATTTTCTTTCTCAGCCCTAATCAGAAGGAGAAAACAATTGTAGCATGCTGGGGGTGTCAGCAAGAGACATTCACTCGTACCTGTGGAGACACGGGGCTCAGTGGGTGCTCTCGTCCACTGAACCAGCCGCCTTTAGAAAGACAGCGTGGCTCAGGGCTCATCTGACTGGGGAAAGATTGATATTAAGAAATGTATGCAGGCCCAACTCATGGACCCCACCTTAGTGCTTGTCCGCAATATGGCTGCTCAACTTGGGGGAGGTAATCAGGGGGAGGTGTATAGATGCAAGCCTCTGTTGCTGACCTCACCATTAAAAAGGACAATGCCGTCAAGAGGAGAAGGATGATCGGAAGCCTATCATGTTAGGCTAATATTACGAAGGGGGAGGAATGTGACGACATGGACACCCAATGCCTCTCATGGGTTAAAGTTTCTTAACATTCAGCCAGGCTATTGTTCTTATGTGTGCTAACTCATGTTTGCTTAGCTATTGTTTCTCCAGGCCCTTCCAGTAATCATTGTATTGTAGTTGTGTATTGCTAATGTAATTACCTTAGTAACCATTGTCTAGTCGGTGACTTCCAGACTACATGTATACCCTCAGTCTTTCTGTAGACATCATTTGGATGAACATTGTCCATGCAGCTTGAGATTCATCCAATGGGAGAGGCGCTCTTGTCCAACCAATCGATGAGAACACAGTGTGCCCAGAGGGAGGGCTGTGGCTATAAGAGAGGACTTCTTTAAGCCACCTGGTTGATGGATCGAGTCTAAGCTCTTAGGAGCTGATTAGAGGATCAGGATACCTTATGGCTTCAATCTAGGGACTCCGGTTCCGGTTGGAGACCATATCCACAGTCTAGGGATTTCGACTCCGGCTGCCAGGATTGTATCATCATACAAGGACTACCTAAGGAGGACACTCAGGTTGGGACAGTTCAGTCACTTGTTACAGACTTTGCAGACCTCAGACAGCTTCCTAAATCTGGCATTATTCCTTTCTCGGTGGGTGCCCGCCGAAAGCGGGGTGCTGCTGGATTGGAGAAAATAGCCCTGGGACCTCTGAGGCATGGACATTCTAAATCTCTGGTGAGCCAGCGGAAGGGGGAGACTCTCTTGCCTGTTACATTTGTGTGTTTTGCTGGTTATGTGTTATGTGCCGTTAATTGTTTGGGGATCCAATAAAGTCTAATTATTGTGGTTCCCTCACCCTGTGTTGTCTGAGTAGTGTTACGCCCACGGTTAAGGAGGCCGGCGTTCAGTTGGGATGAGCCCTGAGCCACGCTGTCTTTCTAAAGGCGGCGGGTTTTAGTGGACGAGAGCACCCAGTGAGCCCCGTGTCTCCACAGACCTCTTCCTGGTCAGACCCCAAAGTAACTGGTGTGGGGACGGTGTCCATAAGCTCCACATCAGCCTTGCTCTGGTCAGTCTCCACAATGACAGGTATAGGGAGACTGTTCACAAGTCCCACATCGATCGCTTCCTGGTTAGTTCCCAAAATACCAGGGGTGGGGAGGTTATCCACAAGCTCCACCTCGACCTCTCCCTGGTCGCTCCTTAGGTCCAACTGCACACATGCCAGAGGGACGTCTGAGCCCAGGCCCTCAGCCAGGGAGATGGATAATTAGGAATCTGGTAAAAGGGTCTTCTGGGGAAACAATAACTAGGCTTACCAGGGTAATGGAGGAATCAGTGTCTCGTAGTCCCTGGCTCTTGACCGGCTGAGCTGGCAGATGGGCTCCAAGCATGCGGCCTCAGTTTTGGAGACAATCTTTATCTATATGTCCATGGCGCCCACATGTATAACAGCGCCATAGATTGGGCAACTCACCGGCCCTGTTTGTAGTCCTTTGTTTTGGTGCAGCTTCTGCTGGGTAGAGGGACCATCCTTCTCGAGCGGTTGGTGCTAGCAGTACGGCAGCTGGAATCCCATAAACATATTCCAGAACATAAGCCCTCTCTTCTCTGGAGGATCTAGGCCCCAATGCATTCAACAACGCTGTGGCTTGGGCCATTTTGGACAAAGTTGATTCCCGATTGTCACTAGATCCATGATGTGGCACATAGTTTAAATCCTCTGGGTCAATATCGGCGTGATCCTCATCGTCCTCTGCATCATTCTGGCCATCCCAACGGACTAATTTCTGGATCAAGTCCGACCGAGTCTCAGCGTTCCAGTAGATACTGCTGCGGTCGTAACTCCTCTCTGGTCCTTGTCCCATGGCTGAGCTGGTGGGGTTGGACATGGCAGCGTCCGAAACCTGACTGCCTCCCCTATGGCCTGCTGGGTATGCTTATGTGCCTCCCTGGTTGTTGAGCCCTGGACGGTGTCCACGAACACCAGTCCGCTGCAGCTCCCCTGGGTAAACCAGGCTGAGTAATATCCCACTGCTGCCACCAGTTGTGGAGGCACGGGGCTCAGTGGGTGCTCTCGTCCACTGAACCAGCCGCCTTTAGAAAGACAGCGTGGCTCAGGGCTCATCCCAACTGAAAGCCGGCCTTCTTAACCATGGGCGGAACACTACTCAGACAACACAGGGTGAGGGAACCACAATAATTAGACTTTATTGGATCCCCAAACAATTAACGGCACATAACACATAACCAGCAAAACACACAAATGTAACAGGCAACAGAGTCTCACCCTTCCGCTGGCTCACCAGGGATTTAGAATGTCCATGCCTCAGAGGTCCCAGGGCTATTTACCTCAATTCAGCAGCACCCCACTTTCGGCGGGCACCCACCGAGAAAGGAATAATGCCAGATTTAGGAAGCTGTGTGAGGTCTGCAAAGTCTGTAACAGGTGACTGAACTGTCCCAACCTGAGTGTCCTCCTTAGGTAGTCCTGGTATGATGATACAATCCTGGCAGCCGGAGTCGAAATCCCTAGACTGTGGATATGGTCTCCAACCGGAACCGGAGTCCCTAGATTGAAGCCATAAGGTATCCTGATCCTCTAGTCAGCTCCTAAGAGCTTAGACTGGATCCATCAGCATCCATCAACCTTCATCAACCAGGTGGCTTAAAGAAGTCCTCTCTTATAGCCACAGCCCTCCCTCTGGGCACACTGCGTCCTCATCGATTGGTTGGACAAGATCGCCTCTCCCATTGGATGAATCTCAAGCTGCATGGAGAATGTTCATCCAAATGATGTCTACAGAAAGACTGAGGGTATACATGTAGTCTGGAATGCACAGTGTGACGACATGGACTCTCATGGGTTAAAGTTTCTTAACATTCAGCCAGACTATTGTTCTTATGTGTGCTAAGTCAGGTTTGCTTAGCTATTGCTCTCCAGTCTCTTCCAGTAATCATTGTATTGTAGTTGTGTATTGATAATGTAATTACCTTAGTAGCCATTGTCTATTCGGTGACTTGCCGACTCCATGTAGATATACTGAGTCTTTCTATGCACATCATTTAAATGAACATTATCCATGCAGCTTGAAATTCATCCAATGGGAGAAGCAATCTTGTCCAACCAATCGATAAGGACGCAGTATCCTAAGGGAAGGTTATGGCTATAAAAGGGAGTTCTTTAAGCCACCATGGTTGATGAAGGTTGATGGATGCTGATGGATCCAGTCTAAGCTCTTTGGAGCTGACTAGAGGATCAGGATATCTTATGGCTTCAATCTAGGGACTCCGGTTCCGGTTGGAGACCATATCCACAGCCTAGGGATTTCGACTCCGGCTGCCAGGATTGCAACATCATACCAGGACTACCTAAGGAGGACACTCAGGTTGGGACAGTTCAGTCACCTGTTACAGACTTTGCAGACCTCACACAGCTTCCTGAATCTGGTATTATTCCTTTCTCGGTTGGTGCCCGCCAAAAACGGGGTGCTGCTGGACTGGAGTAAGCGGCCCTGGAAGCTCTGAGGCATGGACATTCTAAATCCCTGGTGAGCCAGCGGAAGGGTGAGACTCTGTTGCCTGTTACATTTGTGTGTTTTGCTGGTTATGTGTTATGTGCCGTTAATTGTTTGGGGATCCAATAAAGTCTAATTATTGTGGTTCCCTCACCCTGTGTTGTCTGAGTAGTGTTACGCCCACGGTTAAGGAGGCCGGCGTTCAGTTGGGATGAGCCCTGAGCCACGCTGTCTTTCTAAAGGCGGCGGGTTTTAGTGGACGAGAGCACCCACTGAGCCCCGTGTCTCCACACACAGACTAGACAATGGCTACTAAGGTAATTACATTAGCAATACACAACTACAATACAATGATTACTGGAAGGGTCTGGAGAAACAATAGCTAAGCAAACATGAGTTAGCACACATAAGAACAATAGCCTGGCTGAATGTTAAGAAACTTTAACCCATGAGAGGCATTGGGTGTCCATGTCGTCACAGTACCAACACAAGTCTATGGGTGGGAGTGAAACATCAGACTGCACTGATGACATCCGAGTGCAGTGCGATATATGCTTCAGCTGACAATGGAGGAAATGGAGAGATTAATCCCTCCTTCTCCGCTGCACCTGTGATCTGATCACAATCACGACACTCGGATCACACTTACAGCACAGCAGGAGCCGAGGGTCATTAGCATATCACATCCGATGCTCTTGCACACTTCCATACACTTTTGTGGCCCCAGTCTAATAGACGCATCACCTGCTGCTACACCACAGCTATTTTTTCCTCTCATGAGGATTTATACAGACAGATGGAGGAGACGGGATCAGCTGCGCTGGCTTCAGGGGATATTTACTTTAGTGTCGTCTTAATCCCTTAGCGCAAAATGAGACATACCCTGTTTCCCCGAAAATAAGATCTACCCAGAAAATAAGCCCTAGTAGGATTTATGGGCTTTTTTTTTTTTTAATATGCCTAAAATATAAGCCCTAGATGCTGTTCCATAAGGAAGTGTCAAGCAGCTAGAAGTGTTAAAGAATAGAGAACCCTTCATCAAAGAAAGCAGACACCCCCCCCCCCCCCCAAAAAAATAAAAATAAAATCACACTCACCAGACCCCAAACAATTACAGTTGGCAAGTGCCGATGGTGGATGGGCTCTCACACAGAGATCTGCGTCGCTGTCAGGTCCCTCGCCGTTCGGGTTGCATTGTACTGGTACCAGTGTTGCGTTCAGTCACTAGGGGAAGCCAACCACTGTAGAACGCAGGGAGACCTCACCGAAAAACATTTGTATGTGAGAGCCCATTCACTTGCTAACTCTTAACTGTTTGGGGTCTGGTAAGTGCATCCAAAGCAGTAACAGGATTAACACAAAATGTCCATGTTCCGGAATGTGATGAACATTATTAGATTTGAATAAATGTTGAATTTTGTTCAAGAATAAATGTGGATTATTGTTCATGGGAAAAATAAGCCCTAACGCATGTTTCGGAGCAAAAAATAATATAAGACCCTATTTTACTTGTGGGGAAAAACTGCATCTGTGTCATTGCTGGGGCCATGTTTGGAGCGTCACACTTTGCACAGACCATCTCTGTCCCCAAACAAATTTGAAGTAACCCATTACAAAGAAAGAATGAAATACACATTTCAACAGTTTAACAAATTAAACATTACAAGTCTTGGAAACTGTCACTGAACTGAGTCGCCACACGTGTCCGCTGCAGCCAATCACTGTTCTCAGCAGCCTCATGCCGTACATGCAAGATCAAGGCCAGTGACTGGCTGCAGCGGTCTGTCCAGGTGCTGCATGCCTTTGCTGCACAGTAGAGGCGACCGTCCTGTGGGCGAGTTTTGGGTTATGATTTCTTTGTGCCACTTTTGCTGCGGTCCGGGCACTTTTTACCGTTTGGCACTAATATGTACTTATATAAACGCTCCTTATTTCTATCACTGTGCAGGAAAAAAACAACAACTATGTGCCGTTCTCTACCTGTACCGTCACCTATGACTGATGCAGCCGGCCACGGATACATCCCCGATCACCTCCTGTCCTTTTCATCTCCCATCGCTCCCGGCTGAGATACGTTTTATGATGTAGGGAGTCGCTGTAGAAATCCTAGTAAAACGCGTGCACTCACCTTGTTTAGGCAGCACCTCCCGGAACATCGACTTCACCTCTGGCATCGTGGATACGTGGAGGGAGAACGCAGCCGAATGTTCAGAAACAACAACGTCCTCAGGAAATGGCCGAGACAATCAGCGAGGTAAGTGACGGAGAGATGGAGCCCGGTGGGATTATAGCGAAGCCGATCTGGAAAAGTTTATATCAGCAGAGGACTCGTCATGTGATCTGAATGTATCCGATCCTTCCGGCTGCTTTCTACTATATACTGCGGAGTGTGATTAGCTTTCTAAACCTTTCTTTCCTTTCCCTAAATACAAACATTATTTTCCATCTCTCCTTGTACAACTGAAGGGGTGCGGGGGACTCCGACCCTGGGGGTGCAAGATAATGATGCCGACCCTGGGGGTGTGAGATAATGATGCCGACCCTGGGGGTGCCAGTGAGGGTACGGGATAATGATGCCAGCACTGGGGGTGCGGGATAATGACGCCGAAACTCGGGGTGCAGGATACTGACGCCAACACTGGGGGGGAAGGGGATAATGACGCCAACACTCGGGGTGCGGGATAATGACGCCGACACTCGGGGTGCGGGATAATGACGCCGACACTCGGGGTGCGGGATAATGACGCCGACACTCGGGGTGCGGGATAATGACGCCGACACTCGGGGTGCGGGATAATGACGCCGGGGGTACGGGATAATGACGATGACGCCGGGGGTACGGGATAATGACGCTGACACTGGGGGTACGGGATAATGACACTGGGGGGTACAGGATAATGACACTGACACTGGGGGGTACAGGATAATGACACTGACACTGGGGGGTACAGGATAATGACACTGACACTGGGGGGTACAGGATAATGACACTGACACTGGGGGGTACAGGATAATGACACTGACACTGGGGGTACAGGATAATGACACTGACACTGGGGGTACAGGATAATGACACTGACACTGGGGGGTACAGGATAATGACACTGACACTGGGGGGTACAGGATAATGACACTGACACTGGGGGGTACAGGATAATGACACTGACACTGGGGGGTACAGGATAATGACACTGACACTGGGGGGTACAGGATAATGACACTGACACTGGGGGGTACAGGATAATGACACTGACACTGGGGTACAGGATAATGACACTGACACTGGGGGGTACAGGATAATGACACTGACACTGGGGGGTACAGGATAATGACACTGACACTGGGGGGTACAGGATAATGACACTGGGGGTACGGGATAATGACACTGACACTGGGGGTACAGGATAATGACACTGGGGGTACAGGATAATGACACTGGGGGTACGGGATAATGACACTGGGGGTACAGGATAATGACACTGGGGGTACAGGATAATGACACTGGGGGTACACGATAATGAGGCTGATTCTCCGTTGTTACCTCTGACAAAATCCTCCGACTCTCACAACCTCCGTTACTTGGTAACTGGTGACGTCATCACGCACGCCCCAGGACGCAGTGTACGCTGGGATCCGTAGTTTTCCCTCCTGCACCGCTATAGTTTTGCCTTTTGTTTGCAGTAAACTGTCTCGGATTACGATGTGCTGTGACGCTAAACTCCCAATTTTTGAAGATTGTTTGGCTCTTGACTGACAATAAAGTTTGTTGAAACCATCGCGAGAAAAAACGAAGCTAACCGGAGAGGGCGGGGCGACTTTTACCATGTGACACAAGGTAGGTGGGGCTTAGTGACAGCGGATCACGTGGTTTGAAGGGAGGGGAGCGCGGTGACGTCATGCGTCGCAGACTGGAGGAGGAGGTGGAGTGGAGGAGGAGGCGGAGGAGGAGGAGGAGGATGGCGGCGGAGAGCAGAGCAGGGAGACGGGCGGAGGAATAACAACAACAGCGGCAGTAGCACGGTGCGTGTGTCCGCGGCCATCACTGCAGCTGTGGTGTGTGCGGCCTGTGCAAGGTACCAGGGAGGTTGCTATGTGCTGCGGGGATGCGCGGGCCTGAAGCCTGGGCCCCAGCAGTGGACTCCCCGTTGCTGGCCCGTGTGACAGTGCCGTCCATGTCCCCCCCCCCCCTTCCTGTGTGACAGTGCCGTCCATGTCCCCCCCCCTTCCTGTGTGACAGTGACGTCCATGTCCCCCCCCCCCTTCCTGTGTGACAGTGACGTCCATGTCCCCCCCTCCTGTGTGACAGTGCCGTCCATGTCCCCCCCTCCTGTGTGACAGCGACGTCCATGTCCCCCCCTCCTGTGTGACAGCGCCGTCCATGTCCCCCCCCCCTTCCTGTGTGACAGCGACGTCCATGTCCCCCCCCTCCTGTGTGACGGCGACGTCCAGGTCCCCCCCTCCTGTGTGACGGCGACGTCCATGTCCCCCCCTCCTGTGTGACAGCGACGTCCATGTCCCCCCCCTCCTGTGTGACAGTGCCGTCCATGTCCCCCCCTCCTGTGTGACAGTGCCGTCCATGTCCCCCCCTCCTGTGTGACAGTGCTGTCCATGTCCCCCCCTCCTGTGTGACAGTGCTGTCCATGTCCCCCCCTCCTGTGTGACAGTGCTGTCCATGTCCCCCCCTCCTGTGTGACAGTGCCGTCCATGTCCCCCCCCTCCTGTGTGACAGTGCCGTCCATGTCCCCCCCCTCCTGTGTGACAGTGCCGTCCATGTCCCCCCCTCCTGTGTGACAGTGCCGTCCATGTCCCCCCCTCCTGTGTGACGGCGACGTCCATGTCCCCCCCTCCTGTGTGACGGCGACGTCCATGTCCCCCCCTCCTGTGTGACGGCGACGTCCATGTCCCCCCCTCCTGTGTGACGGCGACGTCCAGGTCCCCCCCTCCTGTGTGACGGCGACGTCCAGGTCCCCCCCTCCTGTGTGACGGCGACGTCCAGGTCCCCCCCTCCTGTGTGACGGCGACGTCCAGGTCCCCCCCTCCTGTGTGACGGCGACGTCCAGGTCCCCCCCTCCTGTGTGACGGCGACGTCCAGGTCCCCCCCTCCTGTGTGACGGCGACGTCCAGGTCCCCCCCTCCTGTGTGACGGCGACGTCCAGGTCCCCCCCTCCTGTGTGACGGCGACGTCCAGGTCCCCCCCTCCTGTGTGACGGCGACGTCCAGGTCCCCCCCTCCTGTGTGACGGCGACGTCCAGGTCCCCCCCTCCTGTGTGACGGCGACGTCCAGGTCCCCCCCCTCCTGTGTGACGGCGACGTCCAGGTCCCCCCCTCCTGTGTGACGGCGACGTCCAGGTCCCCCCCTCCTGTGTGACGGCGACGTCCAGGTCCCCCCCTCCTGTGTGACGGCGACGTCCAGGTCCCCCCCTCCTGTGTGACGGCGACGTCCAGGTCCCCCCCTCCTGTGTGACGGCGACGTCCAGGTCCCCCCCTCCTGTGTGACGGCGACGTCCAGGTCCCCCCCTCCTGTGTGACGGCGACGTCCAGGTCCCCCCCCCCCCTCCTGTGTGACGGCGACGTCCAGGTCCCCCCCCCCCCTCCTGTGTGACGGCGACGTCCAGGTCCCCCCCCCCCCTCCTGTGTGACGGCGACGTCCAGGTCCCCCCCCCCCTCCTGTGTGACGGCGACGTCCAGGTCCCCCCCCCCCCTCCTGTGTGACGGCGACGTCCAGGTCCCCCCCCCCTCCTGTGTGACGGCGACGTCCAGGTCCCCCCCCCCCCTCCTGTGTGACGGCGACGTCCAGGTCCCCCCCCCCCTCCTGTGTGACGGCGACGTCCAGGTCCCCCCCCCCCTCCTGTGTGACGGCGACGTCCAGGTCCCCCCCCCCCTCCTGTGTGACGGCGACGTCCAGGTCCCCCCCCCCCCTCCTGTGTGACGGCGACGTCCAGGTCCCCCCCCCCCCTCCTGTGTGACGGCGACGTCCAGGTCCCCCCCCCCCTCCTGTGTGACGGCGACGTCCAGGTCCCCCCCCCCCTCCTGTGTGACGGCGACGTCCAGGTCCCCCCCCCCCTCCTGTGTGACGGCGACGTCCAGGTCCCCCCCCCCCCTCTTGTGTGACGGCGACGTCCAGGTCCCCCCCCCCCCTCTTGTGTGACGGCGACGTCCAGGTCCCCCCCCCCCTCCTGTGTGACGGCGACGTCCAGGTCCCCCCCCCCTCCTGTGTGACGGCGACGTCCAGGTCCCCCCCCCCCCTCCTGTGTGACGGCGACGTCCAGGTCCCCCCCTCCCCTCCCTTCCTGTGTGACTGTGGCGTCCCCTGCCTGTGTGATACTGGGATTCCTGGTAATGGGTGACACATTGTAACAAATGCTCAGTTCGGGGGATACATTGGTTCTGATCGGTTTCTCTGACACATCGGCACAATTGTATCACTATCTTGTTCTGGAGCCTGAGGCCGCAGACCCCGCACCATCGGATGCTGTATGATGGATGATACATTGTAGCAGATCTCCAGATTAGGAGAGATGTTAGCTGCTAAATCTGACACAATTTACAATAGTATAAAGCTGCGTATTTCACCTAGAATCGGGCATCAGCTCCACCTGCCTGTAAAGACGCCCGGAGGTATGTGTGTACTGACTTAGGCTACTTTCACACATCAGTTTTCTGCATTCAGGCACAATCCTTTTTTTTCCTGATCCAAAGGATCCGGCAAAAAAATGTAAAACCGTATCCACCGGATCCGGTTTTTAACGGATCCGTTATGCCGTATGCGTACAAAACCGGATCCGGTGGATACGGTTTGCATCCGGTTTGTCCTTTTTTCTGAAGGATCAGCTTTTTTAATTAATTTGGTGCATGCGCAGTTTACAAAAACGGATCCGGTATTCGCATCCATTTTTTACCGCATTGCGCCGGATCCGGCGTCCATAGGCTTTCATTGTAAAACACGCCGTATCGCGCCGGATCCGGCGAGATGCGTTTTTTTTGCCGGACAAAAAAACGTTGCAAGACACGTTGCCTCCGGCCGCCGCTTTGATAAATTTTGCCGCATCCGTAAAAAAACGGATGCAACGCAAAGCCATCAGGTACAATCCGGTTACAATGAAAGTCTATGGGGATAAACCGGATGCGGTACCGGATCTGATTTACCCGTGTTTTTCCGGATTGTACCTGATGGCAAAAACCTGATGTGTGAAAGTAGCCTAAGGCTGGTTTCACACTACGTTTATTTAACATCCGTCCATAACGTTTTTTTAGCGGAAAAGCGGATCCAGTGCAAATGCGTTTTCATTTCAATGCATTTGCAATGGACTCGCGTTAACATGCGTTCACCTGCGTTTGCGTGCGTTATAGTGCGGATCCGGTGACTTGCAGTTTTTTAACATGTTTCAAAAACGCTACTTGTAGCGTTTTTGAGCTGCGTCCAAATACTGCAAGTCACCGGATCCTGACTAAACAGCACGCAAACGCAGGTGAACGCTGGCGTGCTGATAGACAGGATCCTGCTTTTGTACTGAGCATGCCCAGAAAGTACTGAGCATGCCCAGAACCAGTCTCGCGTGATCTGTCTCTCTCCTCCTCCCTCCCTCACCCTCTCTCTCTCTATCTCTGTCTTTTCCCCCTTCCTCCCCTTCCTCTCTCTCCCACCTGAGAGCTGCGGACACTCGTAACCAAGGTAAATATCGCGTAACCACTTATCTTAGTTACCCGATGTTTACGTTGGTTACGTGTGCAGGGAGCCCGGCTCCTAGCAGCTGCAGACACTCGTAACCAAGATAAATATCGGGTATCCAAGCCCGATGTCTACCTTGGTTACCAGCGTCTGCAGCTGTCAGAAGCCGGCTCCCAGTCTAGTTCCCCTCACTCCCGATCACATGACTCCAATGCCCGCCCCTAAACATCCAGTGCAGGATCCTGCAAAATAACAGATGCGTTTGCATACGTTTTTTGCTGTAAAAGCAGGATCCGTATTTCCGCTAAAATAACGTTTTGAACGGATGTTAAATAAACGTAGTGTGAAACCAGCCTAAGGGGTCACTAGAGAAGAAGCCTCTGCCGAGTCTCCATTGTGGTCAGTCCTCGCTCTTATAACAAACCCTAGACCCGTCCTGGCCCCGGGAGGGGATGTGGTCGCTGCAGTTTCACCTTTAATTCCTCATAAATCCCTCCTGTGATTGTTCCCGACCAATCCAGTGTAGCAGTGAGCGTCTCCGGGAGCCTCGCACTCCGCTGGTGCCTCGTCCAGGTTGCACTTCCCTTATTACCCGTCATCCCTTTGATGTCATTTAAAGGGGTTATCTTCCCTATGCGCACTGACACAGCGGGCGACGTGCTCTGCCGGCAGGCAGCATTCTGCAGGGCGGGAGGGGCGCAGCAGAGTGACATAGGGGTGTGCGGAGGTAGCGTCACACCCTGGTACCTGCAGGGGCCCCCCCGAAGGCTCCTCTCCACATCAGAAGGCAGGGATCTTATTCATGGCACAGGGGGGGTCGCATTGTGGCCCTGGAGATGTTCCCTGCTGATTTGGGAAATCCCTTGTATGCCTGTCCATGCCCCTGCCTCCGGGGACGAGGTCTCTCCTCATGTGACTGCAGTAGCTTCTGATTGACTGCAGTGGTCATGTAGGATGA
This sequence comes from Anomaloglossus baeobatrachus, assembly GCF_048569485.1. Classification (NCBI taxonomy): domain Eukaryota; kingdom Metazoa; phylum Chordata; class Amphibia; order Anura; family Aromobatidae; genus Anomaloglossus; species Anomaloglossus baeobatrachus. The sequence goes on along the minus strand of NC_134357.1, from coordinate 12,105,570 downwards.
TAGCAGCAGGAAGCCACAAATCGCCAACCTTTTTGACTTTCCCATTGAACTCCATGGAGAAGGTCCGCAGCTGTTCTGCAGGAGACATTGTCGTACTGAGGATTGCATTCTGCGGCGTATCTCTCTTATGTGCAGATATTTTTCCGCTGAGAGTCCTGTGCTGAGTAGTCCAGGAGGTGGAGTCACTGGTGATTGACAGCTGTAAGCATGCTCGCTGTCCTATGCAGTGGGGAATTGTCAGATAAATGGACTCTGATCTGTTGATATAGCGCTCTGCTGTCCAGGTTGCTCATGGGGCCGGCCGGTGTCTGGACCGCTTTACCCCGGTACGTGGCAGGATGGTCCAGTCTATTTAGATATCTCGCAGTGAGAAGCAGCCGCCCATCGCTGCGGCCGCCCATCGCTGCGGCCGCCCATCGCTGCGGCCGCCCATCGCTTCAGCCGCCGCTTCTTCTGCATTTGGGTAAATCTGCTCATTTCAGCATTCAGAAGTCAGGCCATTTGGGGATTACTGGATTATGGTAAAGCTCTGTCTGCCAGGAATAAAAAAAAATCTTAATATTTGGAGAAAATCCCATGTGGCCTTATTGACAGTGCGATATGATGTGGGAAACAGCGTGGCCTGCGGCTTAGGAGAAGCTGGAGACGGATTCTCACAACAGCTGGGAAGATGCTGGACCTTATCCTACAGATACAATTACTTCTCACAGCTCTCATTGTGCACAAGGGATCCACACACAGAGTACACCGCCGCCATATGTGTGAGCGATACTGGACAATTAACATACAGAAGTAGCAGAACGCAGTGCCTGCACCAGCAGAATAGTGAGTGCAGCTCTGGAGTATAATACAGGAGGTAGCTCAGGATCAGTAATGTAATGTATGTACACAGTGACTGCACCAGCAGAATAGTGAGTGCAGCTCTGCAGTATAATACAGGAGGTAACTCAGGACAGTATTGTTATGTATATACAGTGGGTACTGAAAGTATTTAGACTCCTTTAAATTTTTCGTTCTTTGTTTCATTGTAGCCATTTGGTAAATTCAAAAAAGTGCATTTTTTTGTCTCATTAATGTTCACTCTGCACCTCATCTTGACAGAAAAAAAACCACACATGGGCATAAGTATTCAGCCCCTTTGCTCAGTATAACACATGGTGATAAGTATTCAGCCCTTTTGCTCAGACCCTCATATGTAAGTCCCATGCTGTCCATTTCCTTGTGATCCTCCTTGAGATGGTTCTCCTCCTTCATTGGAGTCCAGCTGTGTGTAATTACACTGATAGGACGTGATTTGGGAAGGCGCACACCTGTCTATATAAGACCTCACAGCTCACACTACATGTCACACCAAATGAGGATCATGAGGTCAAAGGAACTGCCCAAGGAGCTCAGAGACAGAATTGTGGCAAGGCACAGATCTGGCCAAGGTTACAAAAGAATTTTTGCAGTACTCAAGGTTCCTAAGAGCACAGTGGCCTCCATAATCCTTAAATGGAAGATGTTTCGGACCACCAGAACTCTTCCTAGACCTGGCCGTCCAGCCAAACTGAGCAATCGTAGGAGAAGAGCCTTGGTGAGAGAGGTAAAGAAGAACCCCAAGATCACTGTGGCCGAGCTCCAGAGATGCAGTAGGGAGATGGGAGAAAGCGCCACAAAGTCACCTATCACTGCAGCCTCCACTAGTCGGGCCTTTATAGCAGAGTGGCCCGACAGAAGCCTCTCCTCAGTGCAAAACATATGAAAGCCTCATAGAGTTTGCAAAAAAACACATGAAGGACTCCCAGACTATGAGAAATAAGATTCTCTGGTCTGATGAGACGAAGATAGAACTTTCTGGTGATAACTATAAGCAGTATGTGTGGAGAAAACCAGGCACTGCTCATCACCTGCCCAATATAATCCCCACAGTGAAGCATGGTGGTGGCAGCATCATGCTATGGAGGCAGGGACAGGACGACTGGTGGCATTTGAAGGAAAGATGAATGCGGCCAAGTACAGAGATATCCTGGAAGAAAACCTCCTCCAGATGCTCTGGACCTCAGACTTGGCCGAAGGTTCACCTTCCAACAAGACAATGACCCTAAGCACACAGCTAAAATAACAAAGGAGCGGCTTCAGAACAACTCTGTGACCATTCTTGACCGGCCCAGCCAGAGCCCTGACCTAAACCCAACTGAGCATCTCTGGAGAGACCTGAAAATGGCGTCCACCAACGTTCACCATCCAACCTGACAGGACTGGAGAGGATCTGCAAGAAGAATGGCCGAGGATCCCCAAATCCAGGATCCCAAGAAGACTCATGGATGTACTAGCTCAAAAGGGAGGGGCTTCTACTCAACACTGAGCAAAGGGGCTGAATACTTATGACCATGGGATATACTGTGGAAAGGGGCTGAATACTTATGACCATGGGATATACTGAGGAAAGGGGCTGAATACTTATGACCATGTGAGATTTCAGGTTTTCTTGTTTAATAAATTTGCAAAAATTTCTACATTTCTGGTTTTTATCTTACAAGATGGGGGATGGGGCAGAGTGCACAATAATGAGAAAAAAAATCTCCCAAATGGCTGCAATGAAACAAACAGTGAAAAAGTGAAAGGGGTGTGAATACACAGTGACTGCACCAGCAGAATAGTGAGTGCAGCTCTGGAGTATAATACAGGAGGTAACTCAGGATCAGTAATGCAATGTATGTACACAGTGACTGCACCAGCAGAATAGTGAGTGCAGCTCTGGAGGATAATACAGGACTCGAGGCCATACATTTCACTCTAGACTATACACTGTAGAGTTCCTGCACGTGCGTTGCATTTTGTGTGGTTTTCCACAATTATTTTTGCGTTCTTCTCTGTGGTTGTGGGTGATTTCTCCAGTGGATAGTGGCCGGCTGTGGATTCGGTGCTCGCTTTCTGTGCATTGTATCCTCTGCACTTGGTTGTTATGTGTATGGCTGTGTCCGTGTTCCTCAGCATCTGCCGCTGATCCCTGAGATGTTCGCTGTTGATGGAATAATATTGCACGGACTCTTCCCGCTTGTCCCGTGCAGTGAATGTGCCGCGGCCGCTGTGACTTTGGGGTGGGGTTGATTCTTGTGGTTTTGTTAGCGGCGTCTTTTACAGAGGAGTCTGCAGCCTCGTAATATGGGGAGTATTGTGTCCGTCCCAGGAAGGGTTAACTGTCGCCTCCCGATCTCCACGCCCCACACGCCCTGCTCGTTATGTTTATAAAGCTTAGAAGAGTCCTTAGAAAATGTGCGGTTTTGGTTTTATAAGCATGGGCATTGTTTTATTCATTTCCTACGGCTCCAGTAGGTAAACACGGGCGACATCCTGCTCAGCCGGGGGCGGCCGGGCCGCTCTTGAGCGCGGCGGAAGCGGCCGGGCCGCTCTTGAGCGCGGCGGAAGCGGCCGGGCCGCTCTTGAGCGCGGCGGAAGCGGCCGGGCCGCTCTTGAGCGCGGCGGAAGCGGCCGGGCCGCTCTTGAGCGCGGCGGAAGCGGCCGGGCCGCTCTTGAGCGCGGCGGAAGCGGCCGGGCCGCTCTTGAGCGCGGCTGGGGGCAGCCGGGCCGCTCTTGAGCGCGGCTGGGGGCAGCCGGGCCGCTCTTGAGCGCGGCTGGGGGCAGCCGGGCCGCTCTTGAGCGCGGCTAGGGGCAGCCGGGCCGCTCTTGAGCGCGGCTGGGGGCAGCCGGGCCGCTCTTGAGCGCGGCTGGGGGCAGCCGGGCCGCTCTTGAGCGCGGCTGGGGGCAGCCGGGCCGCTCTTGAGCGCGGCTGGGGGCAGCCGGGCCGCTCTTGAGCGCGGCTGGGGGCAGCCGGGCCGCTCTTGAGCGCGGCTGGGGGCAGCCGGGCCGCTCTTGAGCGCGGCTGGGGGCAGCCGGGCCGCTCTTGAGCGCGGCTGGGGGCAGCCGGGCCGCTCTTGAGCGCGGCTGGGATTCTTGTCAGTGAATTCAAATATTATTTTTTTTTTTATTTTTTTTTTTTATGCAGTGAAAGACTGAGAACCTGTATGGATCATCTCCAAGAATCCTCTGGCCCCGACGCCCCGGCTGCAGACATGTCCTCCGCTGATACTTTGTCACAATGTGTCATTCCGGGGGTTCAGAGTCACAGAGGATATCGGAATGTGATACGATTGTAACAAACCCTCAGTTCTGAGAAGTTCTGTCTGTCCATGTAATCAGCGACTGATCCCAATCAGCAAACGGAGATCTGGAAAATAATGAATAAATAAGACATGAGATACATTGGAAAGTTACAGAACTTCTCATCAGGCGATGATTCGGCCTTTTGTTATAAAATATAATTATTCCGTCGTTAGTACAAAGATTTTACAGTAAATGTGGTCAGAAGATAAAATCCTGCGGCCGCAGAGTGACGGACGGTTTGTATTTTCCATTGTGGATCATGGTGATTGATGCTCATTATACTTGCGCTGTGTTCACATATTGCTTTGTTTTTTGGTTTTTTTTTGCAGCTTTTTTTATGCAAAGAGCTGCTTTTTACAGAACCGCGAAGGCTTTGAGATTGCAGAAATCTGCACACAATTCTTTTTTTTTTTTTTTTTTCTGACTTGGTACACTGCTTTTTTAACAGATACATCACATTTTTGCAGCATTTTTTTTCACCATAGAAAGTAATGAGGAAGTTAAAAAAAAAACAAAACAAAACCCAATAATGTATTTTTTGGGGAATAGAGCTATGTTTCTTAAACATGTAATGTAGACAAACATATTCTGCGTGAAAAACGTAGCAAAAAAAATGCAACAAAAACTCCTCTTTGTAAGCAGCTTCTGCAGAAGGAAACCCCCTTCAAAAACGCAACGTGTGGACACAGCCTTAGCGTATAATTCCTATGATAAACACATGGCAGGACCCTGGATAGGATATGTGTGTGTATGTATATATATGTGTATGTATGTATGTATATGTATGTGTGTGTAATTTATTTCTTTATTTTTGCAAACATCTTTGTGGAATGAACCCTTCAGGCGGCGATTACTCTGACAAATCTCCAGAAATCGGCCGGTGCCAGGTGTCGTCCTCCGCTGCGATTACAGCTCTGCAGCCGCACTGCAAACATGAACTTGAAGAGTGATGAAAGCGCAGCGTGGGGGAGGGGAGAATGTTTTAGCAAATATTCGAGATCCTCGGAGCGTTTGGCATTTTTCAGTAATCACCATTGTACAGTGATGTGTTTGGGTTTTGCATCTTTCACTGGACAGTAATAGACTGTGGGGAGGAGGGAGCCCCTTATTGAGACTTGTCCGTCCGTCTTGATCCCAGGTTATTATCTGTGATTCTGTCTGATTTTTCAGTAACCGCAGACAATTACATTTCTGGTTTTACCAGTTCTTAGCATTTTTTTCTATGACTTTTGGGCTGTTCCACCCCTTTCCTTCCCTGTGTGCAGCTCCTCTCCCCCCTATCGGTGATTTTAGTCTGATCCCGTTAAGCTCCTGGTTTGCACTTATCTCCGCAGTGATCTGTGATTGCGGAGCTAGAAAATGGCAATAAAATTGTGATGTGAAGTTTAGGTCCTGTACTCACAGCAGCCTCTGCGAAAGGCAGGAAGGTGAAGGCCCAGTCCTGAGTCTGTGCAGGGTTACTGTCTTTATTTTGCAACACAATATTGTTTTATGTGTTCATCCTGATCCTCCTGATTTATGAGCAGTGATACTGGCACAGAAATAAGTAATAGCCGCACAGGATATCTTGTTTCCATATTGACTTATGCCTATGCAGAGGACGTGCTCCCAACAGGACATTTTAGACCCAAAAGGGGTCCATGAAGCGGAAGGAGTCCTCACCTTCTCAACAAAGTATCAGTCACTGCTTAAATGCGACTAAAATAATGAAGCAACTTTGTGAAAAAAGGGAATGAAAAAAACCCCAGTTTGTTGTACACAGCTCCTATGCAACTGCTTGTGTCGTCATGGTTACAGACTACAAACAGACCCGGTGAGGTCCGACTTTTACACTCCAACCCCCCCCCCCCCCCCCCCACTTCCCCTTATTGATGACCTAGTCAGTAGAACAGTAAGTGGGTCTGTTATGTCATTTTGGGGAAACACAAGTCTGCATGTGAGCTGTATACACAAAAAAAGCTCCAGGAGCACGGACCAGGGGAAACTATATGCAACTGGGTAAAGAACTGGCTAAAAGATAGGAAACAAAGAGTAGTCCTAAATGGTACATTCTGTAAATGGGCTATAGTCAGCAGTGGGGACCGCAGGGATCTGTACTGGGAGCAGTGGGGGCCGCAGGGATCTGTACTGGGAGCAGTGGGGACCGCAGGGATCTGTACTGGGAGCAGTGGGGACCGCAGGGATCTGTACTGGGAGCAGTGGGGACTGCAGGGATCTGTACCGGGAGCAGTGGGGACCGCAGGGATCTGTACCGGGAGCAGTGGGGACCGCAGGGATCTGTACCGGGAGCAGTGGGGGCCGCAGGGATCTGTACCGGGAGCAGTGGGGGCCGCAGGGATCTGTACCGGGAGCAGTGGGGACCGCAGGGATCTGTACCGGGAGCAGTGGGGACCGCAGGGATCTGTACTGGGAGCAGTGGGGACCGCAGGGATCTGTACTGGGAGCAGTGGGGGCCGCAGGGATCTGTACTGGGAGCAGTGGGGACCGCAGGGATCTGTACTGGGAGCAGTGGGGACCGCAGGGATCTGTACTGGGAGCAGTGGGGGCCGCAGGGATCTGTACTGGGAGCAGTGGGGACCGCAGGGATCTGTACTGGGAGCAGTGGGGAATCGCTGGGATCTGTACAGGGAGCAGTGGGGAATCGCAGGGATCTGTACCGGGAGCAGTGGGGAATCGCTGGGATCTGTACCGGGAGCAGTGGGGAATCGCAGGGATCTGTACCGGGAGCAGTGGGGAATCGCAGGGATCTGTACCGGGAGCAGTGGGGAATCGCAGGGATCTGTACCGGGAGCAGTGGGGAATCGCAGGGATCTGTACCGGGAGCAGTGGGGAATCGCAGGGATCTGTACCGGGAGCAGTGGGGAATCGCAGGGATCTGTACCGGGAGCAGTGGGGAATCGCAGGGATCTGTACCGGGAGCAGTGGGGAATCGCAGGGATCTGTACTGGGAGCAGTGGGGAATCGCAGGGATCTGTACCGGGAGCAGTGGGGAATCGCAGGGATCTGTACCGGGAGCAGTGGGGAATCGCTGGGATCTGTACAGGGAGCAGTGGGGAATCGCAGGGATCTGTGCTTGGACCAATTCTTTTTACTCTCTATATTAATGACCTTGTGGATGGGATTGATAGTAAAGTGTCAGTCTTTGCTGACGACACCAAACTATGTAGGATATTAAAAACTGACCTTAATAGAACAATATTACAAAAAGATCTGGATAAGATGTCAGAATGGGCAGATACTTGGCAAATGAGATTTAATGTTGATAAATGTAAAGTAATGCACCTAGGACTGAGTAATCCTATAGCTGCGTATACATTAAATGGAAGTAAACTCGGGTCTACAGAACAGGAGAAGGACTTGGGTATTCTCATTACAAATAAGCTGAGCAGCAGCACTCAATGTCAGGCAGCAGCTGCTAAAGCAAACAAGATTTTAGGGTTTATAAAAAGAGAGATTAGATCCCGTGATCCCAACGTATTGTTACCCCTCTATAAATCACTAATAAGGCCACATCTGGAATACGGGATCCAGTTTTGGGCTCCACATTTTAAAAAGTACATTCAGAAGTTAGTCAGTTCAAAGGCAGCAACTAGACTACTACACGGAATGGAGGCCGCCCGTATGGTGAGGAATGGAGGCCGCCCGTATGGTGAGGAATGGAGGCCGCCCGTATGGTGAGGAATGGAGGCCGCCCGTATGGTGAGGAATGGAGGCCGCCCGTATGGTGAGGAATGGAGGCCGCTCGTATGGTGAGGAATGGAGGCCGCTCGTATGGTGAGGAATGGAGGCCGCCCGTATGGTGAGGAATGGAGGCCGCCCGTATGATGAGAAGTTGAAAAAGTTAGATATGTTTAGCTTAGAAAAAAGATGTCTGAGGAGATCTCATATGTATAAATACATGTGTGGTCCATATAAAGGACTGGCACAGGACTTATTCCTTCCAAAGACAATATTAAGGACCAGGGGGCACTCACTGCGAGTGGAAGAAAAGCGATTCCAGCAGATGAATAGGAAAGGGTTCTTTACAGTTAGAGCAGTCAGACTGTGGAATGCGACCACAAGAGGTAGTAATGGCAGAAAGTTTAGAAATACCTTAAGGGTTGGGGTCCACATTCATTTTCAGGTCTGAGCTTTGACGTCTGGGGTCGGAAATATTTACTCTCTTGGGATCTGAAATCATTTTAGGTTTCAGGGTCTGGATTAATGTTGGGGGCTGCAGTCATTGTCCTGTATTTTTCTTGTCTTTAGCTTTTTCCATCAGTAGTAAATATTCTTTAAATTAAATGTTCATTTTCTTTAAAGCTTTGCAGCCGCTCTATTTGCACATTTCGAAGATTCACCATTTGTGTATTTCTTTATTTTTCTTGTGGTTTTTGGTGATTTTATTTTGCCTCAAATTTTTCAAAATGGCCAAAGTAGTTCATTAATTTTATGCAAAATAAGAAATAAGCTCTTTGTCTTTTTGTCTTTTTTTTTTTGATGTTTAAGTTACATGCTCTGCTATGATGTTGCAAAATTTGCACAAAAAAAGAAAAACATCAATTCAGACATATACAGTACAGACCAAAAGTTTGGACACACCTCATCTCTAGAACAATTGTTAAGAGGAGACTTTGTGCAGCAGCCTTCATGGTAAAATAGCTGCTAGGAAACCACTGCTAAGGACAGGCAACAAGCAGAAGAGACTTGTTTGGGCTAAAGAACACAAGGAATGGACATTAGACCAGTGGAAATCTGTGCTTTGGTCTGATGAGTCCAAATTTGAGATCTTTGGATCCAACCACCATGTCTTTGTAGAAAAGGTGAACGGATGGACTCTACATGGCTGGTTCCCACCATGAAGCATGGTGGAGGAGGTGTGATGGTGTGGGGGGGCTTTGCTGGTGACACTGTTGGGGATTTATTAAAAATTGAAGGCATACAGAACCAGCATGGCTACCACAGCATCTTGCAGCGGCGTGCTATTCCATCCGGTTTGCGTTTAGTTGGACCATCATTTATTTTTCAACAGGACAATGACCCCAAACACACCTCCAGACCGTGTAAGGGCTATTTGACTAAGAAGGAGAGTGATGGGTGCTACGCCAGGTAACCTGGCCTCCACAGTCACCAGACCTGAACCCAATCGAGATGGTTTGGGGTGAGCTGGACTGCAGAGTGAAGGCAAAAGGGCCAACAAGTGCTAAGCATCTCTGGGAACTCCTTCAAGACTGTGGAAGATCATTTCCGGTGACCACCTCTTGAAGCTCATCAAGAGAATGCCAAGAGTGTGCAAAGCAGTAATCAAAGCAAAAGGTGGCTACTGTGAAGAACCTAGAATATAAGACATATTTTCAGTTGTTTCCACATTTTAAGTATTTCATTCCACATGTGGTAATTCATAGTTTTGATGCCTTCAATGTGAATTTACAATTTTTAGAGTCATGAAAATAAAGAAAAATCTTTGAATGAGAAGGTGTGTCCAAACTTTTGGTCTGTACTGTATGAAATCACTCAGGTGGGGATGAGAGTTCTTAAATAATATTTATCAACTTTTTAAAGAGTTGCAATTGATAATTTAGCTGAAAACCTCTGCAAAACCCTAAGCTCTGACTACAATGACACTAATGAACGCCCCAATCAAAAAACGCAAATACATAAAATTAACTTTAAACAGTCTGCAAATGAAAAACAGGTGGAAAACTCAAACAGTCAAAGGGCAAATGAATCGGGCCCCATGTGTCGTTCCTGCAAACGGCCCTCCTATTGTGAGGGTCTGTCGCCCGGTCGTGCTGCCGGTAGTCTCGTTCCTGCTCACGCCCGTCCCCTCACTCAGCATTGTGAGGGTCTTTCGCCCGGTCGTGCTGCCGGTAGTCTCTTTCCTGCTCACGCCGTCCCCTCACTCAGTATTGCTCGGGTCTTTCGCCCGGTCGTGCTGCCGGTAGTCTCGTTCCTGCTCACGCCCGTCCCCTCACTCAGCATTGTGAGGGTCTTTAGCCCGGTCGTGCTGCCGGTAGTCTCGTTCCTGCTCACGCCCGTCCCTTTGCTTGGTATTGCTCGGGTCTTTAGCCCGGTCGTGCTGCCGGTAGTCTCGTTCCTTCTCACGCCCGTCCTCTCGCTCAGCATTGCTCGGGTCTTTAGCCCGGTCGTGCTGCCGGTAGTCTCGTTCCTGCTCACGCCCGTCCCTTTGCTCGGTATTGCTCGGGTCTTTAGCCCGGTCGTGCTGCCGGTAGTCTCGTTCCTGCTCACGCCCGTCCCTTTGCTCGGTATTGCTCGGGTCTTTCGCCCGGTCGTGCTGCCGGTAGTCTCGTTCCTTCTCACGCCCGTCCTCTCGCTCAGCATTGCTCGGGTCTTTAGCCCGGTCGTGCTGCCGGTAGTCTCATTCCTTCTCACGCCCGTCCCTTTGCTCGGTATTGCTCGGGTCTTTCGCCCCGTTGTGCTGCCGGTAGTCTCGTTCCTTCTCACGCCCGTCCCCTCGCTCAGCATTGCTCGGGTCTTTCGCCCGGTCGTGCTGCCGGTAGTCTCGTTCCTGCTTACGCCCGTCCCTTTGCTCGGTATTGCTCGGGTCTTTCGCCCGGTCGTGCTGCCGGTAGTCTCGTTCCTGCTCACGCCCGTCCCTTTGCTCGGTATTGCTCGGGTCTGTCGCCCGGTCGTGCTGCCGGTAATCTCGTTCCTGCTTACGCCCGTCCCTTTGCTCGGTATTGCTCGGGTCTGTCGCCCGGTTGTGCTGCCGGTAGTCTCGTTCCTTCTCACGCCCGTCCCTTTGCTCGGTATTGCTCGGGTCTTTCGCCCCGTTGTGCTGCCGGTAGTCTCGTTCCTTCTCACGCCCGTCCCCTCGCTCAGCATTGCTCGGGTCTTTCGCCCGGTCGTGCTGCCGGTAGTCTCGTTCCTGCTTACGCCCGTCCCTTTGCACGGTATTGCTCGGGTCTTTCGCCCGGTCGTGCTGCCGGTAGTCTCGTTCCTGCTCACGCCCGTCCCTTTGCTCGGTATTGCTCGGGTCTTTCGCCCGGGCGTGCTGCCGGTAGTCTCGTTCCTGCTCACGCCCGTCCCCTCGCTCAGCGTTGCTCGGGTCTGTCGCCCGGTCGCGCTGCCGGTAGTCTTGTTCCTGCTCACGCCCGTCCCTTTGCTCGGTATTGCTCGGGTCTGTCGCCCGGTTGTGCTGCCGGTAGTCTCGTTCCTTCTCACGCCCGTCTCTTTGCTCGGTATTGCTCGGGTCTTTCGCCCGGTCGTGCTGCCGGTAGTCTCGTTCCTTCTCACGCCCGTCCTCTCGCTCAGCATTGCTCGGGTATTTAGCCCGGTCGTGCTGCCGGTAGTCTCGTTCCTGCTCACGCCCGTCCTCTCGCTCAGCATTGCTCGGGTATTTAGCCCGGTCGTGCTGCCAGTAGTCTCGTTCCTGCTCACGCCCGTCCCTTTGCTCGGTATTGCTCGGGTCTGTCGCCCGGTCGTGCTGCTGGTAGTCTCGTTCCTTCTCACGCCCGTCCTCTCGCTCAGCATTGCTCGGGTATTTAGCCCGGTCGTGCTGCCGGTAGTCTCGTTCCTTCTCACGCCCGTCCTCTCGCTCAGCATTGCTCGGGTATTTAGCCCGGTCGTGCTGCCGGTAGTCTCGTTCCTTCTCACGCCCGTCCTCTCGCTCAGCATTGCTCGGGTCTTTAGCCCGGTCGTGCTGCCGGTAGTCTCGTTCCTGCTCACGCCCGTCCCTTTGCTCGGTATTGCTCGGGTCTTTCGCCCGGTCGTGCTGCCGGTAGTCTCGTTCCTGCTCACGCCCGTCCTCTCGCTCAGCATTGCTCGGGTCTTTAGCCCGGTCGTGCTGCCGGTAGTCTCGTTCCTGCTCACGCCCGTCCCTTTGCTCGGTATTGCTCGGGTCTTTCGCCCGGTCGTGCTGCCGGTAGTCTTGTTCCTGCTTACGCCCGTCCCTTTGCTCGGTATTGCTCGGGTCTTTCGCCCGGTCGTGCTGCCGGTAGTCTTGTTCCTGCTTACGCCCGTCCCTTTGCTCGGTATTGCTCGGGTCTTTCGCCCGGTCGTGCTGCCGGTAGTCTTGTTCCTGCTTACGCCCGTCCCTTTGCTCGGTATTGCTCGGGTCTTTAGCCCGGTCGTGCTGCCGGTAGTCTCGTTCCTGCTCACGTCCGTCCCCTCGCTCAGCATTGCTCGGGTCTTTAGCCCGGTCGTGCTGCCGGTAGTCTCGTTCCTGCTCACGCCCGTCCCCTCGCTCAGCATTGCTCGGGTCTTTCGCCCGGTCGTGCTGCCGGTAGTCTCGTTCCTTCTCACGCCCGTCCCTTTGCTCAGCATTGCTCGGGTCTTTCGCCCGGTCGTGCTGCCGGTAGTCTTGTTCCTGCTTACGCCCGTCCCTTTGCTCGGTATTGCTCGGGTCTTTCGCCCGGTCGTGCTGCCGGTAGTCTTGTTCCTGCTTACGCCCGTCCCTTTGCTCGGTATTGCTCGGGTCTTTAGCCCGGTCGTGCTGCCGGTAGTCTCGTTCCTGCTCACGTCCGTCCCCTCGCTCAGCATTGCTCGGGTCTTTAGCCCGGTCGTGCTGCCGGTAGTCTCGTTCCTGCTCACGCCCGTCCCTTTGCTCGGTATTGCTCGGGTCTGTCGCCCGGTCGTGCTGCCGGTAGTCTCGTTCCTGCTCACGCCCGTCCCTTTGCTCGGTATTGCTCGGGTCTTTCGCCCGGTCGTGCTGCCGGTAGTCTCGTTCCTGCTCACGCCCGTCCCTTTGCTCAGCATTGCTCGGGTCTTTCGCCCGGTCGTGCTGCCGGTAGTCTCGTTCCTGCTCACGCCCGTCCCCTCGCTCAGCATTGCTCGGGTCTCTCGCCCTTTCGCGCTGCCAGTATTTGTACAGGTGCGGATCGCACTGCGACGCTTCTCTTTTGGCGCTTTTCCGTGTCCGTATTGATGCTCGTGTAGAAACATAAAAGCGCAGAAGATTTGGTCACAATCCTGTGATAACAGCGCTGGGAGTGACATGGTTGTGTCTGGAGGAGTCGGGTCCAGGCGTCTGTCGCTGTCTCAGGACTGGACGACTAAGGACACAACATCGCCTGTTATCTGCCATTGATTGTCTTCGTCTGGCACATGACGGCTTATTGAGCCCGCCTGGTTCATGCTGCCGTTCTCTACATCCCCAGTGCTTTACACTGCAGCTCTGCTTCTTCTGCTCCGCAGTAAACCTGTAACCTGTTCTCACTGTAGCTCTGAAAAAATAATTACAAATTACAGCAATTTAACCCCAATGAGAATATACTGCGATACAGCAGCGATAAATGCTTTAAAGGAAGTGAATCCGATGTTTCTATAGGAATTGTCGGCCATCGCTCTCCTCCGAGATCTTGTCTTGGTTACAAGAGATAAATTGATGTAGAGCGCAGATCCTCCGATGATGGGCTGTGAGCCCTGGTGCCAGGTAGTTGGTTTCCTCGCAGCGCCACCACAGGAGAAATGAAACATTACATAGTTCCCATTGATATCTATGGGCTGTGCATGTAATACAAGGATATGTTGGGACCTGTCTTTATGTAACACTTGTTCGGAAGCGGCATGAAGGCCTTTTGCAGGAGTATTGAGCAGTGTAGCTGCGAATTCTACATTGAGATGAGAGAAAACACTTACTAGAAAGCAACATAGACATGAAGGCCATTATACAGGAGTACTAAGCAGTGTATCCAGCACTAGGGGAGATAAACACTTACTGGTAAGCATCTGCATGAAGGGCGTTATACAGCAGCGCTGAGCAATGTAGCACTGGGCTGAGAGAAACTCTTAGGCTATGTGCGCACGTGTGCGCTCTGCACCGCACCTAAAAGGTGCGCTTCAGAGCGCAGCTGAAAAGCTCCGTTCTGAAGCGCATGGTGCCGGCAGAGAACGTGCGCTCTGCATGCAGCTCCTGCCATAGACAGAGCAGGGGCTGCCGGCAAAGCGCATGGAAGAAGTGACATGTCACTTCTTAGAACGCGCTCTTCGGGCAGCAGCCGAATCGCTGCGCTCTAAGACGCCACGTGCGCATGGCCCCTGCACAATCTCCATAGATTGTGTAGGGGACGCAGGACGCATGCAGTTACGCTGCTCTACAAAGCGCAGCGTAACTGCATGAATTACGCACACGTGCGCACATAGCCTTACTAAAACAAAAAAACTGCGTGAAGGAAGACGACCTCGGCAGCACTAAGCAGTGTAGCGGTGAATCCAGAACTGGGGGATTGGAAACACTTACTAGAAAGCAGCACTTTGGACTGTGTTACTCCCCCTTCCCTCCGTACACGGCTGTGATTTGATCGGGGGGGGCTGGCAGTCTGTCTTGATGGATAGTTGCAGTTTTTCTGGTTGAATGTTGAGTTCTGGGGGGAGAAGTGGCTCAAAAGTGGAGACAGAAGCTGACGACTTCTCTGGTAATACATAAAGGGTTTTTTATATTCACTTGTATGAATGATGTATGTAAAGGTTGTAAAAAAAAAAAAACAAAAAACCAAACCCATCAGCGAGCGTCATCTCGCCCTTCTAGGAGGAAGACGACATTTCATGCTCCACATTCACCTCTGAAGAATTTAAATAATTAGAAGCCTTTCCCCCCGGGGACGCACCTTAAGGCGTCTCGGCTCTGCGTCTCGGCGTCTCGGCTCTGCGTCTCGGCATCTCTGCTCGGCGGCTCTGCTCGGCGGCTCGGGTTTTGCTCTTTTCCTAATATCTCAGGCTGATTATGTCTTCTGTAAGTGGTGTCACTGCTGAACTACATCTCCCAGCATTCCTTGCACCTTTGGATATAAATGCATGTGACACTAAAGTGGGGAAACACAAGTCTGCATGTGAGCTGTATACACAAAAAAAGCTCCAGGAGCACGGACCAGGGGAAACTATATGCAACTGGGTAAAGAACTGGCTAAAAGATAGGAAACAAAGAGTAGTCCTAAATGGTACATTCTGTAAATGGGCTATAGTCAGCAGTGGGGACCGCAGGGATCTGTACTGGGAGCAGTGGGGGCCGCAGGGATCTGTACTGGGAGCAGTGGGGACCGCAGGGATCTGTACTGGGAGCAGTGGGGACCGCAGGGATCTGTACTGGGAGCAGTGGGGACCGCAGGGATCTGTACTGGGAGCAGTGGGGACTGCAGGGATCTGTACCGGGAGCAGTGGGGACCGCAGGGATCTGTACCGGGAGCAGTGGGGGCCGCAGGGATCTGTACCGGGAGCAGTGGGGGCCGCAGGGATCTGTACCGGGAGCAGTGGGGGCCGCAGGGATCTGTACCGGGAGCAGTGGGGGCCGCAGGGATCTGTACCGGGAGCAGTGGGGACCGCAGGGATCTGTACCGGGAGCAGTGGGGACCGCAGGGATCTGTACTGGGAGCAGTGGGGACCGCAGGGATCTGTACTGGGAGCAGTGGGGGCCGCAGGGATCTGTACTGGGAGCAGTGGGGACCGCAGGGATCTGTACTGGGAGCAGTGGGGACCGCAGGGATCTGTACTGGGAGCAGTGGGGGCCGCAGGGATCTGTACTGGGAGCAGTGGGGACCGCAGGGATCTGTACTGGGAGCAGTGGGGAATCGCTGGGATCTGTACAGGGAGCAGTGGGGAATCGCAGGGATCTGTACCGGGAGCAGTGGGGAATCGCTGGGATCTGTACCGGGAGCAGTGGGGAATCGCAGGGATCTGTACCGGGAGCAGTGGGGAATCGCAGGGATCTGTACCGGGAGCAGTGGGGAATCGCAGGGATCTGTACCGGGAGCAGTGGGGAATCGCAGGGATCTGTACCGGGAGCAGTGGGGAATCGCAGGGATCTGTACAGGGAGCAGTGGGGAATCGCAGGGATCTGTACCGGGAGCAGTGGGGAATCGCAGGGATCTGTACCGGGAGCAGTGGGGAATCGCAGGGATCTGTACTGGGAGCAGTGGGGAATCGCTGGGATCTGTACAGGGAGCAGTGGGGAATCGCAGGGATCTGTACCGGGAGCAGTGGGGAATCGCTGGGATCTGTGCTTGGACCAATTCTTTTTACTCTCTATATTAATGACCTTGTGGATGGGATTGATAGTAAAGTGTCAGTCTTTGCTGACGACACCAAACTATGTAGGATATTAAAAACTGACCTTAATAGAACAATATTACAAAAAGATCTGGATAAGATGTCAGAATGGGCAGATACTTGGCAAATGAGATTTAATGTTGATAAATGTAAAGTAATGCACCTAGGACTGAGTAATCCTATAGCTGCGTATACATTAAATGGAAGTAAACTCGGGTCTACAGAACAGGAGAAGGACTTGGGTATTCTCATTACAAATAAGCTGAGCAGCAGCACTCAATGTCAGGCAGCAGCTGCAAAAGCAAACAAGATTTTAGGGTTTATAAAAAGAGAGATTAGATCCCGTGATCCCAACGTATTGTTACCCCTCTATAAATCACTAATAAGGCCACATCTGGAATACGGGATCCAGTTTTGGGCTCCACATTTTAAAAAGTACATTCAGAAGTTAGTCAGTTCAAAGGCAGCAACTAGACTACTACACGGAATGGAGGCCGCCCGTATGGTGAGGAATGGAGGCCGCCCGTATGGTGAGGAATGGAGGCCGCCCGTATGGTGAGGAATGGAGGCCGCCCGTATGGTGAGGAATGGAGGCCGCCCGTATGGTGAGGAATGGAGGCCGCCCGTATGGTGAGGAATGGAGGCCGCCCGTATGGTGAGGAATGGAGGCCGCTCGTATGGTGAGGAATGGAGGCCGCTCGTATGGTGAGGAATGGAGGCCGCCCGTATGGTGAGGAATGGAGGCCGCCCGTATGGTGAGGAATGGAGGCCGCCCGTATGATGAGAGGTTGAAAAAGTTAGATATGTTTAGCTTAGAAAAAAGATGTCTGAGGAGATCTCATATGTATAAATACATGTGTGGTCCATATAAAGGACTGGCACAGGACTTATTCCTTCCAAAGACAATATTAAGGACCAGGGGGCACTCACTGCGAGTGGAAGAAAAGCGATTCCAGCAGATGAATAGGAAAGGGTTCTTTACAGTTAGAGCAGTCAGACTGTGGAATGCGACCACAAGAGGTAGTAATGGCAGAAAGTTTAGAAATACCTTAAGGGTTGGGGTCCACATTCATTTTCAGGTCTGAGCTTTGACGTCTGGGGTCGGAAATATTTACTCTCTTGGGATCTGAAATCATTTTAGGTTTCAGGGTCTGGATTATTGTTGGGGGCTGCAGTCATTGTCCTGTATTTTTCTTGTCTTTAGCTTTTTCCATCAGTAGTAAATATTCTTTAAATTAAATGTTCATTTTCTTTAAAGCTTTGCAGCCGCTCTATTTGCACATTTCGAAGATTCACCATTTGTGTATTTCTTTATTTTTCTTGTGGTTTTTGGTGATTTTATTTTGCCTCAAATTTTTCAAAATGGCCAAAGTAGTTCATTAATTTTATGCAAAATAAGAAATAAGCTCTTTGTCTTTTTGTCTTTTTTTTTTTGATGTTTAAGTTACATGCTCTGCTATGATGTTGCAAAATTTGCACAAAAAAAGAAAAACATCAATTCAGACATATACAGTACAGACCAAAAGTTTGGACACACCTCATCTCTAGAACAATTGTTAAGAGGAGACTTTGTGCAGCAGCCTTCATGGTAAAATAGCTGCTAGGAAACCACTGCTAAGGACAGGCAACAAGCAGAAGAGACTTGTTTGGGCTAAAGAACACAAGGAATGGACATTAGACCAGTGGAAATCTGTGCTTTGGTCTGATGAGTCCAAATTTGAGATCTTTGGATCCAACCACCATGTCTTTGTAGAAAAGGTGAACGGATGGACTCTACATGGCTGGTTCCCACCGTGAAGCATGGTGGAGGAGGTGTGATGGTGTGGGGGGGCTTTGCTGGTGACACTGTTGGGGATTTATTAAAAATTGAAGGCATACAGAACCAGCATGGCTACCACAGCATCTTGCAGCGGCGTGCTATTCCATCCGGTTTGCGTTTAGTTGGACCATCATTTATTTTTCAACAGGACAATGACCCCAAACACACCTCCAGACCGTGTAAGGGCTATTTGACTAAGAAGGAGAGTGATGGGTGCTACGCCAGGTAACCTGGCCTCCACAGTCACCAGACCTGAACCCAATCGAGATGGTTTGGGGTGAGCTGGACTGCAGAGTGAAGGCAAAAGGGCCAACAAGTGCTAAGCATCTCTGGGAACTCCTTCAAGACTGTGGAAGATCATTTCCGGTGACCACCTCTTGAAGCTCATCAAGAGAATGCCAAGAGTGTGCAAAGCAGTAATCAAAGCAAAAGGTGGCTACTGTGAAGAACCTAGAATATAAGACATATTTTCAGTTGTTTCCACATTTTAAGTATTTCATTCCACATGTGGTAATTCATAGTTTTGATGCCTTCAATGTGAATTTACAATTTTTAGAGTCATGAAAATAAAGAAAAATCTTTGAATGAGAAGGTGTGTCCAAACTTTTGGTCTGTACTGTATGAAATCACTCAGGTGGGGATGAGAGTTCTTAAATAATATTTATCAACTTTTTAAAGAGTTGCAATTGATAATTTAGCTGAAAACCTCTGCAAAACCCTAAGCTCTGACTACAATGACACTAATGAACGCCCCAATCAAAAAACGCAAATACATAAAATTAACTTTAAACAGTCTGCAAATGAAAAACAGGTGGAAAACTCAAACAGTCAAAGGGCAAATGAATCGGGCCCCATGTGTCGTTCCTGCAAACGGCCCTCCTATTGTGAGGGTCTGTCGCCCGGTCGTGCTGCCGGTAGTCTCGTTCCTGCTCACGCCCGTCCCCTCACTCAGCATTGTGAGGGTCTTTCGCCCGGTCGTGCTGCCGGTAGTCTCTTTCCTGCTCACGCCGTCCCCTCGCTCAGTATTGCTCGGGTCTGTCGCCCGGTCGTGCTGCCGGTAGTCTCGTTCCTGCTCATGCCGTCCCCTCGCTCAGCATTGCTCGGGTCTTTAGCCCGGTCGTGCTGCCGGTAGTCTCGTTCCTGCTCACGCCCGTCCCTTTGCTTGGTATTGCTCTGGTCTTTAGCCCGGTCGTGCTGCCGGTAGTCTCGTTCCTTCTCACGCCCGTCCCTTTGCTCGGTATTGCTCGGGTCTGTCGCCCGGTCGTGCTGCCGGTAGTCTCGTTCCTTCTCACGCCCGTCCCCTCGCTCAGCATTGCTCGGGTCTTTCGCCCGATCGTGCTGCCGGTAGTCTCGTTCCTGCTCATGCCGTCCCCTCACTCAGCATTGCTCGGGTCTTTAGCCCGGTCGTGCTGCCGGTAGTCTCGTTCCTTCTCACGCCCGTCCTCTCGCTCAGCATTGCTCGGGTCTTTAGCCCGGTCGTGCTGCCGGTAGTCTCGTTCCTGCTCACGCCCGTCCCCTCGCTCAGCATTGCTCGGGTCTTTAGCCCGGTCGTGCTGCCGGTAGTCTCGTTCCTTCTCACGCCCGTCCTCTCGCTCAGCATTGCTCGGGTCTTTAGCCCGGTCGTGCTGCCGGTAGTCTCGTTCCTTCTCACGCCCGTCCCCTCGCTCAGCATTGCTCGGGTCTTTCGCCCGGTCGTGCTGCCGGTAGTCTCGTTCCTGCTTACGCCCGTCCCTTTGCTCGGTATTGCTCGGGTCTTTCGCCCGGTCGTGCTGCCGGTAGTCTCGTTCCTGCTCACGCCCGTCCCTTTGCTCGGTATTGCTCGGGTCTGTCGCCCGGTCGTGCTGCCGGTAATCTCGTTCCTGCTTACGCCCGTCCCTTTGCTCGGTATTGCTCGGGTCTGTCGCCCGGTTGTGCTGCCGGTAGTCTCGTTCCTTCTCACGCCCGTCCCTTTGCTCGGTATTGCTCGGGTCTTTCGCCCCGTTGTGCTGCCGGTAGTCTCGTTCCTTCTCACGCCCGTCCCCTCGCTCAGCATTGCTCGGGTCTTTCGCCCGGTCGTGCTGCCGGTAGTCTCGTTCCTGCTCACGCCCGTCCCTTTGCTCGGTATTGCTCGGGTCTTTCGCCCGGGCGTGCTGCCGGTAGTCTCGTTCCTGCTCACGCCTGTCCCCTCGCTCAGCATTGCTCGGGTCTGTCGCCCGGTCGCGCTGCCGGTAGTCTTGTTCCTGCTCACGCCCGTCCCTTTGCTCGGTATTGCTCGGGTCTGTCGCCCGGTTGTGCTGCCGGTAGTCTCGTTCCTTCTCACGCCCGTCTCTTTGCTCGGTATTGCTCGGGTCTTTCGCCCGGTCGTGCTGCCGGTAGTCTCGTTCCTTCTCACGCCCGTCCTCTCGCTCAGCATTGCTCGGGTATTTAGCCCGGTCGTGCTGCCGGTAGTCTCGTTCCTGCTCACGCCCGTCCTCTCGCTCAGCATTGCTCGGGTATTTAGCCCGGTCGTGCTGCCAGTAGTCTCGTTCCTGCTCACGCCCGTCCCTTTGCTCGGTATTGCTCGGGTCTGTCGCCCGGTCGTGCTGCTGGTAGTCTCGTTCCTTCTCACGCCCGTCCTCTCGCTCAGCATTGCTCGGGTATTTAGCCCGGTCGTGCTGCCGGTAGTCTCGTTCCTTCTCACGCCCGTCCTCTCGCTCAGCATTGCTCGGGTATTTAGCCCGGTCGTGCTGCCGGTAGTCTCGTTCCTTCTCACGCCCGTCCTCTCGCTCAGCATTGCTCGGGTCTTTAGCCCGGTCGTGCTGCCGGTAGTCTCGTTCCTGCTCACGCCCGTCCCTTTGCTCGGTATTGCTCGGGTCTTTCGCCCGGTCGTGCTGCCGGTAGTCTCGTTCCTGCTCACGCCCGTCCTCTCGCTCAGCATTGCTCGGGTCTTTAGCCCGGTCGTGCTGCCGGTAGTCTCGTTCCTGCTCACGCCCGTCCCTTTGCTCGGTATTGCTCGGGTCTTTCGCCCGGTCGTGCTGCCGGTAGTCTTGTTCCTGCTTACGCCCGTCCCTTTGCTCGGTATTGCTCGGGTCTTTAGCCCGGTCGTGCTGCCGGTAGTCTCGTTCCTGTTCACGCCCGTCCCTTTGCTCGGTATTGCTCGGGTCTTTAGCCCGGTCGTGCTGCCGGTAGTCTCGTTCCTGCTCACGCCCGTCCTCTCGCTCAGCATTGCTCGGGTCTTTAGCCCGGTCGTGCTGCCGGTAGTCTCGTTCCTGCTCACGCCCCTCCCCTCGCTCAGCATTGCTCAGGTCTTTCGCCCGGTCGTGCTGCCGGTAGTCTCGTTCCTTCTCACGCCCGTCCCTTTGCTCAGCATTGCTCGGGTCTTTCGCCCGGTCGTGCTGCCGGTAGTCTTGTTCCTGCTTACGCCCGTCCCTTTGCTCGGTATTGCTCGGGTCTTTCGCCCGGTCGTGCTGCCGGTAGTCTTGTTCCTGCTTACGCCCGTCCCTTTGCTCGGTATTGCTCGGGTCTTTAGCCCGGTCGTGCTGCCGGTAGTCTCGTTCCTGCTCACGCCCGTCCCTTTGCTCGGTATTGCTCGGGTCTTTCGCCCGGTCGTGCTGCCGGTAGTCTTGTTCCTGCTTACGCCCGTCCCTTTGCTCGGTATTGCTCGGGTCTTTAGCCCGGTCGTGCTGCCGGTAGTCTCGTTCCTGCTCACGCCCGTCCCTTTGCTCGGTATTGCTCGGGTCTGTCGCCCGGTCGTGCTGCCGGTAGTCTCGTTCCTGCTCACGTCCGTCCCCTCGCTCAGCATTGCTCGGGTCTTTAGCCCGGTCGTGCTGCCGGTAGTCTCGTTCCTGCTCACGCCCGTCCCCTCGCTCAGCATTGCTCGGGTCTCTCGCCCTTTCGCGCTGCCAGTATTTGTACAGGTGCGGATCGCACTGCGACGCATCTCTTTTGGCGCTTTTCCGTGTCCGTATTGATGCTCGTGTAGAAACATAAAAGCGCAGAAGATTTGGTCACAATCCTGTGATAACAGCGCTGGGAGTGACATGGTTGTGTCTGGAGGAGTCGGGTCCAGGCGTCTGTCGCTGTCTCAGGACTGGACGACTAAGGACACAACATCGCCTGTTATCTGCCATTGATTGTCTTCGTCTGGCACATGACTGCTTATTGAGCCCGCCTGGTTCATGCTGCCGTTCTCTACATCCCCAGTGCTTTACACTGCAGCTCTGCTTCTTCTGCTCCGCAGTAAACCTGTAACCTGTTCTCACTGTAGCTCTGAAAAAATAATTACAAATTACAGCAATTTAACCCCAATGAGAATATACTGCGATACAGCAGCGATAAATGCTTTAAAGGAAGTGAATCCGATGTTTCTATAGGAATTGTCGGCCATCGCTCTCCTCCGAGATCTTGTCTTGGTTACAAGAGATAAATTGATGTAGAGCGCAGATCCTCCGATGATGGGCTGTGAGCCCTGGTGCCAGGTAGTTGGTTTCCTCGCAGCGCCACCACAGGAGAAATGAAACATTACATAGTTCCCATTGATATCTATGGGCTGTGCATGTAATACAAGGATATGTTGGGACCTGTCTTTATGTAACACTTGTTCGGAAGCGGCATGAAGGCCTTTTGCAGGAGTATTGAGCAGTGTAGCTGCGAATTCTACATTGAGATGAGAGAAAACACTTACTAGAAAGCAACATAGACATGAAGGCCATTATACAGGAGTACTAAGCAGTGTATCCAGCACTAGGGGAGATAAACACTTACTGGTAAGCATCTGCATGAAGGGCGTTATACAGCAGCGCTGAGCAATGTAGCACTGGGCTGAGAGAAACTCTTAGGCTATGTGCGCACGTGTGCGCTCTGCACCGCACCTAAAAGGTGCGCTTCAGAGCGCAGCTGAAAAGCTCCGTTCTGAAGCGCATGGTGCCGGCAGAGAACGTGTGCTCTGCATGCAGCTCCTGCCATAGACAGAGCAGGGGCTGCCGGCAAAGCGCATGGAAGAAGTGACATGTCACTTCTTAGAACGCGCTCTTCGGGCAGCAGCCGAATCGCTGCGCTCTAAGACGCCACGTGCGCATGGCCCCTGCACAATCTCCATAGATTGTGTAGGGGACGCAGGACGCATGCAGTTACGCTGCTCTACAAAGCGCAGCGTAACTGCATGAATTACGCACACGTGCGCACATAGCCTTACTAAAACAAAAAAACTGCGTGAAGGAAGACGACCTCAGCAGCACTAAGCAGTGTAGCGGTGAATCCAGAACTGGGGGATTGGAAACACTTACTAGAAAGCAGCACTTTGGACTGTGTTACTCCCCCTTCCCTCCGTACACGGCTGTGATTTGATCCCGGGGGGCTGGCAGTCTGTCTTGATGGATAGTTGCAGTTTTTCTGGTTGAATGTTGAGTTCTGGGGGAGAAGTGGCTCAAAAGTGGAGACAGAAGCTGACGACTTCTCTGGTAATACATAAAGGGTTTTTTATATTCACTTGTATGAATGATGTATGTAAAGGTTGTAAAAAAACAAAAAACAAAAAACCAAACCCATCAGCGAGCGTCATCTCGCCCTTCTAGGAGGAAGACGACATTTCAGGCTCCACATTCACCTCTGAAGAATTTAAATAATTAGAAGCCTTTCCCCCCGGGGACGCACCTTAAGGCGTCTCGGCTCTGCGTCTCGGCGTCTCGGCTCTGCGTCTCGGCATCTCTGCTCGGCGGCTCTGCTCGGCGGCTCTGCTCGGCGGCTCGGGTTTTGCTCTTTTCCTAATATCTCAGGCTGATTATGTCTTCTGTAAGTGGTGTCACTGCTGAACTACATCTCCCAGCATTCCTTGCACCTTTGGATATAAATGCATGTGACACTAAAGTGGTGTGATTCTCTTATTCTCCGAGTAGATAAGCCGCTGCCCGAGGGCTCTGGAGATGTTGTGTAGGAGCTTTCTCCCCTCTCCACAGTCTAACCATGGGGTGTATGAGGCAGCGGATCTGGAAATGTCTTGTATGAGCTTTCTCCCCTCTCCACGGCCCCTTTAGCCCCACTCACCGGCGGTTGCAGGGCTGAGCAGATCTGGATGACCCCTTTAGCCCCACTCGCCGGCGGTTGCAGGGCTGAGCAGATCCGTATGACCCCTTTAGCCCCACTCGCCGGCGGATGCAGGGCTGTGCAGATCCGGATGACCCCTTTAGCCCCACTCGCCGGCGGATGCAGGGCTGAGCAGATCCGGATGACCCCTTTAGCCCCATTCGCCGGCGGATGCAGGGCTGTGCAGATCCGGATGACCCCTTTAGCCCCACTCGCCGGCGGTTGCAGGGCTGAGCAGATCCGGATGACCCCTTTAGCCCCATTCGCTGGCGGATGCAGGGCTGAGCAGATCCATATTACCCCATTAGCCCCATTCGCCGGCGGATGCAGGGCTGTGCAGATCCGGATGACCCCTTTAGCCAAACTCACCGGTGGATGCAGGGCTGAGCAGATCCGGATGACCCCTTTAGCCCCATTCGCTGGCGGATGCAGGGCTGAGCAGATCCATATTACCCCATTAGCCCCATTCGCCGGCGGATGCAGGGCTGTGCAGATCCGGATGACCCCTTTAGCCAAACTCACCGGCGGATGCAGGGCTGTGCAGATCCGGATGACCCCTTTAGCCAAACTCACCGGTGGATGCAGGGCTGAGCAGATCCGGATGACCCCTTTAGCCCCATTCGCTGGCGGATGCAGGGCTGAGCAGATCCATATTACCCCATTAGCCCCATTCGCCGGCGGATGCAGGGCTGTGCAGATCCGGATGACCCCTTTAGCCAAACTCACCGGCGGATGCAGGGCTGTGCAGATCCGGATGACCCCTTTAGCCAAACTCACCGGTGGATGCAGGGCTGAGCAGATCCGTATTACCTCTTTTAAGGTTGAATATCTCTTGCTGCAGCTCTGGATGTGACTAGAGGATGAGGTGTTTTAAGTTCATGACGAGGCAAATAGATAGGACATTGGTAACTCTCTGCGCTGCGTCTTGGCCTCACTTTTGGTGTTTTCCGTTGATTTATTAAGGTAAATGCTGCTTTTATCTATATTTTTTGATGTTGATGTTCCTGTTTTCTCCCCGCAGATGATCTGACCCGTCCTGGACCCGATCTCCTCCACATTTCACATCTGCTTGGATTCTTCGGCTCTGATCCGGGATAAATCATGTAGCTCGTGGTGCAGATCTGCATTCGTGAGTGACTCGTGGTGGTTTTTTTACCTTTGATACACTGGACTGTCCTCGGCTCCGTCCATGTCGAGTTCATGAGGTTTGTGGCTTAATCCGTCACTATGAGCAGCAGCATAGGAAAAGATAAAGACCCCAAGGGGCCCGGCGCGGTGAAAGACCGTGACAAGGAAGCCAAGGCCTCCGGGGGTCCGGTGAAGGAGAACAAAGACAAGGACCTTAAGACCAAAGTCAAAGATGCCAAAGAAGGGAAGAAAGACGCGGGTGGAGCGCAGCCCGGTGTGGCCTTCTCTGTGGACAACACCATAAAGCGCCCCTCGGGGGTCTCCGGCCTGCGGAAGAAGGCCAGCAATGCCGAGGTGATAAAGGAACTGAACAAATGCCGGGAGGAGAACTCCACTCGATTGGACTTGGCCAAGAAGTCCATTCACCAGCTCCCGGCCTCCATCAAGGAGCTGACGCAACTCACAGAACTTTATTTATATGGTAACAAGCTGCCGTCGCTGCCAGCGGAGGTGGGCAGCCTGGTGAACTTGGTGACGCTGGCTCTTAGCGAGAACTCTTTAACCAGCCTGCCGGACACCCTGGAGAGCCTGAAGAAGCTGCGCATGCTGGACCTGCGGCACAACAAGCTGCGGGAGATCCCGGCCGTGGTGTACAAGCTGAGCTCCCTCACCACGCTCTTCTTACGCTTCAATCGGCTCACCGCGGTGGAGAAAGACATCAAGGCCCTGGCGAAGCTGACCATGCTGAGCATCCGGGAGAACAAGATCAAGCAGCTGCCGGCAGAGATCGGTAAGGGGGCGGTGGTATTTATTACAGCGGTCTGGGCACTGGCTGATAAGGGGGCAGTTGTATTTATTACAGCAGTCTGGCCACTGACGGGAAGGGGGTGGTTGTATTTATTACAGCGATAAGGGGGCAGTTGTATTTATTACAGCGGTAAGGGGGCGGTGGTATTTATTACAGCGGTAAGGGGACGGTGGTATTTTTTTGCAGCGGTCTGGCCACTGGCTTATAAGGGGGCGGTGGTATTTATTTATTACAGCAGTCTGGGCACTGGCTTATAAGGGGGCGATTTTATTTATTACAGCGGTAAGGGGGCGGTTGTATTTATTACAGCGGTCTGGGCACTGGCTTATAAGGGGGCGGTTGTATTTATTACAGCGGTAAGGGGGCAGTGGTATTTATTACAGCGGTCTGGCCACTGGCTTATAAGGGGGCGGTGGTATTTATTACAGCGGTAAGGGGGCGGTTGTATTTATTATAGTGGTCTGGGCACTGGCCGGTAAGGGGGCGGTTGTATTTATAAAAGCGGTCTGATCACTGGCTGGTAAGGGGATGGTTGTATTTATTACAGCGGTCTGGGCACTGGCTGGTAAGGGGGCGGTTGTATTTATTACAGCAGTCTGGGCACTCTCCAGTAAGGGGGTTGTTGTATTTATTACAGCAGTCTGGGCACTGGCCGGTAAGGGGACGGTTGTATTTATTACAGCGGTCTGGGCACTGGCCGGTAAGGGGACGGTTGTATTTGTTACAGCGGTCTGGGCACTGGCCGGTAAGGGGGCGGTTGTATTTATTACAGCGGTCTGGGCACTCTCTAGTAAGGGGGCGGTTGTATTTATTACAGTGGTCTGGGCACTCTCTAGTAAGGGGGCGGTTGTATTTATTACAGTGGTCTGGGCACTGGCCGGTAAGGGGGCGGTTGTATTTATAAAAGCGGTAAGGGGGCGGTTGTATTTATTACAGCGGTCTAGGCACTCTCCAGTAAGGGGGCGGTTGTATTTATTACAGCGGTCTGGGCACTGGCCAGTAAGGGGGCGGTTGTATTTATTACAGCGGTCTGGGCACTGGCCGGTAAGGGGGTGATTGTATTTATTACAGTGGTCTGGGCACTGGCCGGTAAGGGGGCGGTTGTATTTATAAAAGCGGTCTGATCACTGGCTGGTAAGGCATTGTTGTATTTACTACAGCGGTCTGATCACTGGCTGGTAAGGGGACGGTTGTATTTATTACAGCGGTCTGGGCACTCTCCAGTAAGGGGGTGGTTGTATTTATTAGAGCGGACTGGGCAATGGCCGATAAGGGGTGGTTGTATTTGTTTGTTTTTTTTTATTTTGTTTTTTTTTTACAGAGGTCTGACCACTGGCTGCTGGGGTGGGGGTGGGGGGCAGATTTCGGCATGGTGGAGGTAGCCGTCTGAGCTCTGCAGGAGAGGCATCACATCATCGCAGGTCTAGTGTCTGTCACGGGACGTCCTCTCCTAGCGGCAGGCCTGAACACAAGCCAACAATTTACTGTCATTAATCTGCTTACGCTAATGGTGTCACCTGCCCCCTGAGGGTCCAAGGGGGGAACGTTTCATCTTGGGATTCTGCGAGACTTGGAGGCCACACAGTTACAATAGCGCCACCTGTTGGAAGTAGCAATCTAAGTCAATATCCACCGACACTCCATTTCCAGATATGTTTCAGGGTGTTTGCCCCTCATCAGTGCACAGCCGGGGATCTGACATGGTGAGAGGCTTCTGACTGGCGGCTCTAAAGGTCTGGTCGTCTTCCAATCTGAAAAGGATTTTATTATTATTATTATTATTGACCTGGTGCTCCCCAGAGCCCTTACAACCCCTGTCGGAAGCCTCGCACCCAGTCAGATCGGCTCTCCTGCTTGGCACTAATGAGGGGCAAACACCCTGAAACACGTGGAGCTTCTAGCTGGCTTTTTATCGCACGTTGTGTGACAAGGGTTATGAAAGGGTCTTCTTCCTTTCTGAAAAAGCTACTTGTTACCCCCTGACTCATACAATGCCTGCACCAAACCCAAGCCAGAGCTGACGATATCCGCGTCAGACGTGCTCTCACCCCGACATATGCACCAAAAAGAACCCCAAAAATCCTATGCACGGAAAACAAAACGGCACACAGTGTCTGCAGACACATTCATCATAAACCCCTGCTCATCTGCCGTTACAGCGGTCAATCAGTGACTGGCATTTACACTCCTACAGACGCCTGCGATATTCACATTACTGCAGATGCAAGCGCCATAAACAGCAGTGTGCACAGCGCCTGAGATGCTGCACTGCAGACAGTGTGTGCTCAGTGCAGTGGAAATTACATACATACAGTACATACGCCATCTGGGTGCATGCCCTATGTTTGTGCCCGGCCTCTCGCCTCCATTGAATATCAGGGATAGTCACTTCCTGACTTCTAACAGAACAGGAAGACGATCTGTGATTACAGCTCCGGCAGTCGGGGGTCTGCGATCAGGAGCCGTTCTCATGCGTCGTGTCCTGTACAGAAGATGCCACCTAGGACATTCCTACATCGGGGTGATCTCCGTGTGCCGGGTGTACAGGGGTCACTGGTGACATTCATACATCGGGGTGATCTCCGTGTGCCGGGTGTACAGGGGTCACTGGTGACATTCATACATCGGGGTGATCTCCGTGTGCCGGGTGTACAGGGGTCACTGGTGACATTCCTACATCGGGGTGATCGCCGTGTGCCGGGTGTACAGGGGTCACTGGTGACATTCCTACATCGGGGTGATCTCCGTGTGCCGGGTGTACAGGGGTCACTGGTGACATTCCTATATCGGGGTGATCTCCGTGTGCCGGGTGTACAGGGGTCGCTGGTGACATTCTTACATCGGGGTGCTCTCCGTGTGCCGGGTGTACAGGGGTCACTGGTGACATTCCTACATCGGGGTGATCTCCGTGTGCCGGGTGTACAGGGGTCACTGGTGACATTCCTACATCGGGGTGATCTCCGTGTGCCGGGTGTACAGGGGTCACTGGTGACATTCCTACATCGGGGTGATCTCCGTGTGCCGGGTGTACAGGGGTCACTGGTGACATTCCTACATCGGGGTGATCTCCGTGTGCCGGGTGTACAGGGGTCACTGGTGACATTCATACATCGGGGTGATCTCCGTGTGCCGGGTGTACAGGGGTCACTGGTGACATTCCTACATCGCGGTGATCGCCGTGTGCCGGGTGTACAGGGGTCACTGGTGACATTCTTACATCGGGGTGCTCTCCGTGTGCCGGGTGTACAGGGGTCACTGGTGACATTCTTACATTGGGGTGATCTCCGTGTGCCGGGTGTACAGGGGTCACTGGTGACATTCCTACATCGGGGTGATCTCCGTGTGCCGGGTGTACAGGGGTCACTGGTGACATTCCTACATCGGGGTGATCGCCGTGTGCCGGGTGTACAGGGGTCACTGGTGACATTCCTACATCGGGGTGATCTCCGTGTGCCGGGTGTACAGGGGTCACTGGTGACATTCATACATCGGGGTGATCTCCGTGTGCCGGGTGTACAGGGGTCGCTGGTGACATTCTTACATCGGGGTGCTCTCCGTGTGCCGGGTGTACAGGGGTCACTGGTGACATTCCTATATCGGGGTGATCTCCGTGTGCCGGGTGTACAGGGGTCACTGGTGACATTTTTACATTGGGGTGATCTCCGTGTGCCGGGTGTACAGGGGTCACTGGTGACATTCATACATCGGGGTGATCTCCGTGTGCCGGGTGTACAGGGGTCGCTGGTGACATTCATACATCGGGGTGATCTCCGTGTGCCGGGTGTACAGGGGTCGCTGGTGACATTCATACATCGGGGTGATCTCCGTGTGCCGGGTGTACAGGGGTCACTGGTGACATTCTTACATCGGGGTGCTCTCCGTGTGCCGGGTGTACAGGGGTCACTGGTGACATTCTTACATTGGGGTGATCTCCGTGTGCCGGGTGTACAGGGGTCACTGGTGACATTCCTACATCGGGGTGATCTCCGTGTGCCGGGTGTACAGGGGTCGCTGGTGACATTCATACATCGGGGTGATCTCCGTGTGCCGGGTGTACAGGGGTCGCTGGTGACATTCTTACATCGGGGTGATCTCCGTGTGCCGGGTGTACAGGGGTCACTGGTGACATTCATACATCGGGGCGCTCTCCGTGTGCCGGGTGTACAGGGGTCACTGGTGACATTCCTACATCGGGGTGATCTCCGTGTGCCGGGTGTACAGGGGGTCACTGGTGACATTCTTACATCGGGGTGATCTCCGTGTGCCGGGTGTACAGGGGTCACTGGTGACATTCATACATCGGGGTGATCTCCGTGTGCCGGGTGTACAGGGGTCACTGGTGACATTCCTACATCGGGGCGCTCTCCGTGTGCCGGGTGTACAGGGGTCACTGGTGACATTCCTACATCGGGGCGCTCTCCGTGTGCCGGGTGTACAGGGGTCACTGGTGACATTCTTACATCGGGGTGATCTCCGTGTGCCGGGTGTACAGGGGTTACTGGTGACATTCCTATATCGGGGTGATCTCCGTGTGCCGGGTGTACAGGGGTCACTGGTGACATTTTTACATTGGGGTGATCTCCGTGTGCCGGGTGTACAGGGGTCACTGGTGACATTCATACATCGGGGTGATCTCCGTGTGCCGGGTGTACAGGGGTCGCTGGTGACATTCATACATCGGGGTGATCTCCGTGTGCCGGGTGTACAGGGGTCGCTGGTGACATTCATACATCGGGGTGATCTCCGTGTGCCGGGTGTACAGGGGTCGCTGGTGACATTCATACATCGGGGTGATCTCCGTGTGCCGGGTGTACAGGGGTCACTGGTGACATTCATACATCGGGGTGATCTCCGTGTGCCGGGTGTACAGGGGTCGCTGGTGACATTCATACATCGGGGTGATCTCCGTGTGCCGGGTGTACAGGGGTCACTGGTGACATTTTTACATTGGGGTGATCTCCGTGTGCCGGGTGTACAGGGGTCACTGGTGACATTCATACATCGGGGTGATCTCCGTGTGCCGGGTGTACAGGGGTCGCTGGTGACATTCATACATCGGGGTGATCTCCGTGTGCCGGGTGTACAGGGGTCGCTGGTGACATTCATACATCGGGGTGATCTCCGTGTGCCGGGTGTACAGGGGTCGCTGGTGACATTCATACATCGGGGTGATCTCCGTGTGCCGGGTGTACAGGGGTCACTGGTGACATTCATACATCGGGGTGATCTCCGTGTGCCGGGTGTACAGGGGTCACTGGTGACATTCATACATCGGGGTGATCTCCGTGTGCCGGGTGTACAGGGGTCGCTGGTGACATTCATACATCGGGGTGATCTCCGTGTGCCGGGTGTACAGGGGTCACTGGTGACATTCCTATATCGGGGTGATCGCCGGGTGTACAGGGGTCACTGGTGACATTCCTATATCGGGGTGATCTCCGTGTGCCGGGTGTACAGGGGTCACTGGTGACATTCTTACATCGGGGTGATCTCCGTGTGCCGGGTGTACAGGGGTCACTGGTGACATTCTTACATCGGGGTGATCGCCGGGTGTACAGGGGTCACTGGTGACATTCCTATATCGGGGTGATCTCCGTGTGCCGTGTGTACAGGGGTCACTGGTGACATTCTTACATCGGGGTGATCTCCGTGTGCCGGGTGTACAGGGGTCACTGGTGACATTCTTACATCGGGGTGATCGCCGGGTGTACAGGGGTCACTGGTGACATTCTTACATCGGGGTGATCGCCGGGTGTACAGGGGTCACAGGTGACATTCTTACATCGGGGTGATCTCCGTGTGCCGGGTGTACAGGGGTCACTGGTGACATTCTTACATCGGGGTGATCTCCGTGTGCCGGGTGTACAGGGGTCACTGGTGACATTCCTATATCGGGGTGATCTCCGTGTGCCGGGTGTACAGGGGTCACTGGTGACATTCTTACATCGGGGTGATCGCCGGGTGTACAGGGGTCACTGGTGACATTCTTACATCGGGGTGATCGCCGGGTGTACAGGGGTCACTGGTGACCTTCCTA
The DNA here is from genome assembly GCF_048569485.1 of Anomaloglossus baeobatrachus. Classification (NCBI taxonomy): domain Eukaryota; kingdom Metazoa; phylum Chordata; class Amphibia; order Anura; family Aromobatidae; genus Anomaloglossus; species Anomaloglossus baeobatrachus. Next base: position 12,073,611 of record NC_134357.1, on the reverse strand, counting down.
TATCGGGGTGATCTCCGTGTGCCGGGTGTACAGGGGTCACTGGTGACATTCTTACATCGGGGTGATCGCTGGGTGTACAGGGTTCCGCTCAGTATTCTCCGCATATGTTGGAAGCATCTGCTCCTTTGTTAGCCTTTGTTTAAGCTCATCACCATTTGTAATATCTCTGCTTGCTGTCAGATCATTCACTGCTTATTTCCTAATGCTTGGTGACTGCAGAGGATCAGGTGCAATATTTACAGCCCGCTCCTAGATATTTACCTTCACTGATACATTGTAACAAGTTATCTGCACAGCATTGGGTTCAATTGTAGCAAACCCTCTGCTGTTAGAAATGCTGGGGCAGACTGGGTGTGACGCTTTTAGATGCCATTCACTGACAGCAGGCAGTTATAGTGAAATGTTGAGGCAGTGAACGGTCCTGTAATGACAATGGCGAAGAAGCCGGATGCATCATCCCCTTATTCCCAGAGGTCGGACCCCGCCAGTCACGGCCGCACCAGTGTTCCCAGTACGGCGGCCCAGTTACCTGCAACAACCATGATGGGAAATGTGATTTTTTTTTTTTTAACTCATTTGCCCAATTACAGACTGTGAAATAAACTGTGGAAAGAAAAAGCGCAATAGGGTCTTACCCGGTATATATCCGGGAAAAATTGAAGGGAATGCACTCACCTTAAGTAGTTGTGACAGTCACAACTACTATGAAAGCTTATGTTGTAGAGATGAAGTCTGCTGCAGCCCCCGTGGTTGATAACAGAGAACAATAAAGAAGGGGTTTATGCCGCGCTGTTCATCAGGAAGGAGGACAATGAGATGGTGAATGTTCCTTTATTGTAGCTTGTGTCTACGCGTTTCAGGAGCTCTGCTCCCTTCATCAGGACATACAGCACAAAAAAAACATGTTGTTTTTTTGAATTGAGCTGTGCTGCAAGTTAAATATTGTGGGGGCCGAAAAGTGAGGACCCCCCCCCCCCCCCCCGTCCCCCCCCATAATCCACAGTTTTTCGATCCTTAGAGGTTTTCTGAGAGCAGTATTGGTGGCTTATCCTTCCAGTACTTCATCAATCAGTGGGGGTCCAACTTTCACCCCCCCAATATAGAGCATGACTGTGTGGAGTATAATACAGGAGGTAACTGGGGATCAATACAGGATCAGTAATGTAATGTACACAGTGACTGCACCAGCAGAATAGTGAGTGCAGCTCTGAAGTATAATACAGGAGGTAACTCAGGATCAGTAATGTATGTACACAGTGACTGCATCAGCAGAATAGTGAGTGCAGCTCTGGAGTATAATACAGGAGGTAACTCAGGATCAGTAATGTAATGTATATACACAGTGACTGCACCAGCAGAATAGTGAGTGCAGCTCTGAAGTATAATACAGGAGGTAACTCAGGATCAGTAATGTATGTACACAGTGACTGCATCAGCAGAATAGTGAGTGCAGCTCTGGAGTATAATACAGGAGGTAACTCAGGATCAGTAATGTATGTACACAGTGACTGCATCAGCAGAGTAGTGAGTGCAGCTCTGGAGTATAATACAGGAGGTAACTCAGGATCAGTAATGTAATGTACACAGTGACTGCACCAGCAGAATAGTGAGTGCAGCTCTGAAGTATAATACAGGAGGTAACTCAGGATCAGTAATGTATGTACACAGTGACTGCATCAGCAGAATAGTGAGTGCAGCGCTGGAGTATAATACAGGAGGTAACTCAGGATCAGTAATGTAATGTATGTACACAGTGACTGCACCAGCAGAATAGTGAGTGCAGCTCTGGAGTATAATACAGGAGGTAACTCAGGATCAGTAATGTAATGTAATGTATGTACACAGTGACTGCACCAGCAGAATAGTGAGTGCAGCTCTGGAGTATAATACAGGAGGTAACTCAGGATCAGTAATGTAATGTATGTACACAGTGACTGCACCAGCAGAATAGTGAGTGCAGCTCTGGAGTATAATACAGGAGGTAACTCAGGATCAGTAATGTAATGTATGTACACAGTGACTGCACCAGCAGAATAGTGAGTGCAGCTCTGGAGTATAATACAGGAGGTAACTCAGGATCAGTAATGTAATGTATGTACACAGTGACTGCACCAGCAGAATAGTGAGTGCAGCTCTGGAGTATAATACAGGAGGTAACTCAGGATCAGTAATGTAATGTAATGTATGTACACAGTGACTGCACCAGCAGAATAGTGAGTGCAGCTCTGGAGTATAATACAGGAGGTAACTCAGGATCAGTAATGTAATGTAATGTATGTACACAGTGACTGCACCAGCAGAATAGTGAGTGCAGCTCTGGAGTATAATACAGGAGGTAACTCAGGATCAGTAATGTATGTACACAGTGACTGCATCAGCAGAATAGTGAGTGCAGCTCTGGAGTATAATACAGGAGGTAACTCAGGATCAGTAATGTAATGTATGTACACAGTGACTGCACCAGCAGAATAGTGAGTGCAGCTCTGGAGTATAATACAGGAGGTAACTCAGGATCAGTAATGTAATATATGTACACAGTGACTGCACCAGCAGAATAGTGAGTGCAGCTCTGTAGTGTAATACAGGATGTATTTCTTACATTATTATTTTGCTTCTTCAGATCAGTGTGATTTCTCCATTCCCTTCCTTCCTGGTCATTAGAGCTAATGCTAGAGCAGTGTAGACTGACGCCCAAGGCTATTGGGGTGCAGATCAGTGAGGATCTGTGAGTATCGGGGGCTGGATAGTGAATGATTATCACTGGATGGAATCTTCTTCTGGTCTCGGGGCTTACGTAATGGTTAAAAGTGAAGGGGCGACTGCAGCCATTTACTACCTCATTGTAAACAAGGAAACTGATGTACAAAGAGGAGGAGGAGGAGGAGGAAGCTTCTGACGTTTCCCTGTATAAGTCACTACATTCTTCACTGGTTGAGTTCTATATAGAATAGCGCTGCTTCCCCTTTAAAACTGAGCAGTAATATTTTTTTTTTTTTTTTCACGGCCATGCATAGATTAATACCGCCAGAAAATACACACGTGTCCCACTCCGTGACTTGTTTAACCCTTTAGGCCATGTGACAGGTCAGTGTGGGGTGTATGGAGCCATGTTGTACAGTGGGTGTGTGTGTTGTGTGTGTGTGTGTGTGTGTGTGTGTGTGTATGTGTATATATATAAATGTGTATATATTATATAGTGTGTGTGTGTATATATATAGATATTATGGCAGCGCCCCAACTGGTCGTGTGTAGTACTGCAGCCGGGGGCATTCCCAATAGCAGGGTCAGTCTGTGGACACGTGCGGCGCTGTTTCTTTAAGGCAGCATTCACACGACAATTCCGTGTTAGCGGCCCGGAAAAAAAGGTTCTGATACTTCCCTCTCTCACTGGCGTCTGTGATTGGATGCAGTCAGACGCACCCCCATGCTGAGTGACAGCTATCTGATTGCAACCAATCACCGCCACCGGTGGGCGGGTCTATATTGTACATAAATAAATAATAAAAAAAAACAGCGTGCGGTCCCCCTCAATTTTGATACCCAGCCAAGATAAAGCCTCACAGCTGGGGGCTGGTATTCTGAGGCTGGGGAAACCCTGTTATTGGGAGCCCCCAGCTTAAAAATATCAGCCAGCAGCCGCCTGGAATTGCCTCATCCATTAGATGTCACAGTTCCAGGACTTTACCCGGCTCTCTCCCAACTGCCCTGGTACGGTGGCAAACCGGGTAATATAATTTTGTTGATAGCAGCTAGGCATTAAGCCCAGAGGTTAGTGATGTCACGGTGTCTGTCAGATTCCCGACATCACTAACCCAGTCAGTAATAAAAAAAAAATTAAATAAAAAAAAATTCATTTTTTTTTTAAAAAAACACTCCCCAACACATTCCCTCTTTCACCAATTTATTGAAAAGAAAAATCAAATCCGGGTCCGGCTTAATCCGATAAGGGGGTCCCATGACAATCCATACTCACTACTCCAGTCAGTGAAGAACAGAACGTTCCCCATTGGCTGGGAGAGCCGTGCAGTGACCTGAGCTATCATCATGAGGTCCGCCCAGGTCACTGCAGAGGATGACTAGCGCCAACGTCATGAGGTTAACAAGTTGCATTAGGTGAAGTCCGGTGTACTCCTGATGTCAGCGCTCGTCACTGACTGACTGCCATGTTCCGCCTCGTTCAAAAGCAAAGTATGTCAAGTGGCGCTTGACGTCACCGCCAGTCACAGTCTCAGGCCGCCGCAAGACTTGATGTGAAAACACGGCGGGTATGGAAGTCGATGATGAGCGCTGACGTTAGGAGTGCAGCGGACTTAATTACAGCAGGTAATGATCTGCGCTAACCTCCACACACCGCTGTACGGGCAGATGCTGACACACTGCAGTGCGGGCAGCCGTGGGCCGGGACACAGACTGCACGGGCACCCAACGGAAGTCACACAAGTGCCGTGGGGCTTCCGCGGACCCATTGACTTATATTGAGTCACGGTCCGTTATTACGGAACACAATAGGACATGTTCCATAATAACGGAGCGGACATACGGCATCCGATGTGTGTTTTTGTAGGATTTGATGCACACGGAAGTGTTTCTCCGATCCTACTCAAAAGACATTGGAAAGATGGTCCTGTCAGTAGGTCCTCAAAAATACAGGAACTGACCAGGACCCACGGAACGGTCGTGTGAATGAGCCCTCAATAAGCCGTCATGTTTCCCCCTTTGGACGGCCGTGTAGCCCCTGAATACATTGTATCTGAATGTATCCGTTTGTAAACAGATGATTCTTGTGTGGTTTATTTCCGGTGTCTGATACGAAGTGTTCGCCTCCCTCCTCCCCTGTCTAAGAGCCTGTAAAGTCCTCTCCATCAGGCCCTGCCGGGTAATGACGGCTGCAGGCAGCGCAGGGTTAACGCTGTGATCTCGCCAGCGAGCGGTGACCTCCCACCGAGCCTCTCCGCTTCGGTGCAGGGTAAAAATTCTTTTCTGTTGACGTCAAATAGATTCCCAGTGTCAGGATCTTCAGATTGCTTCATCATACTTTCCAGAAGCTGCTGCTCTCGCTCTCCGGGGGTTGGACGGATCCGTGCAGAGCGTGGATGTCCACAATGGCAGCGCCCACCAGTGGAGACCACGGGGACGAATACTCCGCGAACCATCCAAGTGGATGAGACTCTCTGTGTAGCGACACTACTGACACCCATGACCTATCTATTATTAGATCACTGGGGGTCCGACACCCAGCACCCACCGGGCAGTGATTTTCTTATGAACAGGAGCTGAGGCGCAGTACCTGGCAGCGGCCACTATACAGTTGGTGGCGCCGTGCGGTTCAGCTTCGATCACCGTTAACATCCGATCGCCACCAGAGCTGATGGCAGGGGGGCCCCAGAGTTTCGGACCCCCTGATCTCTTCAGTATCACTACTGTTTACCCGCTGTTTAATGTTCTGCAACTTTATCACCTTTTCTTGCTGTCAGTGAATAGATGCAGTTTATATGTAGATCTTCTACTGAGCGATATTGCCACAATTGTATCCAGAGCTAAAAATCCTCTGAAAATAGCAGCCTGCGCTGACACATTGTAACAAAGCGCCGGCCCGGACAGATCTGTGCGGATCTTGGGTTCGGGTCCTCAGTGGGATCTGTGATGTTTCCACTGGAGGAAGCAAGCAGAGATCTTAACAATCACATGAAACACGAAATATCTGAAAAAGGCGCAGAACCTTTTATTATTAAAGGGGTATTTACCAGGATGTGACCTCATGTTAAGATCGATAGGGTCCTGCCTCGAAGACCCCACTAATCTCAAGCATAGAGGGGCTTCAGCTTATTTCCTGCACAGTGGACCGCACAGTCAGTAATAGGGGTCTCCTGATGGCCTTCATAAACCGGTCTGGTTCTGCTCGGTGGTCCGGGTGCTGAGACCCTCACTGGTTCTGGTAAATAAGGGGTCTGAGCTGCCGAGACTGAAGGGGGCTTCTCTATCCTGGTGGTCTCCCTCAGTAAAAAAAATTGAGCCTTGAAGGCCCTCCGTATTAGCGATCGGGGGGGGGGGGGTTCAGCACCAGGACCCCGACTGAGTCTGGGGATCGCGTATTGCTTATCAGGATTCATCGGTGTTCTCTGTCGGACCCTTTTAGTCCTGTCCGATCTGTGCCCTCTGCAGTCCCCACCTCAGAGACCCCCCCCCCCCCCCCCCTCCCCAATGAAGGCACAATACATGGGACGTGCTTCCTGCCGCCCCGCACACATTGCATGGGTGGGATCTGCGCTGCCCTCCTGATAATACACAGCTGGCTGACCCCCGGTGCAGCGCAGAGTCCCCGCGCTCCCACACATCCAGCGCTGTACGTGCTCCTCTCCACAGTCCTCCCGTCTGACCTGTGAGGGGGGTCTCTTACAGTCATTCTGGGGTGTAGTCTGCATTTGTTTGGGAGGCCTGGGCTGATTTAATATTTTTCTATCATTTATTGTTTTTGGACACTCATTAGAGCAGCAATCTCCTACCTGGGACTCTCCAGCTGCTGCAGAACTACAACTCCCAGCAATCCCCAACAGGCAGACCCGTTCTCATATTTCTGTACTAGTCTGAGGCAGGAGGGTGCGTGCCGGGCTCAGCTGGGCGGGTTCTGTGCGTCTCAATTTTTGTCTTTACGGTAGCTCCTGCCAAAACGTCTGACTGAGCCTTGCCTTTCTGGAATATGTTCTAGGAGGTTCCAAGCTGAGACACAGCAGCGGCCAGCCAGAGATCCCAGCATACAACATCGCTGTACTCCAGAGCTGCACTCACTATTCTGCAGGTGCAGTCACTGTGCACATACATTACATTACTGATCCTGAGTTACCTCCTGTATTATACTCCAGAGCTGCACTCACTATTCTGCTGGTGCAGTCACTGTGTACATACATTAAATTACTGATCCTGAGCTACCTCCTGTATTATACTCCAGAGCTGCACTCACTATTCTGCTGGTGCAGTCACTGTGTACATACATTACTGATCCTGAGTTACCTCCTGTATTATACTCCAGAGCTGCACTCACTATTCTGCTGGTGCAGTCACTGTGTACATACATTACATTACTTATTCTGAGTTACATCCTGTATTATACTGCAGAGCTGCACTCACTATTCTGCTGGTGCATATACTGTGTACATACATTACATTACTGATCCTGAGTTACCTCCTGTATTATACCCCAGAGCTGCACTCACTATTCTGCTGGTGCAGTCACTGTGTACATACATTACATTACTGATCCTGAGTTACATCATGTATTATATTCCAGAGCTGCACTCACTATTCTGCTGGTGCAGTCACTGTATACATACATTACATTACTGATCCTGAGTTACCTCCTGTATTATACTCCAGAGCTGCACTCACTATTCTGCTGGTGCAGTCCTGTGTACATACATTACATTACTGATCCTGAGTTACCTCCTGTATTATGCTCCAGAGCTGCACTCACTATTCTGCTGGTGCAGTCACTGTGTACATACATTACTGATCCGCAGTTACCTCCTGTATTATATTCCAGAGCTGCACTCACTATTCTGCTGGTGCAGTCACTGTGTACATACATTACATTACAGATCGTGAGTTACCTCCTGTATTATACTCCAGAGCTGCACTCACTATTCTGCTGGTGCAGTCACTGTATACATACATTACATTACTGATCCTGAGTTACCTCACTCCAGAGCTGAAACAAAAAAAAAGCGGGAATCACAATAATTAGGGATCACTATATTCCCACCAAAAAATAAATATTGCACAAATAAATGAGCCACGATACGGGATTGACTGAAATAATGAATATTATTTTATTAAAAACCTGAAAAAACCCCACATTAAAAATCCCAAAGTTGAGAAGCTGAAAAAGTAAAAATCTCCATGACCTTCCTGTAATGAGGCTAAGGCCCTCCTCATAGATTGTAAGATGAGCAGATAAGGAAATAGGCCATAAATGAATCCTGAATCTAGAGATGTGAAATTGGGGAAAACCCCCTCAGGTTTCGCTTCCAAGAAATGAGGCTTCTTCAGGGGCAATGTGCACATCTCGGGTTTATTTATATCCTATCTCCTCATCTGTTCTCACATTCTCTCGCATCTTCTGTTGCTGATGAATGTATCCGTGACACTTTTTGTTTTAGATCTGATGTGGTTTTGAACTGAACCCCTGATGTTTATAATTTAGTATATTGGGGCATAGCCTTATTACAGATGGGGCATATGTTTTGTTTTTTTTTTAACTTTTTAACATGTGCTTTTGCTGTTTTTCAGTAAAGTAATATTCATTTGAGGTGATCCCTTATTATAGCCCCTTTCTTTTTCTTTTATTTTGTACAATGTACTCCTGAGCTGCACTCACTATTCTGCTGTGGTCTCCTCTGGTTTCGCTGGTCCTGTCCTCTAGTATTTTGCGCTGTGCGATTCCTCCTGTCCATCCTTCTTGTGGATCCTGTGATTGTGCTGGCTGCGGTTCTGGTATTTCCCAGTGATTAGATTAGATTGAGTCCCGTGTATAATCTGCTTTTCTGCTCTTATCTGGGATTAACGCTCTAATTCCCGTCTAAACAACACTAATGAAAATGTAGCGAGCAGCGGACAACTGAGCACCAAGTTATTATCATGGCTGAGGCCAGTGACTTCAGCTTTTGGTAATCCTCCTCCTCATCCTCCTCTTTACTGTCCTCATCCTCCAACACTTTACTATCCTCTTCCTCCTTTTCTTTGTCCTCCTCCTTGGCCTCTTTACTGTCCTCGTTGCCCTCATCCTCTGCCTCTTTACACTCCTCCTTATCTGTTTCCTTATGGTGTCCATCCTCCTCCTCATTCTGCCTCTTTATTGTCCTCGTCCTCCTCCTCTATACTGTCCTTGTCCTCGTCCTCCTCCTCTATACTGTCCTTGTCCTCGTCCTCTGCCTTTTTACTGTCTTCATTCTTCTCCTCATCCTCTGCCTGTTTACTTTCCTCATCCTCCTCCGCCTCTTTACTGTCCTGGTCCTCCTCATTCTCTGCCTCTCTACTGTCCCCGTCCTCCTTATCCTCCACCTCTTTACAGTTGTCCTCCATTTCCTTCACCATTTTACTGTTTTAATCATCCTCCTCCGCCTCTTTACTGTCCTTATCCTCCTCCGCCTCTTTACTGTCCTTATCCTCCTCCGCCTCTTTACTATCCTTATCCTCCTCCGCCTCTTTACAGTCCTTATCCTCCTCCGCCTCTTTACTGTCCTCATCCTCCTCCGCCTCTTTACTGTCCTTATCCTCCTCCGCCTCTTTATTGTCCTTATCCTCCTCCGCCTCTTTACTGTCCTCGTTGTTGTCCTCCTCATCCTCCGCCTCCTTACTGTCCTCGTTGTTGTCCTACTCATCCTCCGCCTCTTTACTGTCCTTGTCCTCCTCCTCATCCTCCGCCTCTTTACTGTCCTCGTTGTAGTCCTACTCATCCTCTGCCTCTTTACTGTCCTCCTCCTCTGCCTCTTTACTGTCCTCCTCCTCTGCCTCTTTACTGTCCTCCTCCTCTGCCTCTTTACTGTCCTCCTCCTCTGCCTCTTTACTGTCCTCCTCCTCTGCCTCTTTACTGTCCTCCTCCTCTGCCTCTTTACTGTCCTCCTCCTCTGCCTCTTTACTGTCCTCCTCCTCTGCCTCTTTACTGTCCTCCTCCTCTGCCTCTTTACTGTCCTCATCCTCTGCCTCTTTACTGTCCTCATCCTCTGCCTCTTTACTGTCCTCATCCTCTGCCTCTTTACTGTCCTCATCCTCTGCCTCTTTACTGTCCTCATCCTCTGCCTCTTTACTGTCCTCATCCTCTGCCTCTTTACTGTCCTCATCCTCTGCCTCTTTACTGTCCTCATCCTCTGCCTCTTTACTGTCCTCATCCTCTGCCTCTTTACTGTCCTCATCCTCTGCCTCTTTACTGTCCTCATCCTCCTCGTTTTCCGCCTTGTTACTGTCCTCATCCTCCTCATTCTCCGCCTTGTTACTGTCCTCGTCCTCCGCTTCGTTACTGTCCTCATCCTCCTCGTCCTCTGCCTCTTTACTGTCCTCTGCCTCTTTACTGTCCTCTGCCTCTTTACTGTCCTCGTCCTCCGCCTTGTTACTGTCCTCGTCCTCCGCCTTGTTACTGTCCTCGTCCTCCGCCTTGTTACTGTCCTCGTCCTCCGCCTCGTTACTGTCCTCGTCCTCCGCCTCGTTACTGTCCTCGTCCTCCGCCTCGTTACTGTCCTCGTCCTCCGCCTCGTTACTGTCCTCGTCCTCCGCCTTGTTACTGTCCTCGTCCTCCGCCTTGTTACTGTCCTCGTCCTCCGCCTTGTTACTGTCCTCGTCCTCCGCCTTGTTACTGTCCTCGTCCTCCGCCTTGTTACTGTCCTCGTCCTCCGCCTTGTTACTGTCCTCGTCCTCCGCCTTGTTACTGTCCTCGTCCTCCGCCTTGTTACTGTCCTCGTCCTCCGCCTCGTTACTGTCCTCGTCCTCCGCCTCGTTACTGTCCTCGTCCTCCGCCTCGTTACTGTCCTCGTCCTCCGCCTCGTTACTGTCCTCGTCCTCCGCCTCGTTACTGTCCTCGTCCTCCGCCTCGTTACTGTCCTCGTCCTCCGCCTCGTTACTGTCCTCGTCCTCCGCCTCGTTACTGTCCTCGTCCTCCGCCTCGTTACTGTCCTCGTCCTCCGCCTCGTTACTGTCCTCGTCCTCCGCCTCGTTACTGTCCTCGTCCTCCGCCTCGTTACTGTCCTCGTCCTCCGCCTCGTTACTGTCCTCGTCCTCCGCCTCGTTACTGTCCTCGTCCTCCGCCTCGTTACTGTCCTCGTCCTCCGCCTCGTTACTGTCCTCGTCCTCCGCCTCGTTACTGTCCTCGTCCTCCGCCTCGTTACTGTCCTCGTCCTCCGCCTCGTTACTGTCCTCGTCCTCCGCCTCGTTACTGTCCTCGTCCTCCGCCTCGTTACTGTCCTCGTCCTCCGCCTCGTTACTGTCCTCGTCCTCCGCCTCGTTACTGTCCTCGTCCTCCGCCTCGTTACTGTCCTCGTCCTCCGCCTCGTTACTGTCCTCGTCCTCCGCCTCGTTACTGTCCTCGTCCTCCGCCTCGTTACTGTCCTCGTCCTCCGCCTCGTTACTGTCCTCGTCCTCCGCCTCGTTACTGTCCTCGTCCTCCGCCTCGTTACTGTCCTCGTCCTCCGCCTCGTTACTGTCCTCGTCCTCCGCCTCGTTACTGTCCTCGTCCTCCGCCTCGTTACTGTCCTCGTCCTCCGCCTCGTTACTGTCCTCGTCCTCCGCCTCGTTACTGTCCTCGTCCTCCGCCTCGTTACTGTCCTCGTCCTCCGCCTCGTTACTGTCCTCGTCCTCCGCCTCGTTACTGTCCTCGTCCTCCGCCTCGTTACTGTCCTCGTCCTCCGCCTCGTTACTGTCCTCGTCCTCCGCCTCGTTACTGTCCTCGTCCTCCGCCTCGTTACTGTCCTCGTCCTCCGCCTCGTTACTGTCCTCGTCCTCCGCCTCGTTACTGTCCTCGTCCTCCGCCTCGTTACTGTCCTCGTCCTCCGCCTCGTTACTGTCCTCGTCCTCCGCCTCGTTACTGTCCTCGTCCTCCGCCTCGTTACTGTCCTCGTCCTCCGCCTCGTTACTGTCCTCGTCCTCCGCCTCGTTACTGTCCTCGTCCTCCGCCTCGTTACTGTCCTTGTCCTCCTCGTCCCCCGCCTCGTTACTGTCCTTGTCCTCCTCGTCCCCCGCCTCGTTACTGTCCTCGTCCTCCTCGTCCCCCGCCTCGTTACTGTCCTCGTCCTCCTCGTCCTCCGCCTCGTTACTGTCCTCGTCCTCCTCGTCCTCCGCCTCGTTACTGTCCTCGTCCTTCACGTCCTCCGCCTCGTTACTGTCCTCGTCCTCCGCCTCGTTACTGTCCTCGTCCTCCTCTCCGGCTGTGACCTCAGTGTCTCTTTGCCTCCGCAGGGGAGCTGTGTAATCTCATCACGCTGGACGTCGCCCACAATCAGCTGGAACACCTCCCGAAGGAGATTGGGAACTGCACCCAGATCACCAACCTGGACCTGCAGCACAACGAGCTCCTGGACCTGCCGGAGACAATAGGTGAGGCGTCCTCTGGGGGGCGCTGTATGGGGCGGCAGAGTCACTGCTGGGATCACTGGCCCTTTAAAATTGTAGTAAGTTGCGCTGATGTAAAATCCGAGCCCCAAGATGTTACTATTGCTGATTACTGACTTTCCTGATTTTGTTTAAAGGGGATCTGTCGGAGGGATCCGCCCTCCTGAGCCGTCTATAGGGACCCCAAGTCACAGGAAGAATATAATGACCCCATGTCTTACCAGAAAAAAATGCTTTTATTAATATGTAAATGAGCTGTTCAGATCTATGGGCCGGATATAGATCTCCCCGAGACTCCGCCTCCAGAGATAACTGTAAATGACGGGGCGTTACCAGTGTGAGACATGTAGGTCAGGAGAGCAGACTGTCAGTCATTACATGCCTCACATTGGTAACACCCCTGGTCATTTACAATAATCCATGGCGGCGGAGTCTCGGGGAGATCTATGTCCTGCCGAGAGATCCGAACAGATCATTTACGTAGTACGAAAAATAAGGATTTCTGTGGAATAAGACATCGGCTCGCGGATATCGAGGTGCCATTGGATCGCCAGCTCCCCCGCGGATCAGTGCGGCTTTCTGCCTGTGACCTGGAGGTGATATGGTTTGCTGCAATTATCGGCGCTGCGGGCTGTCATGTGGCAGCTCTGTATCGACGCTGCGGGCTGTCGTGTGGCAGCTCTGTATCGGCGCTGCGGGCTGTCGTGTGGCAGCTCTGTATCGGCGCTGCGGGCTGTCATGTGGCAGCTCTGTATCGGCGCTGCGGGCTGTCGTGTGGCAGCTCTGTATCGGCGCTGCGGGCTGTCGTGTGGCAGCTCTGTATCGGCGCTGCGGGCTGTCATGTGGCAGCTCTGTATCGGCGCTGCGGGCTGTCGTGTGGCAGCTCTATCGACGCTGCGGGCTGTCATGTGGCAGCTCTGTATCGGCGCTGCGGGCTGTCGTGTGGCAGCTCTGCTCATCATCCTCATGACGGTCACATTCTCCTGTCATCTGCCTTTTTTGCCCGATGTTTCGGCCGGTGCCGTCTGAGCCCGGAGCCGTCCTCGCTTCCTCCTCTGGTGACCCACTAGTGGGTGTGGAGGGAGTGACGACATGGCTGTGGTTTCCACACTCGGCCGTGTCACAACCCTGCATTACGATAAATGACAGATCTGCGGTGAAGTCAGCAGCTGCAAACTGAAACTCAAGAAAGCCTGAACCCTGCGTATGCGGGTGCGTTCCAGTGTGTCAGTGCATCGTCGGCCATGCCGCTCGGTCGCTGTGTGGGGGACACTTCTACACCTGCATGTTATGGATCCTTCACCATTTCTCGGAGCCCTTCGTGACCATGTCCTGGACGCACGGCTGAAGGTTTGTTGCACTGTATCAGGAGGTGTCGGTTGGGAGAGCAGAGGAGGGATCTGTGTTAGTGTCTGATACAGTGTAACAAACCCCCAGCTGTGAAGTGTTATCCTCCCAATGTGAGTAAGTGGGGTCCGGCACGGTCACCCCCACGTGTGAGCTATTACTTAGAGCTGCGGGTGCCTGCCGCATGTGGAGCCGGAGCAGCACCGCTTCGTGCGCGGAAATGAATGGGACCCGGCATCATCCGCTGCTGATCAGAGTCCGTGCTCTGTGCTCCTGGCAGCAACTCTGTCAGCTCATTGGTGGGAGCCGGACCCCACCATTCTGGACATACATCTCCCCTGGATGACCCCTTAATGATAACAGTCAGATGTACCGGACAATTGCTCCCCCCGGTGGTCACTCGGGGTCAGCCGCAGCCTGACATCACGTCCCTGTAACTTGTCCTGGACCCATCCTGACATGGATGCCTCATTTCTCCTCCATTTTCAGGACGTCTGCTTGCTTTCAGTGAATGTACACACTCTTCAGAGGCCGTAACCCTGCAATCTCCGCTACCATTGTATCCTCTGCGAGCTGAGCGGCCTGATACATTGTTGCAGACGTTTCTGCTGCAGTTCTGATCCAGGTGCCATTCACTGACAGCAAGCAGAGACCCTCATTGTAGAACTGAAGATTAAGTGTAAAAGCCTAAATCCTTCTCCTATGTGTACCACCCCCCTGCATACTGCCCCCCCGCCCTGCATACTGCCCCCCCGCCCTGCATACTGCCCCCCCGCCCTGCATACTGCCCCCCCGCCCTGCATACTGCCCCCCCGCCCTGCATACTGCCCCCCCGCCCTGCATACTGCCCCCCCGCCCTGCATACTGCCCCCCCGCCCTGTATACTGCCCCCCCGCCCTGTATACTGCCCCCCCGCCCTGTATACTGCCCCCCCGCCCTGTATACTGCCCCCCCGCCCTGTATACTGCCCCCCCGCCCTGTATACTGCCCCCCCGCCCTGTATACTGCCCCCCGCCCTGTATACTGCCCCCCCGCCCTGTATACTGCCCCCCCGCCCTGTATACTGCCCCCCGCCCTGTATACTGCCCCCGTCTGGACGCGGATGATCCCAGTATACGGGGGGCGGGGTGTGAGCCCGATTTCCCGGATTAGCTGGATCTTGTCACTTCTTGTCCCCGTCGTGTTGGGGCAGACGGACTCTCTCCCGCTCAATGTTACATATTTAATGTCTGTCATCCCGAGTGCAGGGCCCGCACCCCAGCTCATCGCCGACATTAACCCCGCGTGCCCCGCTCTCCTCTACACCACGTCCCGGCCACGAGGCGTCGGCTCTGCAGACACGGCCGCTTCCCTCTGCATGGAGTGACACCCGGTGGGATCAGAGTTTTGGCATCGGTCTTGTTCCCACCATAATTTCTTTTCTTGTGTCTTCTGACCTACAGGGAATCTCTCCAGCCTGAACCGCCTCGGACTGCGCTACAACCGGCTATCGGCGATCCCGCGATCCCTGGCGAAATGCAGCGAACTGGACGAGCTCAACCTGGAGAACAACAATATATCCACATTACCGGAGGTGAGAACCGCGCGGAGCACAAGAGCCCCCGAGAGACCATCGATCACCAGGAGTTTCCTATATAACCTAAAGCCACTGCTACACTGGCACTATCGGGTTGATTCTATACATACAGTGCTATACTGGCACTATCGGGTTGATTCTATATATACAGTGCTATACTGGCACTATCAGGCTGATTCTATACATTCAGTGCTATACTGGCACTATCAGGCTGATTCTATACATACAGTGCTATACTGGCACTATCAGGCTGATTCTATACATACAGTGCTATACTGGCACTATCAGGCTGAGTCTATACATACAGTGCTATACTGGCACTATCAGGCTGAGTCTATACATACAGTGCTATACTGGCACTATCAGGCTGAGTCTATACATACAATGCTACACTGGCACTATCGGGCTGATTCTATACATACAGTGCTACACTGGCACTATCGGGCTGATTCTATATATACAGTGCTATACTGGCACGATCAGGCTGATTCTATACATACAGTGCTATACTGGCACGATCAGGCTGATTCTCTACATACAGTGCTATACTGGCACTATCGGGCTGATTCTATATATACAGTGCCAGTATAGCACTGTATATATAGAATCAGCCCGATAGTGCCAGTATAGCACTGTATATCAGGCTGAGTCTATACATACAGTGCTATACTGGCACTATCAGGCTGAGTCTATACATACAGTGCTATACTGGCACTATCGGGCTGATTCTATATTTACAGTGCTATACTGGCACTATCAGGCTGATTCTATACATACAGTGCTATACTGGCACTATCAGGCTGATTCTATACATACAGTGCTATACTGACACTATCAGGCTGAGTCTATACATACAGTGCTATACTGGCATTATTGGGCTGATTTTATATATACAGTGCTATACTGGCACTATCGGGCTGATTCTATATATACAGTGCTATACTGGCACTATCAGGCTGAGTCTATACATACAGTGCTACACTGGCACTATCGGGCTGATTTTATATATACAGTGCTATACTGGCACTATCAGGCTGATTCTGTACATACAGTGCTATACTGGTGCTATCAGGCTGATTCTATACATACAGTGCTATACTGGCACGATCAGGCTGATTCTATACATACCTTTGTTAGCTCGGATGTATGTATAGAATCAGTCTGATAGTGCCAGTATAGCACTGTATGTATAGAATCAGCCTGATAGCGCCAGTATACCACTGTATGTATAGAATCAGCCTGATAGCGCCAGTATAGCACTGTATGTATAGAATCAGCCTGATAGTGCCAGTATAGCATTGTATGTATAGAATCCGCATGATAGTGCCAGTATAGCACTGTATGTATAGAATCAGCCTGATAGTGCCAGTATAGCACTGTAAATATAGAATCAGCCCGATAGTGCCAGTGTAGCACTGTATGTATAGAATCAGCCTGATAGCGCCAGTATAGCGCTGTATGTATAGAATCAGCCTGGTAGTGCCAGTATAGCACTGTATGTATAGAATCAGCCTGATAGTGCCAGTATAGCACTGTATGTATAGAATCAGCCTGATAGCGTCAGTATAGCACTGTATGTATAGAATCAGCCTGATAGCGTCAGTATAGCACTGTATGTATAGAATCAGCCTGATAGCGTCAGTATAGCACTGTATGTATAGAATCAGCCTGATAGCGTCAGTATAGCACTGTATGTATAGACTCAGCCTGATAGTGCCAGTATAGCACTGTATGTATAGAATCAGCCTGATAGCGTCAGTATAGCACTGTATGCATAGAATCAGCCTGATAGTGCCAGTTTAGCACTGTATGTATAGAATCAGCCTGATAGTGCCAGTATAGCACTGTATGTATAGAATCAGCCTGATAGCGTCAGTATAGCACTGTATGTATAGAATCAGCCTGATAGCGTCAGTATAGCACTGTATGTATAGACTCAGCCTGATAGCGCCAGTATAGCACTGTATGTATAGAATCAGCCTGATAGCGCCAGTATAGCACTGTATGCATAGAATCAGCCTGATAGCGTCAGTATAGCACTGTATGTATAGACTCAGCCTGATAGCGCCAGTATAGCACTGTATGCATAGAATCAGCCTGATAGCGTCAGTATAGCACTGTATGTATAGACTCAGCCTGATAGCGCCAGTATAGCACTGTATGTATAGAATCAGCCTGATAGCGCCAGTATAGCACTGTATGTATAGAATCAGCCTGATAGTGCCAGTATAGCACTGTATTTATAGAATCAGCCTGATAGTGCCAGTATAGCACTGTATGTATAGAATCAGCCTGATAGCGTCAGTATAGCACTGTATGTATAGAATCAGCCTGATAGCGCCAGTATAGCACTGTATGTATAGAATCAGCCTGATAGTGCCAGTATAGCATTGTATGTATAGAATCCGCATGATAGTGCCAGTATAGCACTGTATGTATAGAATCAGCCTGATAGTGCCAGTATAGCACTGTAAATATAGAATCAGCCCGATAGTGCCAGTGTAGCACTGTATGTATAGAATCAGCCTGATAGCGCCAGTATAGCGCTGTATGTATAGAATCAGCCTGATAGTGCCAGTATAGCACTGTATGTATAGAATCAGCCTGATAGTGCCAGTATAGCACTGTATGTATAGAATCAGCCTGATAGCGTCAGTATAGCACTGTATGCATAGAATCAGCCTGATAGTGCCAGTTTAGCACTGTATGTATAGAATCAGCCTGATAGTGCCAGTATAGCACTGTATGTATAGAATCAGCCTGATAGCGTCAGTATAGCACTGTATGTATAGAATCAGCCTGATAGCGTCAGTATAGCACTGTATGTATAGACTCAGCCTGATAGCGCCAGTATAGCACTGTATGTATAGAATCAGCCTGATAGCGCCAGTATAGCACTGTATGCATAGAATCAGCCTGATAGCGTCAGTATAGCACTGTATTTATAGAATCAGCCTGATAGCGCCAGTATAGCACTGTATGTATAGAATCAGCCTGATAGTGCCAGTATAGCACTGTATTTATAGAATCAGCCTGATAGTGCCAGTATAGCACTGTATGTATAGAATCAGCCTGATAGCGCCAGTATAGCACTGTATGTATAGAATCAGCCTGATAGTGCCAGTATAGCACTGTATTTATAGAATCAGCCTGATAGTGCCAGTATAGCACTGTATGTATAGAATCAGCCTGATAGCGTCAGTATAGCACTGTATGTATAGAATCAGCCTGATAGCGCCAGTATAGCACTGTATGTATAGAATCAGCCTGATAGTGCCAGTATAGCATTGTATGTATAGAATCCGCATGATAGTGCCAGTATAGCACTGTATGTATAGAATCAGCCTGATAGTGCCAGTATAGCACTGTAAATATAGAATCAGCCCGATAGTGCCAGTGTAGCACTGTATGTATAGAATCAGCCTGATAGCGCCAGTATAGCGCTGTATGTATAGAATCAGCCTGATAGTGCCAGTATAGCACTGTATGTATAGAATCAGCCTGATAGTGCCAGTATAGCACTGTATGTATAGAATCAGCCTGATAGCGTCAGTATAGCACTGTATGTATAGAATCAGCCTGATAGCGCCAGTATAGCACTGTATGTATAGAATCAGCCTGATAGTGCCAGTATAGCACTGTATTTATAGAATCAGCCTGATAGTGCCAGTATAGCACTGTATGTATAGAATCAGCCTGATAGCGCCAGTATACCACTGTATGTATAGAATCAGCCTGATAGCGCCAGTATAGCACTGTATGTATAGAATCAGCCTGATAGTGCCAGTATAGCATTGTATGTATAGAATCCGCATGATAGTGCCAGTATAGCACTGTATGTATAGAATCAGCCTGATAGTGCCAGTATAGCACTGTAAATATAGAATCAGCCCGATAGTGCCAGTGTAGCACTGTATGTATAGAATCAGCCTGATAGCGCCAGTATAGCGCTGTATGTATAGAATCAGCCTGATAGTGCCAGTATAGCACTGTATGTATAGAATCAGCCTGATAGTGCCAGTATAGCACTGTATGTATAGAATCAGCCTGATAGCGTCAGTGTAGCACTGTATGTATAGAATCAGCCTGATAGCGCCAGTATAGCGCTGTATGTATAGAATCAGCCTGATAGTGCCAGTATAGCACTGTATGTATAGAATCAGCCTGATAGTGCCAGCATAGCACTGTATGTATAGAATCAGCCTGATAGCGTCAGTATAGCACTGTATGTATAGAATCAGCCTGATAGCGTCAGTATAGCACTGTATGTATAGAATCAGCCTGATAGCGTCAGTATAGCACTGTATGTATAGAATCAGCCTGATAGCGTCAGTATAGCACTGTATGTATAGACTCAGCCTGATAGTGCCAGTATAGCACTGTATGTATAGAATCAGCCTGATAGTGCCAGTGTAGCACTGTATGTATAGAATCAGCCTGATAGTGCCAGTATAGCACTGTATGTATAGAATCAGCCTGATAGCGTCAGTATAGCACTGTATGTATAGAATCAGCCTGATAGCGTCAGTATAGCACTGTATGTATAGACTCAGCCTGATAGCGCCAGTATAGCACTGTATGTATAGAATCAGCCTGATAGCGCCAGTATAGCACTGTATGCATAGAATCAGCCTGATAGCGTCAGTATAGCACTGTATGTATAGACTCAGCCTGATAGCGCCAGTATAGCACTGTATGCATAGAATCAGCCTGATAGCGTCAGTATAGCACTGTATGTATAGACTCAGCCTGATAGCGCCAGTATAGCACTGTATGTATAGAATCAGCCTGATAGTGCCAGTATAGCACTGTATTTATAGAATCAGCCTGATAGCGCCAGTATAGCACTGTATGTATAGAATCAGCCTGATAGTGCCAGTATAGCACTGTATGTATAGAATCAGCCTGATAGTGGCAGTATAGCACTGTATGTATAGAATCAGCCTGATAGTGCCAGTATAGCACTGTATTTATAGAATCAGCCTGATAGTGCCAGTATAGCACTGTATGTATAGAATCAGCCTGATAGCGCCAGTATAGCACTGTATGTATAGAATCAGCCTGATAGTGCCAGTATAGCACTGTATTTATAGAATCAGCCTGATAGTGCCAGTATAGCACTGTATGTATAGAATCAGCCTGATAGCGTCAGTATAGCACTGGCTTTAGGTTCTATAGGAAAATCCTGGTGATTTGTGCGCTTTAATAAGTCTGCTTACTGTGAATGGAAGCATTTATGGTTAATATTCAGAGACGGATAACATCTGATTACAGAACTGCGAGTCTATGCTACTACAAACAAGCATTACTCACCTTGTATTATACTCCAGAGCTACACTCACTATTCTCCTAGTGTTACACAGTGACTGCACCGGCAGATTAGTGAGTGCAGCTCTGGAGTATAAGGCTATGTTCACACACTGCGTTTTTCACCTGCGTTTTTGGTCCGTTTTTGGTCCGTTTTTGCTGCAGAAATTTCTTGAGAAATTCTTGTAACCTTTCTGCAGACATTCCCCAGCAAAACCTATGGCAAAAAAAATTAGCTGTGCGTTTTTTTCTTAAGAAAATTCTTTCAGTAGATTTTCTTAAGAAAAAGAATGAGCATGTCACTTCTTTTCTGCAGCTAACTGCGTTTTTTGCCATATATAATTGGCACAATAACGCAGGGAGCAACCAGCGGTAAAAACGCACCAAAAACGCACCGAAAACGCGGCAAAAACGCAGGTGCGTTTTTGGTGCGTTTTTTAACACAGGTGCACTCTTAAGAAATTTCTTAAGAAAAATCATTTTTCTAGTGTGAACATAGCCTAATACAGGAGGTAACTCTGGATCAGTAATGTAATGTATATACACAGTGACTGCACCAGCAGAATAGTGAGTGCAGCTCTGGATTATAATACAGGAGGTACCGTATTTTTCGGACCATAAGACGCACCGGACCATAAGATGCACCCTGGTTTTAGAGGAGGAAAAAAGGAAAATAAAATTTTAAGCAAAAAATGTGGTCATGACACACTGTTATGGGGCGAGGATCTGCTGCTGACACTATTATGGGGGTAATGTCCTCAAATTCTCTACTTAGTTACCCCAGCCTGGTAATGATCCTCCTGCCTTGTATATGATCCCCATCCTTGTATATATGTACCCCATCCTGGTATATGCCCTAATCCTGCTATATACTGGCATCCTGCTATATACCCCCATCCTGCTATATACGGCCATCCTGGAAACTGCCCTCATCCTGCTATATATCCACATCCATTTGGCTATATACCCTCATCCATCCTACTATATACCCATCCATCCTGCTATATACCCCATCCATCCTGCTATATGGCCCCATCCTGCTGTATACCCCATCCTGCTATATGGCATGTATCCAGTGTCACACAAAAAAAACAAACGTTTATACTCACCTTTCCTCACTGTATGCAGCATTGCTCCTCCCCCTTTCTGTGGCGGCAGCAGCTCCGCTGGAGTGTGGAGCCGTCACCATTGTCTGCAGCATTGCTCCTCCCCCTTTCTGTGGCGGCAGCAGCTCCGCTGGAGTGTGGAGCCGTCACCATTGCTGCAGCATCGCTCCTCTTCCTGTCTGCCGGTCAGCTGAAATGCATGGAGACGTCATCACTGTGCTCACCGCTCTCTACACAGATCAGCTGGCCGGCAGACAGGAGGAGATCGCGGTGCTGCAGGGAAGTGACCTGTGAGTATACCGTAATATTCACTGCACCCAGCGCTGATGATGATGCGCAGGGGGCAGTGAATACAGCCGCACATGATCACTCCAGGCTGGAGTTGCCAGGGTTGATCTTGCAGGCCGGCTGTTAATTATGCGCGCACCCCCCCGCCCACCTGTCAGTGCCAGCTTCAGCGCTGAGGGATGATGGGCGGGAGGAGGGGCGTGCATATGGAATGAGCGGGCCCACGTAGTCATGGCAGGCGCTGCTACAGCCTGCTCGTGCCCCCGATGTCCCACTCCACCGCAGCACCCTCATTCCCTGCAGCCACATTCAGACTATAAGACACACACCCCCACTTTCCCCCTACATTTGGGGGGGAAAAAGTGCATCTTATAGTCCGAAAAATACGGTAGTTCCTTGACATTCTCTAAATAATATAAATGTAATATGTTATTTCTGAATGTGTTTATTTACTGTGCGAAATGAAGACAAGAGTTTATAATCTTGCTTGACTTTGAAACTTAACGAATTTCCTCAACGTCTTCCTCCTTCCCTTTCTCCTCCCCCTTTATATTCCCGAACTCCTTCCATTCCCACCTCCCCTCTAATACCCCTTCCCATCCACTTTTAGCCTATCCTTTTCTTCCCTTTTTTCTTCCCCTTCTTTGGTCTTTCAACAATATTTTTAAGAATGCATTTTAAATACTTCAATTACCCAGTCCCCTGTTATTATAAACTTCTTAAAATTTAATAAAGTATACAAAATACATAGTATGACAGTCAAAAACTAGTGTGTGAGTAATATTGAAAACTAGTGAAGTGCAATTACAGGTCCAAGGTGCTTGTTTGACATGTATTTAAGGAAAGTGTAATATATATCCATGTACAGTAACTCAGGATCAGTAATGTATGTACACAGTGACTGCACCAGCAGAATAGTGAGTGCAGCTCTGGAGTATAATACAGGAGGTAACTCTGGATCAGTAATGTAATGTATGTACACAGTGACTGCACCAGCAGAATAGTGAGTGCAGCTCCGGAGTATAATACAGGAGGTAACTCAGGATCAATACAGGATCAGTAATGTAATGTATGTACACAGTGACTGCACCAGCAGAATAGTGAGTGCAGCTCCGGAGTATAATACAGGAGGTAACTCAGGATCAATACAGGATCAGTAATGTAATGTATGTACACAGTGACTGCACCAGCAGAATAGGGAGTGCAGCTCCGGAGTATAATACAGGAGGTAACTCAGGATCAATACAGGATCAGTAATGTAATGTATGTACACAGTGACTGCACCAGCAGAATAGGGAGTGCAGCTCTGGAGTATAATACAGGAGGTAACTCAGGATCAGTAATGTAATGTATGTACATAGTGACTGCACCAGCAGAATAGTGAGTGCAGCTCTGGAGTATAATACAGGAGGTAACTCAGGATCAGTAATGTAATGTATGTACATAGTGACTGCACCAGCAGAATAGTGAGTGCAGCTCTGGAGTATAATACAGGAGGTAACTCAGGATCAGTAATGTAATGTATGTACACAGTGACTGCACCAGCAGAATAGTGAGTGCAGCTCCGGGGTATAATACAGGAGGTAACTCAGGATCAGTACAGGATCAGTAATGTATGTACACAGTGACTGCATCGGCAGAATAGTGAGTGCAGCTCTGGAGTATAATACAGGAGGTACAGTAATGTAATGAATGTACACAGTGACTGCTCCAGCAGAATAGTGAGTGCAGCTCTGGAGTGTAATACAGCAGGTAACTCAGGATCAGTAATGTATGTACACAGTGACTGCACCAGCAGAATAGTGAGTGCAGCTCTGCAGTATAATACAGGAGGTAACTCAGGATCGGTAATGTAATGTATGTACACAGTGACTGCACCAGCAGAATAGTGAGTGCAGCTCTGGAGTATAATGCAGGATAAGCTGTGGCTGTGCGGTTTTGCCCCTTATTTCCATGCTGTGATTTCTGTAAGCGGTGGTGGTGTTTCGCGCTCTCCTGGCTCCGCTTTCCTCGCACTTTTCTCGTAGGTGCAGCAGTTACTGAGATCACGGGGAGTTGGATTTGCTACAAATGGCTTCATAAATGAGTGATGATTGCAGCAATTGCCGGCATTTCTTCCTTTCTGTAATCGCGGCTGAACGCTGGATCTGCGGCTACGGATGGGGCGCGCTGCTGATGCTGCTGCTGCTCGTCCTCCACCCCCTATGCACGATTTTTGGGTAACCTGTTTTAGCGTCGCCTCACGCTGCCGGTTTAACCCTTTCTGCATTTGCATTTTCAGCGTTCAGTCTCATGTTATTCGGTTCTCTGCAGCATTTATGGGGTCACAAATCGGCTTTGTGCATTTTCCTTCAGGTGGAGGCAGACTGGGAATGAAAGGTTACGTGGACTTAGTAGCCTGGGATTTCACATGTTAACGCTTCCATTTACTGACAGCTAGCAGAGGTCGTGCTGTGCACTGCAATCATCCTCATCCGCTTATGTCTGAAAGTAGCAGAAATTTCTTTTATTTTTTGGGGGGTTTTTTTGCAATTTTTAAATTCTTAGATTTTTTTTTTTTGTAATTTTTTCCAAGGCAATAAACCCTTCCTATGTTCACAGCTGAGCTTTTGGTACAATGTATTGGAGTGGGCGATCAGAAACCGTTCTGCTAGACTAGACTAGATCTGCCCGGGGAAGGGGGGAATATAAATCATAGTTTCCATTCACTGACATGGAGCAGAGTCTTTGGAAAGTGTCAATGCTGCAGATAATGGAAAGTGTCCGCCGCTCGTTAACCCTTTGTGTCTCCGTCTCAGGGCCTCCTCTCCAGCCTTGTGAAAGTGACCAGCCTGACCCTGGCCAGGAACTGTTTCCAGTCTTACCCCGTGGGGGGACCCTCCCAGTTTTCCACGATCTACTCCCTCAATATGGAGCATAATCGCATTAATAAAATCCCGTTTGGAATTTTTTCCCGAGCGAAAGTATTAAGTAAGCTGAACATGAAGGTGAGTGCACGCCGGCGAACCGCGTCCCTGCCCCGCGCCATGCGGGATGTGCTGCCGGTGACAGCCGCCGTGTCGGTCATTACGTTTTGCATTTGCACCATACACATGTAGTTATATCCTCACCTTCCTGGGATAAAGCTCCGATCACCGCCGCGGGTGTAAAGCGGGTCTGCACAGGGGACACAAGTAGCGGGCAACTTTTTTTCCATCGCAGACTTTTCCCCGCGCAGCGGCAAAAATCCAAGCTTCTATTTTCTGTAGTGCGGGATCGGGAGGCAGTGACCCCTATTTATATACCAGGGGTGCGGACTGATGTAGGAAATGACGCAGATCTGAGGGCTGTAGTTATAATCCACATCAAATGCCACATTGTGTTAACGGGACCGAAGCATCACAGGGACGACAGCCGACAGCGTGACCCCGCAGGCCATAGATTATCACACATATAGATGGAGACGTCCTCACACCCAACGATGAAAGGTCAAGGAAGAAATAATACACCTTTTTCAGATTAAAGTAAAATTTATTTATTTTTTTATTTATTAATATATATGTTATTTTTTTTTTTTATAGAATTTATATTTCCGATTTATTCACTGATTGGAAGTCACTGTGGCAGACAGATTTTATATGTACTGCTTAAAGGGAACCGGTCACCAGATTTGGCGACTATAAGCCGCGTCCACCACCAGTGAGCTCTTATATACAGTGTTCTGGAATACTGTATATAACAGCCCAGGCCGCTCTGTAGAATGTAAAAAAAAACACTTTTATGACAGTCACCTACAGTGGATTGGTCCGATGGGTATCGCTGCTCTCCGGTCCAGCGCCTCCTCTCCGGGCCGCCGCCTCCTCCTCTCTGCTCTCCGGGCCGCCGCCTCCTCCTCTCTGCTCTCCGGGCCGCCGCCTCCTCCTCTCTGCTCTCCGGGCCGCCGCCTCCTCCTCTCTGCTCTCCGGGCCGCCGCCTCCTCCTCTCTGCTCTCCGGGCCGCCGCCTCCTCCTCTCTGCTCTCCGGGCCGCCGCCTCCTCCTCTCTGCTCTCCGGGCCGCCGCCTCCTCCTCTCTGCTCTCCGGGCCGCCGCCTCCTCCTCTCTGCTCTCCGGGCCGCCGCCTCCTCCTCTCTGCTCTCCGGGCCGCCGCCTCCTCCTCTCTGCTCTCCGGGCCGCCGCCTCCTTCTCTCTGCTCTCCGGGCCACCGCCGCCTCCTCCTCTCTGCTCTCCGGGCCACCGCCGCCTCCTCCTCTCTGCTCTCCGGGCCGCCGCCTCCTCTCTGCTCTCCGGGCCGCCTCCTCCTCTCTGCTCTCCGGGCCGCCGCCGCCTCCTCCTCTCTGCTCTCCGGGCCGCCGCCGCCTCCTCCTCTCTGCTCTCCGGGCGGCCGCCGCCTCCTCCTCTCTGCTCTCCGGGCGGCCGCCGCCTCCTCCTCTCTGCTCTCCGGGCGGCCGCCGCCTCCTCTCTGCTCTCCGGGCCGCCGCCGCCTCCTCCTCTCTGCTCTCCGGGCCGCCGCCGCCTCCTCCTCTCTGCTCTCCGGGCCGCCGCCGCCTCCTCCTCTCTGCTCTCCGGACCGCCGCCGCCTCCTCCTCTCTGCTCTCCGGACCGCCGCCGCCTCCTCCTCTCTGCTCTCCGGGCTGCCGCCGCCGCCTCCTCCTCTCTGCTCTCCGGGCCGCCGCCGCCTCCTCCTCTCTGTTCTCCGGGCCACCGCCGCCTCCTCCTCTCTGCTCTCCGGGCCGCCGCCGCCGCCTCCTCCTCTCTGCTCTCCGGGCCGCCGCCGCCTCCTCCTCTCTGCTCTCTGGGCTGCCGCCGCCGCCTCCTCCTCTCTGCTCTCCGGGCCGCCGCCGCCTCCTCCTCCTCTCTGCTGCGATCTCCATCCTTTTTCTACTTAGTTTAGTATGAATGATGTGTCCTACGTAATCCACACGAGCTGGCATTAAGGGCCTGCGCAGGTGCACTATGATCTGCACTGCTGAGGGCAGATCAAAGTACTGTAATGCTCATGCGCGAGGAAAGGTTAGACCGCCTGCGCATGCGCACTACAATACTTTGATCTGCCCTGAGCAATGCAGATCAAAGTGCACCTGCGCAGGCCCTTACTGCCGGCTCGTGTGGATGACATAGGATGCGTCCTGTACCCAGGCTTCAGAAGGAGGAGGACGGCGATCGCAGCAGAGAGGAGGTGCCAGACCGGAGACCAGCAATGCCCTTTGGACCGGACTGCACCCTAGGTGAGTATTATTATAAAAGTGTTTTTTTTACATTAAACAGTGCGGCATGGACTCATATATACAGTATTCTATAAGGCTGTATATAAGAGCTCACTGGTGGTGACCGCAGCTTATAGGGGCCAGATCTGGTGACAGGTTCCCTTTTTAATGTGCCGTTTTTATACAAACTTTTATTTTAGGCATAAAAGATTTTTGGTTTTGACTAAATTATACTTTTTGTTGCAAATGAAAAATGTGCAAAAATGAACGTATGTTTTAAAATTCGACATGCTTCTTAAATTGCATTTGAGCCCCAAAAATAAAAAACACCTGATATCCCATAGAACATAATGGGCACATGTCAGTTAGTGAAATGGACAGACTCGGACTTGAAGCCGAGGCCTAAACTGTGAAATGTGGGAAGGTAAAAGGTTTCGCTGAAATGGATTATTGACCCCGGATCAGAGCCGCGTGGCTTCCTCAGTCACACCCCTCCTCAGTCACACCCCTCCTCAGTCACACCCCTCCTCAGTCACACCCCTCCTCAGTCACACCCCTCCTCAGTCACACCCCTCCTCAGTCACACCCCTCCTCAGTCACACCCCTCCTCAGTCACACCCCTCCTCAGTCACACCCCTCCTCAGTCACACCCCTCCTCAGTCACACCCCTCCTCAGTCACACCCCTCCTCAGTCACACCCCTCCTCAGTCACACCCCTCCTCAGTCACACCCCTCCTCAGTCACACCCCTCCTCAGTCACACCCCTCCTCAGTCACACCCCTCCTCAGTCACACCCCTCCTCAGTCACACCCCTCCTCAGGGGTCTCGCTGTGTATTCCCAAGATCTTGTAGGACCCCGCAGTTTGTGACTTTGTAGCCATTGAGCCCCTGATTGTATCCAGTCACTGAGTAACGGGGTGGCCAGTAGAGGGTCTTCATACCTCTATGATGAGATTAATCCCCCCTCCCATAAATGATCATATCAGTTATCAGGACTGATCTCTGGGGTGCGGGCATTCGGCACCGAGCAGAACTTGACCAGTGATCCTCTCTATCCCCCAGGACAATCAGCTGACGTCTTTGCCCCTGGACTTCGGGACGTGGACAAGCATGGTGGAGCTGAACCTGGCTACTAACCAGCTGACAAAGATCCCAGAAGACGTGTCCGGCCTGGTCTCCATTGAGGTGAGTAGCGGACCCTGGTTGCATGGTGGTTGGTGGAGGACACTCTCATAATCGTCCTGCTCTTCTGAACCTGATGCCTCTTTTGTTTTCCAGGTCTTAATCCTGTCAAACAATCTATTAAAGAAGCTTCCTCACGGCATCGGAAACCTGCGCAAACTGCGGGAGCTGGACCTGGAGGAAAACAAACTGGAGTCACTGCCTAACGAGATTGCCTACCTGAAAGACCTGCAGGTGAGGCGGCTGCTGCCCGTGGCGGCTGAGAGAGGGCGGGCGGCCCCTGCCCGTGGCGGCTGAGAGAGGGCGGGCGGCCGCTGCCCGTGGCGGCTGAGAGAGGGCGGGCGGCCGCTGCCCATGGCGGCTGAGAGAGGGCGGGCGGCCCCTGCCCGTGGCGGCTGAGAGAGGGCGGGCGGCCCCTGCCCGTGGCGGCTGAGAGGGAGAGGCCCTTACTCTCTGTAGTCTTGGCATCTGCTCTCAGACAAAATTCTATGGCCCCCCCCAATAAACCATACAGTGAAACCATCACACAACGCCATCAAGGCCTTTGTGGATCACATTCTTGGCATGCATATTTCTTATACAGAGCTCCAAATCCCCTGCATGATACTGTTGGTCATTTTTACTTTTTACCTTGCAGGATATTGGACTAGACCGGTCAGCAGGCAGAGTTACTATGATGTAACTCTGGTACCAGTCACTTGTGGAGGGAGTGCCCTGTGCGCTGTGTGACTCTCAAAACGCTATAGACTCCGCTGGACATATTTTTATTGCATTTTCTGTATTTCTAGAACTATTAGACATTTGCAATCGCTTTTAATTAAGATTTTGCCACCATTTTTCCCTTGCACCTTGTATGCAGTACAATACAGTGCATGCTGCTCAGTGCTGTTCTGAGCTCAATCTGTGGCTCCTCTCTTCTCCTGAACATAATCTAAGCTCAAATGTAATCAAAAGAAGTAAGATTCTGGCTGATTATAAGGTCTGTCTCACGCCACACTGTGGTGTACATAAAGTCATCAGATGGGATCAGTACTGAACAGCCTCCAGCAGCTTGCAGTGTTTTGTAACTCATGCAGGCGGCAGAAGAAAAGTGGTACAAAATATTGAATTAAAACTACAAATCTGTTTCTACAGGTACATACAGTGCAATAAAAAGGTCTTTCAGAGGTGACCAAATTTTAATTTTATGGTATAAGCAGAACTCTGTGGCTTCCTAAGCTCCTGCCCAAGTGCAGGCAAATTCAATGGCATTATTTTTTTTCTGTTTTTTAAAGACAATCAATAGACAAATGATTGTGGAATCTTAATATATTTTATATCCAGACCCCTCTGTCCCTTCCTGACAATTTCCTGGGGGAACAAGTGAATCTCGCATGTCAGGTAGTTGGTCGATCCCAAATTTAATGTCTGGTTTCCCAGAATGTCCTCCATTGAGCGCGTCCAGCCGCCCGGTAATACGTGTGTTTTGATGTCTTCATTGCTCTGACAGTAAAGGTAATTTTATTTTTTTACCAGAAATTGGTGCTCACAAACAATCAGCTGACAACTTTGCCGAGAGGGATCGGCCACCTAACGAACCTGACGCACCTCGGTCTCGGGGAAAACCTCCTGACGCATCTTCCAGAGGAGATCGGTGAGTGGAGATCATATGTCCAGAGGGGTCAGTAAGAAAAGTGTAACACCGGCAGTCCTATGTAACACCACAGATAACACAGTGATATGAGTACAGATAATGTAGTAGATGTCACCTGCAGTCCTATGTAACACCACAGATAACACAGTAATATCTCTGAATACAGATAATGTAGGAGATGTCACCTGCAGTCCTATGTAACACCACAGATAACACAGTGATATCTCTGAGTACAGATAATGTAGTAGATGTCACCTGCAGTCCTATGTAACACCACAGATAACACAGTGATATCTCTCGGAGTACAGATAATGTAGTAGATGTCACCTGCAGTCCTATGTAACACCACAGATAACACAGTGATATCTAAGTACAGATAATGTAGTAGATGTCACCTGCAGTCCTTTGTAACACCACAGATAACCGTGATATCTCTGAGTACAGATAATGTAGTAGATGTCACCTGCAGTCCTATGTAACATCACAGATAACACAGTGATATCTCGGAGTACAGATAATGTAGTAGATGTCACCTGCAGTCCTATGGAACACCACAGATAACACAGTGATATCTCGGAGTACAGATAATGTAGTAGATGTCACCTGCAGTCCTATGTAACACCACAGATAACACAGTGATATCTCGGAGTACAGATAATGTAGTAGATGTCACCTGCAGTCCTATGGAACACCACAGATAACACAGTGATATCTTGGAGTACAGATAATGTAGTAGATGTCACCTGCAGTCCTATGTTAAAAGAAAAAGGTTTTGGTACTGTGTTAGCCAGTTGAAAAATGATTGATTGCTTTCCTGTCCCAGGAATCTTATAGTCCCTTCTGTGTGTTGGGGATCTGTATCCGGTCTTCTGTCTCTACATGAGCGCAGGTTTTGCAGCTCTTTACATTGCAAGGATAAGTTCCTCTTCCTCAGACTCAGACACACCAAAAGGAACTTATCCTTGCAATGTAAAGAGCTGCAAAACCTGCGCTCATGTAGAGACCAAAGACTGGATACAGATCCCCAACACACAGAAGGGACTATAAGATTCCTGGGACATTCACATGTTCCTCCTCCAACGCGGTGTACTTAATCCTGTGCACTATATGTCCTATTGGGGGCCTCTATGTTGGAGAAACAGGACAGAGACTGAGAGCAAGGATCAGATCTCACCGCCACACAATTACAGACAAAAAAATCCATTTACCTGTGGCCAAACATTTCTGTGCTTCAGGACACAACCTAAACCACATGAAAGTTGTCATATTAAAAGGCAACTTCAGATCACAGAGCCATCGCAGGGTCTGGGAATACAAATTCATTACAATGTTTAACTTTGCGGACACAGGACTCGACCTCTCAGGTGGATTTATGACTCATTACAAAATCTGAGAGGTCAGCTCCAGAGACTAAGAGGGCACCAGGCCTCTGATCCTACATGGATATTGGGACAATAAAACTCACACCACTAATCAAAGCTAATTAAGTATTCACTTTCCAAGCTCAGTGTTTGTTTATATAAATGTCCTTTTACTATGCATCGCTCTGCCCTGTTTTGTGTGCATATATTTGTGTTTCTTCAGATATTTTGTCATACCATGCCTGATGAAGAGACCCGAGATGTCTCGAAAGCTTGCTTTATAACATCATATTTTATTTTTATTTTAGTTAGCCATTAAAAGGTATCACAACTACAAAATTTTAATTTTGTTTCTCTCACTGAGAGCAATCAATCAATCTGCAGTCCTATGTAACACCAGTGTTCTCTTCTCTTTTTTTCCAGGTACATTGGAGAACCTAGAGGAGCTGTATCTGAATGACAACCCCAATCTTCACGGTCTGCCCTTCGAGCTGGCCCTGTGCAGCAAGTTGTCAATCATGAGTATTGAGAACTGTCCCCTCAGCCACCTCCCCCCGCAGATCGTGGCCGGGGGTCCGTCCTTTATCATCCAGTTCCTGAAGATGCAGGGTCCTTATCGTGCCATGGTGTAATAATGCAAGTCCCACACACTGTACAGACCGCGTTCATGTCGTTTCCATGTATATATCTATATCCCGGGCGGCCGCTGTAGACTGCGCTCATGTTTCTGTTTACATATGAGATCTGTATATGTAATGAAAGACGGCAGATTTAATAAGACGCATTACGTGTTTTTGCTAATAGAGGAATCATAGCCATTTAGATTTTTTTTATTATGTAAGAAAATATCAATCGCTTGTCAGATTTTTTTTTTTTTTCTTTTGCTGAATTTAATGTATTTTTTTTTTTTTTTTTGTATATACAGTATATATATATTTTTTTTAAGGTCATTGTTACCCGGATTTCCAGCACGGTTTTTAAGAGTCGCCGATATTATTTTGGCAGTGATCGCGGCGGTCAGGATTCTGTGTTACCATTGGAGCCCATTATGTCATGTGGATAAAAAAAAAAAGTCAAAAATCAGAATGGTTAACGGTTTGTGAGGTTTTTTTTTGTTTTTTTTCTTCCCTGTCTGAGCATACATACACGAGCATACACGAGCCGGCATCTGGTACGTGACTCACATCTACTCTAACTTATTATGTGAATTTTTTTTCTTTCATTATTTACTGTTTGGGTGAATCACTGTTTTGCTTAAAGGGATTGTCTAGATTTAAAAACAATTTTTTTTTTTTTTTTAACATGGCGCCTCTTGTCCGCAGGTGCTATATGGTATTGCAGCTCGGCCCTTCAGTTGAGCCAGGATGTAATACCAGCATCACCCATGCACAGGCGTGGCACTGTTTTTCGGATTTATTTTTTTTTTTAATCCTGGGGAACCCAATTAATATTAACCTCTGTGTCGTCTGACTTTTTTTTTTTTTCTTTTCTGTTTCTACTTATTAAAGGGAAGACATTCAATCTGGATATGAACAGGGATCCCGGGCCCGTCATAAAGTACGAGATCATGGCACCATTTTTCATTCTTGCACCCACTCTTCATATCAAATATCCAGATTTTTTTTGTTGTTTTTTTTTTTTTGTTATATCTTTTTATTTTTTTATTTTTTTTTTATATTTTGTTATATTTTTTGCAGTCCAGGCCCCTTTTTTATTTGTACTTTTTATACAATTCTTGACGTTGATGATGGCGGACAGTCGGCCGTTATACGCACATTGGCGCCCGTTGCTTTACATACTCTCGCACCCTGTGGATTACTCTCCATGATGGCCGCACGAGCCTCCGATATCCGCAGTCCGATATTTCACAGCGTCTGTCCCTTGTAAAAGCTTCATCTCAGTGCCGAAAAATACCGCACCTATGCGTGTACCGAGTGCGTTTTTTCACAGTTTCTGAAATATTTCCATATTCTATTCCTCGTAATAACAAACCACACTTATGTGCAAAAGCCACACTTGGCGCCGCCACCTTTAATTTTAAGGGTCGCTCCTTCCGAGTCTGAGTTGCTACTTAGCTTTCATTGACTTCACTTTTGCAATTTGGACAGACGCGTTTCTCATTCCCCAATACCCTGGCCCATTAACCGCCAACCATACTGGGTGAACCCTCAGTGTGTCGGGGGCTGGTGCATGATGGGAGTTGTAGTTCTGTTGCTGTTGAATAACAGGAGACAATAAATCACATTTTGCAGAGTCTGGATCCTTCTGAAAGCGATTGCTTTCTTTTATCAGCTCTTTTCCTCACTTCTCGTTTTTTGCTGACACATATTGTTTTTTCTTTTCTGCTGCTCCTGTGCCTGCTGAGGACATTCAGTATGGCCGCCGAGGTCATATATGTCCCATTATTTCTATAGATGTGTCAGGACAGCAACCTCACACTGGATAAGTGGAGCTCATGTGCCTCTGTTCCTGTGCAGCAACATACAGACGTCACCCACGCGTTTTATAGTCACCAACGTTCACAATGGAAGTGGATGAAGGAATGGTTTGTGGTCTGTATCTTCTTGATTACTGATGAGCGGGCACTACCATGCTTTGGTGCTCTGTACTCATAACTAGTGATGAGCGGGCACTACCATGCTCGGGTGCTCAGTACTGGTAACTAGTGATGAGCGGGCACTACCATGCTTTGGTGCTCTGTACTCATAACTAGTGATGAGCGGGCACTACCATGCTCGGGTGCTCAGTACTGGTAACTAGTGATGAGTGGTCACTACCATGCTCAGATGCTCTGTACTGGTAACTAGTGATGAGCGGGCACTACCATGCTCAGGTGCTCTGTACTGGTAACTAGTGATGAGCGGGCACTACCATGCTCGGGTGCTCAGTACTGGTAACTAGTGATGAGTGGGCACTACCATGCTCAGGTGCTCAGTACTCGTAACTAGTGATGAGCGGGCACTACCATGCTCGGGTGCTCAGTACTGGTAACTAGTAATGAGTGGGCACTACCATGCTCAGGTGCTCAGTACTGGTAACTAGTGATGAGCGGGCACTACCATGCTCGGGTGCTCAGTACTGGTAACTAGTGATGAGCGGGCACTACCATGCTCGGGTGCTCAGTACTGGTAACTAGTGATGAGTGGGCACTACCATGCTCAGGTGCTCAGTACTGGTAACTAGTGATGAGCGGGCACTACCCTGCTCGGGTGCTCTGTACTGGTAACTAGTGATGAGCGGGCACTACCATGCTCAGGTGCTCTGTACTGGTAACTAGTGATGAGCAGGCCAACTCATCATTAGTTACGAGTACCGAGCACCCGAGCATGGTAGTGCCCGCTCATCACCAGTGTATGGGGGGTGGTGGGGGTGCAGTGTATGGGGGGGGGGGGTGCACTGTATGGGGGTGGTGCAGTGTATGGGGGTGGGTGGGGGTGTAGTGTATGGGGGGTGGGGGTGCAGTGTATGGGGGGGGGTGGGGGCGCAGCGTATGGGGGGCGCAGCATATGGGGGGGCACAGCATATGGGGGGGCGCAGTGCAACCAACAGCACTCTGCCTCCGCCGCTCAGTGGAGTTGTATCCCTCACGTTCTCCTTTATGCCGGGTGTCATTGGCGGCTGCACAGCTTTTCGGCGCCTTCCCCGGATGCCGGTTGGGAGCTCCGTGTGATACAGACGAGATGGGTTTGTAAATATCATGTAATTTTAATGACGGGGGCAGGGTGCGGTGTAAGTGATAATGACATCATGGGCATTAGGCAGAGTGCGCCCGCAGAGAGGGAAGCAAATTACCCTCTGGATATCTTTTAATTTTATTTTTTTTCCTTATTTTTGCAATAATATCACATTTCTTGGGCCCATTAAGTGCTGAAAGCTTCTGGAAGTGACGCTAAGTGCTCATTAGTCGCTGTAAAGTGCTGCACAGGAAGCGGCACATGACCGCCAGCCGGGGTGGGGTTTGGTTTTGTTCAGCCACCATTGCATTAATGATCTTTTTGTCAGATGTATACCGCGCACACGTCGTCACCGCCATACACCGGCTTCTGTTATCCGAGCTCGTGGCCATACAGCGATGGTTAGTTTGGTGCACGTTGGTGCACTATCTGATCCTTGGAAAGCTGGGTGGCTGCTCTCCAGGACCCATCCTATCCCACAAATACACAGGAGCCAAAGGTCACTGTATAAGCAACTGATGTTTACCACTCAGGGGTCTGAGAAAGCTGGGTGGCCGCCGTACAGAGGATTTCAATTTTTTTTCTTTTTTTACGACTTGTTGCCAAATTAATCCTGCAATTGTGACCCCTTTCTTTGTGCCATTAAACCCCACAGCCAAATCTTAGTGCCAGCAGCGTGCGGCTCCCTGCCAAACCTGAGCCGATGGTCTCGCATCTATTCAGCTTCTGTTGCAAGCCTCATGCGGCATGCTGGGAGTTGTAGTTTTGCGGCATGCTGGGAGTTGTAGTTTTGCGGCATGCTGGGAGTTGTAGTTTTGCAGTGTAGTGAAAAGGCCAATATATCAGGAGAGAATTGGCTGAGCTGGCCGTGTGCTGCACAGAGCCGGAAGATGAATCTCCTGACCCCCATCACAACCACCCCCCCACCCCCGTCCATTCTTAACTAACTCCCACTGGCAAAAGGATCCATCAACAGCAAAGCAACGTCTGTCTGGCCGGGTCATTCTGCCCACGGCTGTCCTCACTCCTGCATGAGGCCAGCAGACAGCCGGGCTCTGCCCCTCTCAGGCCAGCAGACAGCCGGGCTCTGCCCCTCTCAGGCCAGCAGACAGCCGGGCTCTGCCCCTCTCAGGCCAGCAGACAGCCGGGCGCTGCCCCTCTCAGGCCAGCAGACAGCCGGGCGCTGCCCCTCTCAGGCCAGCAGACAGCCGGGCGCTGCCCCTCTCAGGCCAGCAGACAGCCGGGCGCTGCCCCTCTCAGGCCAGCAGACAGCCGGGCGCTGCCCCTCTCAGGCCAGCAGACAGCCGGGCGCTGCCCCTCTCAGGCCAGCAGACAGCCGGGCGCTGCCCCTCTCAGGCCAGCAGACAGCCGGGCGCTGCCCCTCTCAGGCCAGCAGACAGCCGGGCGCTGCCCCTCTCAGGCCAGCAGACAGCCGGGCTCTGCCCCTCTCAGGCCAGCAGACAGCCGGTCTCTGCCCCTCTCAGGCCAGCATCGGGCGTTCGCTGTTGCCTTTGCTGTAGGATTGTGTGATGATGACCTGTTCTCTCATCTCACTCAATGCTCTGCAGCTTACAGCTCTCCTGGGTGTCCTAAAACTACAACCCCCATCATAGCCTACTGAGGAGGAGTTTCTCCACCACTCACATAGTAATGTACTGCAGAGTGTTGTGTAGTAGGGCAAGGGGTGCTTTTAAAGTGATCTCCCAGCCTCCAGAGCTGCACTCACTATTCTGCTGGTGCAGTCACTGTGTACATACATTACTGATACTTAGTTACAACCTGCATTATACTCCAGAGCAGCACTCACTATTTTGCTTATGGAGTCACAGTGTACATACATTATATTACTTATCCTGTATTATACTCCAGAGCTGCACTCACTATTTTTCTCATGCAGTCAATGTTCATACATTACATATCTTTAGTTACATCCTGTATTATATTCCAGAGCTGCACTCACTATTCCGCTGATAGTCATTATATACATACATGACATTACTGATCCGGAATTATATCCTGTATTATACTGCAGAGCTGCACTCACTATTTTGAAGTGACTGCAGTTCTTGAGAATAGTGAGTGCAGCTCTGGAGTATAATGCAGGAGGTAACTCCAGGATCAGTAATGTATGTACACAGTGACTGCACCAGCAGAATAGTGAGTGCAGCTCTGGAGTATAATACAGGAGGTAACTCAGGATCAGTACAGGATAAGTAATGTATGTACATAGTGAGTGCAGCTCTGGAGTATAATACCGGCTGTATCTCTGGATCAGTACAGGATAAGTAATGTATGTACATAGTGAGTGCAGCTCTGGAGTATAATACCGGCTGTATCTCTGGATCAGTACAGGATAAGTAATGTATGTACATAGTGAGTGCAGCTCTGGAGTATAATACCGGCTATATCTCGGGATCAGTGCAGGATAAGTAATGTATGTACATAGTGAGTGCAGCTCTGGAGTATAATACCGGCTGTATCTCTGGATCAGTACAGGATAAGTAATGTATGTACATAGTGAGTGCAGCTCTGGAGTATAATACCGGCTGTATCTCGGGATCAGTACCGGATAAGTAATGTATGTACATAGTGAGTGCAGCTCTGGAGTATAATACCGGCTATATCTCGGGATCAGTGCAGGATACATAGTCCCGCATTTTCCGGCCCTCTGTGGGTGGATCCTCTATATACGCCCGTATACCCCTTACTCGCGGTTGCCTGTAGCAGCTGTGTATGGACCGTCTGCTGTAGTTGGGGGATTGAGCAGACTCTCGGTGACGCATTATTAGGACTGTTTTGGCAATAACGTCTTTTTCTGCTTATTTCTGTCGTCCTTTATCCTTTTCTTCGGTCTTTTCCACGGTTCTGGATCCTTTTGTTAATGATCCCGGTTCTCCTGCCGCCGGTGCCAGTTCCCTGACCTGTATTTTCGGATCGGTGGGTTTCGTGCGGAGGGGGCAGCGGGTCCTGTGATTCACATATGACGTGTATTCTGTGCTCCAGGGACCCCCCTGACCCCCCCCGGAGTGACCTGTAACATTTGGACATTTGCACTTTTTTACGTTTGCCTCCCTCTTAATCATTGTAAATATAAATGTCAGCAAGTATCAAAATAAACATGTTCCAACTGTGCAGTGCGTCTCCTGTTATTTCGGGGGCTGGGGGGGGTGTGGGGAGGGGACTTTGAATGTCCTGTATTGGCAGTGCACTATGGGAAAAACATGGAAATTAGCTCTCATATTGCCCATAATGCAGTGCACCTGAGAGCAGTGGATTGTGGGATACCATTTACTGGTCCATATAGATGTCAGATTATCCATGGATCTCTGGATATTTGTATTCCCTTCTACTTCAATCTTAAAGGGGTTGTCTGGAATTTTTCAAGTTGGGATAACCCCTTTAAATAAGCATCACTGGCAGTTTTCTGTTTATTTACATGCAGTACAGAAAGCCGCTAATCAGTGGTGGGGGGTGCGGTTAAACAGAGCTCATGATTATCAAGCGCCACATGGCAGTAGGTCTATTAGTCCTCCAATGATAATCGTCTTCTGATAAAGCACTGATTTTAGCAAAACTACAGCCAGCAGCAAAGTTAGTGACACATCGCTGGAATCAGGGTCTCTGTCTTTACTTTATACTGCTCTCAGATGGTGGAGAAAAACCTGGTGACAGATTCCATTTAAAAATAAAAGCCTCCTAAATAATGAATGAACACTGAAAAAAAAAAAACAAATGCATCAGTAAAATGACAAATGCAAAAAGTATTATAGTAGTTATATTCTTGTACATAGGGGGCAGTATTATAGTAGTTATATTCTTGTACATAGGGGCAGTATTATAGTAGTTATATTCTTGTACATAGGGGGCAGTATTATAGTAGTTATATTCTTGTACATAGGGAGCAGTGTTATAGTAGTTATATTCTTGTACATAGGGAGCAGTATTATAGTAGTTATATTCTTGTACATAGGGAGCAGTGTTATAGTAGTTATATTCCTGTACATAGGGAGCAGTATTATAGTAGTTATATTCTTGTACATAGGGACAGTATTATAGTAGTTATATTCTTGTACATAGGGAGCAGTATTATAGTAGTAATATTCCTGTACAGAGGGGCAGTATTATAGTAGTTATATTCTTGTACATAGGGGGCAGTATTATAGTAATTATATTCTTGAACATAGGGGGCAGTATTATAGTAGTTATATTCTTGTACATAGGTAGCAGTGTTATAGTAGTTATATTCTTGTACATAGGGGCAGTATTATAGTAGTTATATTCTTGTACATAGGGAGCAGTATTATAGTAGTAATATTCCTGTACAGAGGGGCAGTATTATAGTAGTTATATTCTTGTACATAAGAGAATGATTTTCCATACATGGCAGTGCCGGTTTGTGTCACCTGCGGGGTTTGCATGCATCAGTGGTTCTGTCGTGTATTTTGCCAGCAGTGATGCACCAGATGGACCGGTTTCAGCTGAGGTTCCAGGCTACGTGTAATGCCCAGCGTCGCAGCAGGACATTACGAGCGGAGACAGTTTGTATTGACAACATGAACGGCTGAGTCAGTGTTGATCCTTTGTGGGAGCCTCGTGACTGCGCAGAATGAAGGCCTGGCTATCTACTTGTGTATTATGCCAAGAAAAGTTGATGGAGAGTAGAACAGAAATAATTCAAAAGCCACAAAGTCGTCTTGGTTCTGATTTATTATTATTTATTATTACAGCGCCATTTATTCCATGGCGCTTTACAAGTGAGAGAGGGTATACGTACAACAATCATTAACAGTACAAAACAGACTGGTATAGGAGGAGAGAGGACCCTGCCCGCGAGGGCTCACAGTCTACAGGAGGAGAGAGGACCCTGCCCGCGAGGGCTCACAGTCTACAGGAGGAGAGAGGACCCTGCCTGCGAGGGCTCACAGTCTACAGGAGGAGAGAGGACCCTGCCCGCGAGGGCTCACAGTCTACAGGAGGAGAGAGGACCCTGCCCGCGAGGGCTCACAGTCTACAGGAGGAGAGAGGACCCTGCCCGCGAGGGCTCACAGTCTACAGGAGGAGAGAGGACCCTGCCCGCGAGGGCTCACAGTCTACAGGGAATGGCTGATGGTACAATAGGTGAGGACAGAGCTGGTTGCGCAGTGGTCTACTGGACTGAGGGTTATTGTAGGTTGTAGGCTTGTTGGAAGAGGTGGGTCTTGAGGTTCCTCTTGAAGCTTTCCATGGTAGGGGAGAGTCTGATGTGCTAAGGTAGAGCGTTCCAGAGTATGGGGGAGGCACGGGAGAAATCTTGTACGCGATTTTGGGAAGAGGCGATAAGAGAGGAGAGAGTGATGTCGCTTTGTTGATAGAGAAGATTAAAAACTGCAGAGATCTCATCAGTTCTGGAACATGAACCATGAATTAAGGCAAACTCAACATTGTCAGAGCTGAAATGGACAGAATCGGACTTGACTCCCTCGGAATGATTGAATTAAGGTGGACACAATCTGGACATTTCCAGTCAAATGAACATTGGGTCTACTCTTCTGTCAACGATAACCGAAGTAGAAATGTATTCGCTTTTATTCTCAACTGAAGATTGTCCTGCACTGTCTTGAAGTACAATGTGGTCAGTGATGGTCTTCTCGATACGACAACGAGTGCCAATCAATGTCACAGACATACAAGTCTACACCGGAACATCAGATGCCGAGGAGGGGGACATTGAGCTATTCTATGGTCAAGATGAGATAGGCAAGACGCCAAAACAAGACTTACTCATTATCATGGGAGACTTGAATGCCAAAGTGGTCCACAGCAAACATGGAACCATGGAAAAACTTTGGACTTTGCGAATGAAACGAGACTGGAAGAAGAGTCAAGGATTTTTGTGTGACAAATCAGCTGTCCATCATGCACACCTTCTTCCAAAATGACAAATGGAAACTGTACACATGGACATCACCAAATGGGGCCTAGAAGAATCAGATTGACTACATATGTGGTCAACAAAGATGGAGGTCGTCGATCATTCTCATGAAAAGAAGGCCAGGACCTGACTTTGGAACTGATCATGAACTTTTGACAGCAAAGATTAAAGTCAAAAAGACGAGACAACCAGTCATTTCCAACTTTGATTTGACCAACATAATTGAGGTATTTTGGAATGGTCTGTACAACCGATTTATATAATACTCAGATGAATGAAAGCCTGAGGAATTACAGACACATATTAAGACTAATATTACTGAAGAAGCCAGTAAGACAATAAACAAGGCAGAAGAGATCCCCACATCCATGGTTAACTAAAGAAACCGTAAAAATCATTGAAGAAAAACTAATGGCAAAAGCTAACAAGCAGGACGCAGACAACATCAGTAAAAGACTAAAAAACCATTCCAGCAAAGAATATTATTACCAAAAGATATATACAGAGACAGAAAATGAACATCTGATGGGCAAGAGCAGGAAGGCACCAAAAGATCAAAGAGATATGACAAAAGTTTCAAACAAGAGTGGGAATGTGGAAACACGGCAAAGAGAACAAACTAAGCCAGACCAGATGAAGGAAAGTATACATAGAAAGACTCAACAAGAACGACTCCGCGATACAGGAAAAAGTGAGACTGGAAGTGAAAGAAAATCGAACACCTTAAAAGATGAAGTTGTCGCTATGATAGAGCTTCTGTCAAAAAGAAAGCACCTGGATGTGACAATCGAATATATAAAGCTGAGTGTATGTCCGCTAAAGGAATCCGCACCGTCGCATTTACAATCCCGAAATTTTGCACAGATGCTCCATGTGACTCGGGGAACGTCATAGACTATGTTTTGACAGGAAAATTTAACCATGCGCTTTACAGTCACTCTCCAAAACACCGGTCTCCTTTAAAGTCAATGGAGATAGGAGCTACAGCTTATTAATAGGAGCTGTGAGTGGTTGCTATAGGAACAAAATAAATTGTTAGAATAAGAAGCTTATGTGTGAGGTAATAAGATGTCAGTGGAGAGACAGATTGAGACAGAGACACAGACAGAGACAGAGAGACAGACAATAAGCACGGACTGAGGCAAACAGGGAAAGAGACAGAGAGACAGTCAAAGAGACACAGAGGAAGGCAGACAGGGAAAGGAGAAAGAGGGGAAAAAAAGATAGGGGAAAAGAGACAGACCTGGAACAAGACAGACAAACACAGAGATAGAGAGACTGATACAGAGACAAACAGAGAGAAACAGACAGACAGACAGACTGGGAGAGAGACAAAGAGACAGTTACTATCCCGGGCAACGCCGGGTACTACAGCTAGTAATCCAATAAAACTAATAAAGTCTCCTGAAGCCGCAGTTGATGTCACCACACTCCTGTGTCACCAGATATGGACAATTGGTAAATGGCCCAAGGACCGGACAAGATCAGTATTTATGCCTATTCCGAACGGAGACGCCACCGACTGTGGAAACTATCGGGTTATTGCGCTCAGACCTCATGTCAGCAACTACTACTGAAGATCCTACAGAGACGGCTCCAGCCTTACTGTGACCAAGAGATGGCAGAGGAACGAGCAGGATCCAGAACAGGCCGAGGAACAAGAGAGGTAACTGCTGACATTAGATGATGGAGAAGGCCAAAGAATAGAACAAGGAGATCTAACTGCTTCATCCACTACAGCAGGGTTCCCCAACTCCAGTCCTCGAGGGCCAGCAACAGTGCATGTTTTCAGGATTTCCTTAGCATTGCATGGGTGTTGGAATCATCAACTGTGCAGGTGATTAAATTATCACATGTGCAATACTAAGGAAATCCTGAAAACATGCACTGTTGGCGACCCTTGAGGACTGGAATTGGGGACCCATGCACTACAGCAAAGCCTTCCACTGTTGATCACCAGAAACTTTGGAACCATGAAGGAAATGTGTGTGAGGAACCGTCTGATCAGCCTCATCAGGAACCTTTACATCCACCAAGAAGCGACAGTCTGAGCAGAACACGGTGACCCGGCATGGTTCAGAGTAGAGCGAGGCGTCAGACAAGGCGGCATCCGGTCACCATTGCTCTTTATATACAGAAGCTATTCTCAGGAAGACTGGACTTGCCGAAAAGAAGAAGGAATCAAAATTGTTGGAAGAATCAGCCATTTTAAATACGCATATGATACAACATTGATAGCAACAAGTGTAGATGGAAT
This sequence comes from Anomaloglossus baeobatrachus, assembly GCF_048569485.1. Classification (NCBI taxonomy): domain Eukaryota; kingdom Metazoa; phylum Chordata; class Amphibia; order Anura; family Aromobatidae; genus Anomaloglossus; species Anomaloglossus baeobatrachus. The sequence goes on along the minus strand of NC_134357.1, from coordinate 12,030,696 downwards.
GAAGGACGTATTACGAAGAGACGAGTTAGAAAGCTCAAACATGGGCCTACTACTCAATACAAAGAAGATACTGACTACTGCCAGGAACGTCCGGGACACATCTGAGATGGACGGTGACAAACTGGAAGTTGTAAAGAACTTCAACCTACTTGGATCAATGATCAGTCAAGATACAGCAACAACAAGTCAACTGGAAGTCAAAAGGAGAACAGCTATGGGCAAATCAACAATGAAGTCACTGGACAAGGTCCTCAACTCTAAGAACACATCACTGGTGACGAAGACGCGGCTCGTACATAGTCTGGTCTTTTCTGTGGTAATATATTGATCCGAAATCTGTATGAAAAACAAAAAAGATAGAAGAAGAAGAAGAATCAACACCTTCAAAATGTGCTGTTATCAATATAGATCGCAAGAAGAAGAAACAAATCAAGTCAGGCATGTCTCTAGAAGCAAAGATCACCGAGCTACAACTTCTCTACAGATCATTCGAAGAGCAGTCACTGTATAAAGGTACCGTCACACTAAACAACTTACCAGCGATCCCAACAACGATACAACCTGATAGGGATCACTGGTAAGTTGCTAGGAGGTTGCTGGTGAGAGGTCACACAGTCAGACGCTACAGCGATCCCACCAGCAACCAGTGACCAGCTCCCAGCCAGCAGCGACGCATGGAAGCATGCTGCGCTTGGGAACTAAGGTAAATATCGGGTAACCAACCCGATATTTACCTTGGTTACCAGCGCACGCCGCTTAGCGCTGGCTCCCTGCTCTCCTAGCTACAGCACACATGGGGTTAATTACCCGATGTGTACTGCAGCTACACGTGCAGGGAGCAGGAGCCGGCACTGACAGTGAGAGCGGCGGAGGCTGGTAACGAAGGTAAATATCGGGTAACCAAGGACAGGGCCTGTTGGTTACCCGATGTTTACCGTAGTTACCAGCATCCGCAGAAGCCGGCTCCTGCTCCCTGCACATTCAGTTGTTGCTGTCTCGCTGTCACACACAGCGATCTGTGCTTCACAGCGGGACAGCAACAACTAAAAAATGGCCCAGGACATTCAGCAACAACCAACAACCTCACAGCAGGGGCCAGGTTGTTGCTGGATGTCACACACCGCAACATCGCTAGCAACACCGCTGCTACGTCACAAAAGTTGTCCATCAGCAGCGATGTTGCTTAGTGTGACAGGGCCTTTAGGACATGATGGCCAGAAGAACAGAAGTAACAAGGCGAAGAGGAAGACCAGCAACCCGATGGCTTGATACTATCAAGATAACGGTGGAGAAGACCCTGGTGGACCCATCGATCTTCTTACAGAGCATTCATCCATCAAATCGCCATGGCTCAAGATCAAGCTCAAGGCCACAAAAAAAACGCCCAAAACATAGTAGAAGTATAGTATTCCTGTGCTTGGCAGTATTATAGTAGTTATATTCTTGTACATAGGGGGCAGTATTATAGTAGTTATATTCTTGTACATAGGAGCAGTATTATAGTAGTTATATTCTTGTACATAGGGGCAGTATTATAGTAGTTATATTCTTGTACATAGGGGCAGTATTATAGTAGTTATATTCTTGTACATTGGGGACAGTATTATAGTAGTTATATTATTGTACATAGGGGACAGTATTTATAGTACTTATATTCTTGTACATAGGGGGCAGTATTATAGTACTTATATTCTTGTACATAGGGGCAGTATTATAGTACTTATATTCTTGTACATAGGGGACAGTATTTATAGTAGTTATATTCTTGTACATAGGGGCAGTATTATAGTAGTTATATTCTTCTACATAGGAGGCAGTATTATAGCAGTTATATTCTTGTACATAGGGAGCAGTATTATTGTAGTTATATTCTTGTACATAGGGGCAGTATTATAGTAGTTATATTCTTGTACATAGGGAGCAGTATTATTGTAGTTATATTCTTGTACATAGGGGGCAGTATTATAGTAGTTATATTCTTGTACATAGGGGAAGTATTATAGTAGTTATATTCTTGTACATAGGGGGCAGTATTATAGTAGTTATATTCTTGTACATAGGAGCAGTATTATAGCAGTTATATTCTTGTACATAGGGAGCAGTATTATTGTAGTTATATTCTTGTACATAGGGGGCAGTATTATAGTAGTTATATTCTTGTACATAGGGAGCAGTATTATTGTAGTTATATTCTTGTACATAGGGGGCAGTATTATAGTAGTTATATTCTTGTACATAGGGGCAGTATTATAGTAGTTATATTCTTGTACATAGCAGTATTATAGTTATATTCTTGTACATAGGAGCAGTATTATAGTAGTTATATTCTTGTACATAGGGAGCAGTATTATTGTAGTTATATTCTTGTACATAGGGGGCAGTATTATAGTAGTTATATTCTTGTACATAGGGGGCAGTATTATAGTAGTTATATTCTTGAATATAGGGGGCAGTATTATAGTAGTTATATTCTTGTACATAGGGGGCATTATTATATTAGTTATATTCTTGTACATAGGGGAAGTATTACAGTAGTTATATTCTTGTACATAGGAGCAGTATTATAGTAGTTATATTCTTGTATATAGGGGGCAGTATTATAGTAGTTATATTCTTGTACATAGGGGCAGTATTATAGTAGTTATATTCTTGTATATAGGGGGCAGTATTATAGTAGTTATATTCTTGTACATAGGGGAAGTATTAAAGTAGTTATATTCTTGTACATAGGAGCAGTATTATAGTAGTTATATTCTTGTATATAGGGGGCAGTATTATAGTAGTTATATTCTTGTACATAGGGGGCAGTATTATAGTAGTTATATTCTTGTATATAGGGGGCAGTATTATAGTAGTTATATTCTTGTACATAGGGGGCATTATTATAGTAGTTATATTCTTGTACATAGGGGAAGTATTACAGTAGTTATATTCTTGTACATAGGAGCAGTATTATAGTAGTTATATTCTTGTATATAGGGGGCAGTATTATAGTAGTTATATTCTTGTACATAGGGGCAGTATTATAGTAGTTATATTCTTGTATATAGGGGGCAGTATTATAGTAGTTATATTCTTGTACATAGGGGAAGTATTAAAGTAGTTATATTCTTGTACATAGGAGCAGTATTATAGTAGTTATATTCTTGTATATAGGGGGCAGTATTATAGTAGTTATATTCTTGTACATAGGGGGCAGTATTATAGTAGTTATATTCTTGTATATAGGGGGCAGTATTATAGTAGTTATATTCTTGTACATAGGGGCAGTATTATAGTAGTTATATTCTTGTACATAGGGGGCAGTATTATAGTAGTTATATTCTTGTACATAGGGGAAGTATTATAGTAGTTATATTCTTGTACATAGGGAGCAGTATTATTGTAGTTATATTCTTGTACATAGGGGGCAGTATTATAGTAGTTATATTCTTGTACATAGGGAGCAGTATTATTGTAGTTATATTCTTGTACATAGGGGGCAGTATTATAGTAGTTATATTCTTGAATATAGGGGGCAGTATTATAGTAGTTATATTCTTGTACATAGGGGGCATTATTATAGTAGTTATATTCTTGTACATAGGGGAAGTATTAAAGTAGTTATATTCTTGTACATAGGAGCAGTATTATAGTAGTTATATTCTTGTATATAGGGGGCAGTATTATAGTAGTTATATTCTTGTACATAGGGGGCAGTATTATAGTAGTTATATTCTTGTATATAGGGGGCAGTATTATAGTAGTTATATTCTTGTACATAGGGGCAGTATTATAGTAGTTATATTCTTGTACATAGGGGGCAGTATTATAGTAGTTATATTCTTGTACATAGGGGAAGTATTATAGTAGTTATATTCTTGTACATAGGGGGCAGTATTATAGTAGTTATATTCTTGTACATAGGAGCAGTATTATAGCAGTTATATTCTTGTACATAGGGAGCAGTATTATTGTAGTTATATTCTTGTACATAGGGGGCAGTATTATAGTAGTTATATTCTTGTACATAGGGAGCAGTATTATTGTAGTTATATTCTTGTACATAGGGGGCAGTATTATAGTAGTTATATTCTTGTACATAGGGAGCAGTATTATTGTAGTTATATTCTTGTACAAAGGGGGCAGTATTATAGTAGTTATATTCTTGAATATAGGGGGCAGTATTATAGTAGTTATATTCTTGTACATAGGGGGCATTATTATAGTAGTTATATTCTTGTACATAGGGGAAGTATTATAGTAGTTATATTCTTGTACATAGGAGCAGTATTATAGTAGTTATATTCTTGTACATAGGGGGCAGTATTATAGTAGTTATATTCTTGTATATAGGGGGCAGTATTATAGTAGTTATATTCTTGTACATAGGGGAAGTATTATAGTAGTTATATTCTTGTACATAGGAGCAGTATTATAGTAGTTATATTCTTGTATATAGGGGGCAGTATTATAGTAGTTATATTCTTGTACATAGGGGCAGTATTATAGTAGTTATATTCTTGTATATAGGGGGCAGTATTATAGTAGTTATATTCTTGTACATAGGGGCAGTATTATAGTAGTTATATTCTTGTACATAGGGGGCAGTATTATAGTAGTTATATTCTTGTACATAGGGAGCAGTATTATTGTAGTTATATTCTTGTACATAGGGGCAGTATTATAGTAGTAATATTCTTGTATATAGGGGGCAGTATTATAGTAGTTATATTCTTGTACATAGGAGCAGTATTATAGTAGTTATATTCTTGTATATAGGGGGCAGTATTATAGTAGTTATATTCTTGTACATAGGAGGTAGTATTATAGTAGTTATATTCTTGTACATAGGAGCAGTATTATAGTAGTTATATTCTTGTACATAGGAGCAGTATTATAGTAGTTATATTCTTGTACATAGGAGCAGTATTATAGTAGTTATATTCTTGTACATAGGGGCAGTATTATAGTAGTTATATTCTTGTACATAGGGGGCAGTATTATAGTAGTTATATTCTTGTACATAGGAGCAGTATTATAGTAGTTATATTCTTGTACATAGGAGCAGTATTATAGTAGTTATATTCTTGTACATAGGGGGCAGTATTATAGTAGTTATATTCTTGTACATAGGGGGCAGTATTATAGTAGTTATATTCTTGTACATAGGGGCAGTATTATAGTAGTTATATTCTTGTACATAGGGGGCAGTATTATAGTAGTTATATTCTTGTACATAGGAGCAGTATTATAGTAGTTATATTCTTGTACATAGGAGCAGTATTATAGTAGTTATATTCTTGTACATAGGGGGCAGTATTATAGTAGTTATATTCTTGTACATAGGAGCAGTATTATAGTAGTTATATTCTTGTACATAGGGAGCAGTATTATTGTAGTTATATTCTTGTACTTAAGAAGCTGTTTATTATCAGTTATATTCTTGCGTATCATTGTAGAGTCTTCCCCATCTGAGGATTTATCTGTTGTGTGAATTGATGATGGGGTCCGTATTGCAGTGGTCTGAAGATGACACCGTCCTGTGACGTCACCGCACGGCTCAATGTCACTGCTGCTTAGTGATGTCATCATCTGAAGATTATTCCTTCTTGTCTTTTTTTTCAAATGATGTTGTTTGTAAGCCATTATCCCATAATGATTCCTAGTCTCCCCGTGCTTCCATGCACTGGAGCTTCTATGAGTGGAGTCTTTTGTGCTCTTCCTCCTCTGACATACACAAGTTGTAGCGTTTTCTCTCCGTATTGCGGGTCGGTGTTATCCTCCCAGGTTATATACAGGACCGCTCCCTTCCTCGGTGGCCCGTCTGGAGCTGATGCTGAAGACTCTATAGTGAGTTAGGGTGTGATCATCGTTACGTTGTTGGGCTGCACAGTATATAAGCATCGCTGCGCCGGCCAGAAACTGCAAAGTAACAGAAACATTGTGTGTCGGTGAATTCACCTGAAATCTGCACCTGGGGATCTGTCCGCAATCATCGCACAATCTGTTGTGTGGCAGATGTCCTCCGTGTCGCGGTAATTGCACAGCGCTGGGTGGAAAGCGGCGTTTGTTACTGGCACCGGCGTCTGTGGTTTGGAGCTCGTCCTGAGTGATGTGGATGTAAGCCCAGTGCACACCTGACATTATCTCTGACGTCCTGTTCTATCCTCCCCGCACTTCCATAGTCACCGTCCCTGCTGCTGTGTACCGCTATACCACTGTACAGCTCCCTGTCACCCGCTCTGGTCCATTCCCTGCCAGACAGACAACATTGAACTGGGTTAT